>NW_024429201.1:26504175-26846675 GCF_017639785.1 Mesocricetus auratus | reverse complement strand
CCCAGGTGGACTCTTATTTATCTCTTGGGTCTAGGAGTTAGTAACACTCTCTTTGGAGTCCTTAATTGACACAGTGGGGTTGAAAGCTTTTCTCTTGTGCTCCATGGGACACATAACTCACTATTACCATAATTTAGTGTGGCACATTTTAAAGAGCAATGCAGTTGCCTGGCTTCCTGCTGAACCATGAGTAATATCAGAAACAGGGGCATAGCAGTAACTTAAAAAATATGTGTTGTAAGAATAAAATGTGTTATTTGGATGTTAACTTGAATGAAGATGTGCTAAGAATATTAATATCAGTGTACTTATGCTTGAATCTACATAGATATGCTAAGGAAAAAAGAATAAATGACACCTAGAAACAGATGTGGCCATGCCAGAGACAAGAGTGACAGTGATGGGACAGATTATCAGCAGAGTTAGGAAGACTGGAGCATAGAAATGAGCAATGAGAGTAAAGAAGAATCAACTTGTTCCTGGGCTGCAGGGGGCGTGAGAACAGATGCAAATACACTGACCAACATGACTCCCGGTGTGCAGCGAGACACTGGTTTGGTTTTTTTTTTATGCTAGTAATTTTCCATTGATTTGGAAATGTTTAAGATAGACTATCAGGAGACAAACGGAATAAAGATGCAAGACTGTGGCTGCTGCACTCGTTTATGGAGTGAATTTTGATCACCATCTTCTGGCAGTGTGCTGGGAATGCCGGTGTTCAAAAACCACCTAGGGCTGCCAGGTGTACACAGGAGGGCCTCACTCTCATAGACTACCAGTCTGTGTGTGCAGACAGGCGTGGTTGTTACCACACGGATCTGTTACAATTATTACAGCACATCCTGATATGATACTTGTGTTATTATTTATTAGCTGTATTATCCATTATTAAGATTGCAGTTTAACAACAAAGAAAATGGTTTTTAGGAATTAACCTTCCGAATCATTTTTAATGGTTAGAGGCCAACATCACTAATGGCAATTAATCAGATAAAAATAAACAGTAAAATTTTTTACTATATATAGTAAATTAGGAGCAAAAATGTCCATAATTTTATGAATTGTAGACAGTTTAAACATCTAACCTAATTTGAAATGAGAGTCTGTGCACCTCAGGTCCATGGCAAAAGGAACAGTAAGCTATTCTCAGGACTTCATTTCACTGTTTAAGTGTTGTCTCATGGGAAACAAGAACCACTCGGGCCTGAGGGCTGTACAGATGTTCACATCTGCCCCGCCTAGCTTTTGTCAATGTGACACAGGCTAGAGTCATCTGAGAGGAGAGAACCTCAACTGAGACACTGCCTCCATAAAGTCAGGCTGTAGGGCATTTTCAATTAGTGACCAATGAGGAAGAGGCCGGTAAACTAAGGGTGGTGCCATCCCTGGGTGGTGGTCGTCCCAGGCGCTTCTGAGAAAAGAGGCAGGGCAAGCCATGGAACAAGCCAGTGAGCAGCACCCTCAATGGCCTCTGCCCAGCTCCCGCCTCCAGGCTCCAGCCCTGCCTGAGTCCTGCCCTGACTCCCTTCGCTGATGACCAGTGACATGGAAGCATAAATGAAAACAAACCTCTACTTGCTTTTGGAATAAACCCCACTTGCTTTGGCTACACTGGTTCATCACAGCAATGGTAACCCTAACACCAATGTTTCCATTAATGTCACCTACTCACTGTCCAGCAGCTTCTCATTAAGCATTTTCCCTTTAAACCACGATTATATCTTGCTGCTGGTTTTTCTTCATTCCACCCAACCCCCATCTCAAGGTAGAGGTATTTGTAGTTTAAACAGTTAACAACCTTGTCTACATCAGTCTCTCTGAGCTACCAAAGGAGCTCACGACCATCAGGAGTCTATATCCTTAATGAATATTTGATATATATTAGTGAGTCTTCATGTAGCTATGTTGAGACTCTAATGATGCAAATAATCTGATTACCATAAACAGCACGATTAGTGTGAAGGACACCAACCTTCTGTTCAGGCCTTGCTGCAAGCTAATTAGTGATTAGCTAGCATCCTGAGCAGCTGCTGGGGCTCCATTCTGGGCTCAACAGGGATTGTTCTGAGACCCCCGAACGGCAAAATGTGAACTGTCTCCTAGACTCAGGTAGCATAAGATGCCAAGAAGACGTGATGATGAGGGTGCAGTCCTAAACAAGGCATTTATACGACTCCTGGCACACTGCAGAAGAGGGGGTAGGAAGAATGTAGGAGCTGGAAAACGGGGAGAAGGGCAGTGACGATGTCCCATCCTCTAGATACAAACCAGCCAGTATAATCTCCAACTTACAGCAGCTGCAACTATCTGCGCTGGTCCTGTGCAAGACAGGCTGCTTCAACAGTCCGTCATGGATGGGCAGGGACCGTGGGTGGCTCACAGGACCCTATGCTATATGCTGAACTACAGGCTAAGTATGCGCTGGGGGATGAAGGGGAACTATTTTCTTTAGTTACATACCCACTGGTGAGCCTACCAGACCCCAGTGGATAGTTCCAAAGTCAAGGCCACACAGAAGGCCCTCGTCAAGCCCGGAAGTACACAAACAAAAGAACAGGAGCCCAGGAAAGAGACTGGTAGAGAATGAGAGGCGAATAGGAATGGAGGGGGATGAGAGCGTGGGAGTCAGAGCAGTCCACATGCATTACATCCGTGCCTGGAGCTGTCAGCACAAACCGAATTAATAAACAGCATCCTGACACATGACTTATACAAAGTAAACTAATTTTAAAATTTTAGTAAATAGCTCAAATTTCATCATATAAACAATGCTGATTATTGAGCTGCTGGTAAGTAGTAAAACAAACCTAACATTCTCCAATAGAAACATTTTAAATGTAATTTTACTCTTCTGAACCCCGGGGAAACGGGGCCTGAGCAGCCCTTTAAAAGATCGGGTGAACAATCTGTGGATGACTGAAGCGTGACACATGGTGAGATTTTTGTGGGTGATACAACCAGATTCTCTGACATCTCATGCGAATGGCCAGTTTCCCTCAGGCTTGTTCACATATGCACAGGGGTTTCACCATGAAGCACCCTGTAAATTCAGTCCTCCCTGGCTATGGAGGAGAGAGGAGACAGGGGCCAAGTTCTCAACATCGCTCAGAACACATGGACCACCCAGGCCATGAGTGAGCAAGAACACAGGATCGCCATCCACTCCTGTCACTCATGCTGTTCAAGCTCTCGTGCACGCGGGAGTCACCAGGGCTGTGGCTAACCCCAAGGTAAGCTTTAGCCATTTGGAGAGGCACTGGGATTCTGGGGCGTTGTTTTAGATTGACTTATTTGATGTGTATGAGTGTTTGCCTGCATGCATGTGTGTGCACTATGTATATGTCTAGCACTCATTGGAATCACAAATGGTTGTGACCCACCAAGGTCCAGATCTCCTGCAAGAGCAGCAGGAATTCTTAACCACTGAGTCATCTCCCCATCTCCAAGATTCTGCTTGTAACAAACTGCAGTGACCATGTTTTAGCAGCGAGACTTTGCACTACTTTTGTTTTACTTTTAAAGCTGAAGTCTCTGATGAATCCATAGGGCCCTGTATTATTCATAAATGAACGTGAAAATACACCGTTGGTCGTTGAAAAGTTTCGTTTCAAAGTATAGAGTATTATTTCCAATCAAAAATATAAATCTGGAAGGAAAGACATTTTCTACTACTTAAATCCAGAGATAGGATATTTATAAGTCTGGCTGACTTCATTTGGCTCAGACTCAGTGGAGTTCATTGTCCACAAGATGGCGCTGCTGGGCTGCTGCACTCTCTAGAGGTAGCAGCCCTGGTTCTGTCTGGAGGACAGTAAGGGAGCAGACTGAGGCCAGTGGAAGACATAAAAGTTATTGCTCAGTAATTGCTTCCATGTGATTCCCAGGCCCCTCTGCTCCAAATTACTGAATCAGAGGCGTGGAGACGGAGAATCGGCGGGTGGTGAGAGGATGGGGTGGGGGTGGGGGTAGTGACGGCCCAGGAAATATGAAGTGTTTGCATTTCCATCTGCATCTGCCTCTTATTCTTCCCATAGCCATTGAGCAAGTCAGTATCTCAGGTGCTGGGGAAGGCTGGGCACAAGTTCAGTGGGTGAGCAGATGGATGCAAGGCCAGCCAAGGACACTTAGAGCACAGGTTTGAGAAGGTTAGGAGAGCAGAGGGGGCTGGGTGGTGCTCTGTCGAGCCTTGGAGCAACAAGGGGGCTTGAGACACAGTCTACCCACCAGGAGAGAGGCAGTGGCTGGAGGGAACAGGTCCTAGCGCTCGAGGCAGGACTGTGGCACATAGTGGGCACTTACAGAATATCAACTGATGGTCTCATGACCCTCAGAAGAGAGGAACCGTTGAGACGAGGCTAGCAATGACTGTGACTCAGGCTTGGTGACAGTTTGCCCAGTGCTAGCTACATTACTCTAAGACCTTCAAACGCAGTCTGGGAGCATAATACACGGCTATCCCCATTCCAAGTGAGGAAAGTACAGACGCATCGGTTACCATTGAACACATTAGCAAGAGTTAATAAGATCTAACCACACAAGGCTGTGATTCCAGCTACTCCAGAGCCGAGGCAGTAGGATTGCAAATTCAAGGTCAGACTCAGCTACTGAGTAAATTCAAGGCCAACCTGGTTAACTTAGACCCTACTTCAAAATGGAAAGGAACAATAGGACTGAGGTGTAGCTCAGAGGAAGAGTGTTTCCCTGGGGTGTTTCAAGGCCCCCGGTTCAAGCCCCAGTGCTGGAGAAAAGGGAAGGAGAAAGTGAAGTCTGTGGATTGTTCACATACAATCAAACAATAGTCCTGCTCCCCAGAGGCAAGGGCATGGTTGGCTTAAAGGCGTGTTGCCTTCAGTTCATCATGATGAGGACTGCAGACGGTCACCTCAAGCCTGAGCTGATCACACAGCCTCTGTCCCTGTTTCCCTATTCATAACTAGTCTAGGTCTAGCACCTTTACAACACAATTTAAATCCTTCATCTTGTGTAGGACTAACCTGTATTGACAGTTTGAGCATTCTGAAAATACATTCATTCTTTCCAGAGAGCAGGCTACATGCCACATGTGGCCAAGGGGGCTCCAGGGCGCTGAGTCGATCTTAATCAGTAAACACAATTCAGGAAGGAGAGTTATGAGAGTAATTTTCTCTGTAATCAGCACAGTGCATTCTAACAGTGGCCAGAGATTTTAAAAGTGGGGACCATGCAGAGTCGAGCAGATCTGCACAAACAAGTCAAAAACCCGGAACAAAGGTCTGTAAAGCAGGTGCTTAGGATGTGGTGGATCCTAAACTCAGAGACTGAGGCTCAGGTCGACAGTCAAGAAAATGAAAAGCATTCATTGCCTTTCTGCCTTCCTAAATTACACAAGACGGGGAATTTAAATTGTGTTAGAAACGGTGTTAGATTCGGCTCTTTTGTGAGTAGGGAACCAGGGAAAGACGCTGTGTGATCACACCAGCATGCAGGCTTGGGATGCCCTTCAACCGCCCTCATCATGATGAACTAAAGGTGACACACCTTTCAGCCAGCCATGCTTTTGACTGCGCCCACTTCACGGCCCATGGGCTCACGCTGTGAATGGGACCCCATCCAGCATCACAAGCTCATTTAAAACATAACCAGTTTGCTGTGGTGGTCATTACTGTTGTTGTTTGAGACTTCACTGTAGACCTTGATCATGAATTTTGCAGATGACAGCAATGTGCCACAATGTCAAAAGGTAGGCATGCCTGGTAGAACTTTAATAATTGAAAGCCATTCCTAGGAGGGGCTGTCCTGGCTAAAAGTTGGGATTGAAACCCCTGAAGGGTACCTGATCATTACTCCTGTCACCCTCTGTGGCCTGTGTTCACATTTCTGGGCAGCATTGACTCTATCAACTTCTCCCTTTGGAAATACTCACTGTAAAGAGGAGGGAAACCCAGTGTTCCCCATTATTCAACTACAAAAGACAGTAACAGCTTCTTTGTTTGTACAATGGGTATGAAAAATACAAAGAAGGCCAGCAGTTTGAAAAATCCTGCAAAGCAATAGTGCTTATACAGTAGTACTTCTACACTTAGTAATGGTACTTCTACACTTACACAATCGTACTGCTACACTTAGTAATGGTACTTCTACACTTACACAGCAGTACTTCTACACTCAGCAATAGTACTGCTACACTTAGTAATGGTACTTCTCCACTTAATAATGGTACTTCTACACTTCCCAATAGTGCTCAATACTTACTAGACACTCCTTAACCACTGAGCCATCTCTCCAGTCCTTACTAGTCACTCCTTAACTGAGTTTTGAAATTACAAAGAGGATCTGTGTGTAGGGAACCTATGCTTGACCATCCCTTAGGAGCCTGCAGCCCAGGTACTAGACTCTAGACACCCCTCAGACCAGCTAAGCACAGTGCTTTGCTCCTGGCTGGCCCACACATGTTTCTTGACTGAATGAGCATAGTCCACTGAAGACAGGTGATGATGAACTGCCTAAATCTTAAACTGATGATTTGGGAAACCAGCTTAGCACACATGAAATGAGAAATACTAGGAGAGGGCAGAGTACAAATCATAGACACAGAGTAAAGCATAACCGCCGACTGGAGGCAAATGGTAACACTGACACCAATTCACTGAAAAGGAAAGCACCACTCAGCAAAAGCATTATTCAACTATTGTCTGATGAGTGATTCTGAGCTTAAAAGACTTACAAAGACTTAGCCTCTAGTCCTCAGTCGCTGAATGAAGACTTTGGAAATACTGCCCCATAACTCTGAAATTAGGTGGTTCCCAAGATTACCTCTTTAAGCCTAAAATAATAGCCTGGATAAAAACATGCATCAGGGAGAGAGGTTCAGAGAGATTTTTTCCAAGTGAGTGTTTTCTATTAGGGTTCAAGCTAGGTGATTGATGTAAATGGACCAGAGCTTTCAAGACAATAACAAAGACTGGATGGAGAAAGAAAAGTCTAGAGGGGCTTGCTTTTAGTTTCAATATTTATGATTTTTTAGTTGAATAATGACAACTATCATTGCAATGTTCTTTAAGCATACTTCTAATAGAAGCCTCAGCAAAGCACTAGGAGAAGATTTGGTGTGGGCTACCTATGTAAAAAGGTTGTTGTAAAGAGTTGGAAACAAAAGTGCATCTTTCCTTTCTGATAGAAGAGACACTCAGTTCATAAGAATGTGGCAAACGAAGCATTGTTGATGGTAAGCTAAGAGAAGACCTGATGCACAGAGACTAGTAGCTCAGTTTAATTTGGGAGCAGAAGGCGAGAGGAGCACAAAAAGAAAGAAAGCAAGAGAGATGAGCCAGGGGCTGAGCAAGCCAGGGGATGTGGAGTGTGCCATTGACCTTTGGTATCTTCAGGAGGCTCTGCAGTGGTGAGAGCCCTGGTCCAGGCCAGGATCAAGAGACAAGGACCAAATACATCCCAGTGCATGTCTGGCCATCATTCTCCTGGTGAGGACTGACTGTACCCACAGTCTCCAGTCATGCTTCCAAGGCTCAAGAGCAATTATGAGAGCAGCGAGATATCAATGAGGAATAGCCCTGATCCCACGATGTCTCATCAGGAAATAAGAGTAAGAATCTATCAAAGCAGTCAGATTCAATGTGTTAATTCTTATTGATTTCATAGTCAACAAAATCCATTGTCAAAGGTGAAGGGATCTTAGCAGTTCTATGGGAAACTAACTTTTAGCAGTTTCAGTAGTAGTTGTAGCCACTAAAGAGAAGAAAATGTCTTCCAAGGACATTGGCATTTTAACTGCTTAATTCAGTTCACACTGGCTAATAAATCCTGTTGTAAATGCCTCACCAATACTAAGAAAGCCTGAAGAGCTGAAGGGAACTTCAAAAGATAATTGTAGAAATGGGTAAGAGACAAGGGGAATGTGGTAAGTAGTTAATAAGCTAGGATTAAAAACAAAAACAGTGATTATGTTTATCTGGACCAGGGAAGGCAAAAAACAAAAACAAAAAACCAAAAAAAAACCCAAACAAACAAAGAACAAAAACCAACAGCTAAAACCAAACCCAAACCCAAACAAACAAAATACACAATAACAAATCCCAGAAAACTCCTAGGACTCACACACAAAGAGTCAGCACAGACTTCTCACTTAGTAGTTTTCACTTAATATTTTGGGTCTGATAATTGCACTTAAGAGTCCCATGTAGAGTCGGGCAGTGGTGGCGCACGCCTTTAGTCCCAGCACTCAGGAGGCAGAGGTAGGCGGATCTCTGAGTACCAACCCAGCCTGGTCTACAGAGCAAGTTCCAGGACAGCCTACACAGAGAAACCCTGTCTCAAAACAACAACAAAACCATGCAGATCATTCGCCCACATCACCAGTGGGAAAGCAGACCGGCTCACTCTGGAACGCACTCCTGCTCAGTGGCCAGAGTTCCTCCTTTGGAGTCCTTTTGACCCCGGATCTTTAAGCCCTAAGAAGAAACATTATGCTCCTGGTACCTGCTCACAGAGATGAGAGAGGGTTAAACAGTGCCTCAGCGGGATCAAAGGCTGTAGGACTCAAGGCTGTCATCAGACTTCGGGTCTAGAGACCTCAGAGGCCAGAGAAGAGGGAAAACAAAGCCGCTGCTAGGGAGTTGAGAGTAGACTGGGCGCGTGGATGGAACAGAACTGGAGGCAAATAAACAGAAACAGGAATGGGCACAGACAGGAGGGGTTGAGCCCTGGGTAGGATGGACAGAGCTGGCAGCTGGCCAAGAGCTGTCAGGAGAGGTGACAGCAGCCTGTTGGGTAGCGAGCTGTTTCTTACAGATTACATTCTCCCACCCACACCAAAAACTGGGCTGCGCCTGTCCTGGTTCAACCTCCTCTTCAGATGCAGAACTCTCCAAGCTCTGATGTGACACTGAGTTCTGGGTTTGGCAGAGTGATGCCAAGAAATAAAAATGCGAGAGAGGCAACTGTCAGAATAACCAAACTTCCCACTGGCTATCACACCAGCACCCACTGCCCGAGCCTCTCAGTGGCAGAGGCATTCCTACTTCTCGCTGGCTGCAAGACACAGGGAGGCACTCTGGCCCTTTCCTTCTGCGGAGGGAGGGGCTGCCACCTTCTCCCGGGAGCCTCCACAGGGACGGGTACTCCTCCCCCGCTTCCTACTATGGCAGTGGTGGAGACCACATGTCAGGACTGCAAGAACTCAGGGCTGGGTCTGGTTTCCTGCCAGATCTCTGGTTTATGCTTGCAGCGAGTTCACTTTAATTAAGTGATAACACCACAATGCTTCCACCACGCTAGCTCCCCTAGAGATCAATCAGCCCAGAAGCCACTGGGCAGGGCACTCCAGATGGAGTCTCATAAGAGTTCAAGAGGACAGAGGCCCTCGGAGAATTCAGGTAGCTCATGTGTCAAGTGCAGGGATGAGATTCTGACTACCTGAGGTAAGGGTTTAGACAGTGCCTGCACAAGGCTGTCTCCAAGAGTCACCATCCGTAACAGCCTTGTGTAATCCATGGCTCATAGGAAGAAGTAGCTTTAGCCCAATTTTTGTAGAGAAAGAAATCTAGGGCCTGGGGCAAAAAGGTTTTCTGAGCCACATTACCCATAAATGCCAGGGTGGGGGTTTCATTCTTTACCCCATACTCCACCCTGTCTCTGGGATACCCACTCACACCCTCAGTGAGGCAGCCCTGTTAACATAGACTGGGCATGCCCCCCACCAGAGCCTTACCTCAGCTGTTAGGGACTGTGTGCTCTCTCTCTCTCTCTCTCTCTCTCTCTCTCTCTCTCTCTCTCTCTCTCTCTCTCTCTCTGTCTGTCTGTCTGTGTCTCTCTCTTTCTCTCTCTCTCTCTCTCTTCCTTCCTCTCCCCCTCTTTCTCTTTCTGTCCCTCTGCCCCTCCCCTCTATTTAAAAGGTAAAGTTGGGTAAAACTGTACCCGTTACTTTTCTCATTGTGGTCACAGAATACCTGGCAGAAACCATGTGTGGAGGCAGGGGTTGACTCTGGCTCATGGTTCAGGGGATGCCTGGCTCATAGACCAGGTGACAACGGCATTGTTGCAGGCAGCTCCACGATGGCAGGAGAACCAGACAGTGCACCCCATTGGGTTGGTGGTCAGGAAGCAGGGGAAGCAGAGTGAAAGCCGTTCTTCTACTCCCTTCCCCTTTTTATCCACGGCAGGGCGGGAGTGCGGGGTGTGGTGCTGCCCACAGCCAGTGTGGCTCCTCCCTCCTTAGTTACACCTCCCTGGATGTTCCCTCACGGTCACACCCAACTGTGTGTGTGCCTCATTAACACCTGTGTGCCCATTAATCCAGCTAGGTTGATCAGAATTAATCAGACTTAACTATTTAGAACTAACCATCGCAAACGTCTTCATACAATGGGAAGAGGGTATGTGTTTGTGGTAAATATATGTGCGTGCATGTGTGTGTGTGTGCGTTGCATTAGAAATATATATTGTATTAGAAACAGTGTTCAAAGCAAGAATAAACCAGAGGAAATGAACACTACTGGGCAAATAAGGGGCTTACTCTGAATGTAATAAAATGTACATTATATTAATAACAACACAAGCAATGCTAGCAGAGCTGAGCAGTGCTCAGGAAGAGATAGTTGACAGGGGGGGGGTCCTCTTGGGGGCTAGACATGACCTATGTCTTGACCAGAGTGGCATTTCAAGGAGTAGGTCACTATAGAGGTCACTGAGTTACACGGTTATGCTTGATGCCATTATGTGAAGTCTATCACAGCTCAACAAAAAGGAAGAAACCATGTAACTGTGATTCAAATGCTTCATTTTCAGAGAAATCTGTCTTTCCGAGTTTCCATAAAATCCATGTAAGCAGACTGAGGTGATATGAAAATGGAATGGCTGGATTATTCGGGTGGCTTCATCAACCAGCAACTGTCCTGCGTGAGGTCTGGGCAGGCATCACTCTTCCAGGACCTTCTAGTTACGACACTCTCATTGGAACATGCAGAGTATGTGGGTCACACTAGAAACAATGTGACCTTGTCCACACCCGTCCTGTTCTAAGTCCGGAAGATGCTCACCTCACCTCAACCACACTCATTCACTGTGGCTGAGGATGCTCAGGGGAAAGAAGAGTCTGTTGTGATTTGCAAGTGGAATCCGGCTTTGGCTCCTTCTTGGTGTAGCAGAATGTTAGTGATTAGTTACCCATGGAATTTTAAAGATTACTCTGCTGGGCACTTCAAGGTAGCTCACCTGACCCAGGTAATGCCTGGCCTCCTGTGAGTTCTTGTCAACTCCCCTTGGTCCTAGGCTTCCAACATTCCACTTGACCCAGACTCTCCCAGTGGGACTGTATAAGCCCTCCAGGAAGTCTGCTGGGGTGGGGCAGGGACAGATCCCATTCCCTGAAGGTCTACTTGCTCACAATGTAGAGAAGGCCCCCTGTCTATGTATACACAGCTCCTCACGTGGCCCTATCGAACACTTTGTACCTCTGCCTAGGGAATGTGACCGGTGGCTTCCTCAAACTGTCTTCCACGGCTGACTGAGAAGCAGCTCTGCTCTGTCCTCCTGTGGGAGGTAAGTGGACCCTGCCACCATCCCTGACACAACCTGTCTTGACTTCCCACTGTCGAGTCTTGACTTCCCACTGCTGACTGAACACAACTGTGGTTGTTTTCAAGAGCTTCCTCTCGACCTCCTTAGGTGGCCTGGCACCTCCCCTTAAGGGTGTGCAGTCTTTGTGTCCTCTGCCCCACCCCTGAGGTTTTGGTCCTCTGCCTGAATGTCTAAGGCAGTGAGAGGAAGCAGAGGGTGAGCCTGTAGTGCAGGAATTACACCAAGTGCAGTGGCTGAGAGTGGCTACCTCTTCCCATGACTAGAAATTCCTTGAAGTCAGAGACCACGTGAATCTTAGTTGCCCTCACGCCCAGCCCAGCACAACTCTTATTAATAGATAAATTGAGAAAACAGAAAAGGTAGGACTGATGCTCAAGCATAAGTGCTTTGAGGGAAAGAGGTGTCTCATGCTTAAATGCTTTCCCTGAGCCCATGGTGAGCCACAGTCACAGCTCCTTTTCCTCATCATTCAGTGTGTGTGACGTTTCTCAAGTGGACAGAGTCTCTTCAGAATGACCTAGCAGTAGACAACTCCAAAAAAAAAACCAAAACAAAACAAAACAGAATTGCCCTGAAATATATTAAGTCTGTGACAGCCTCATGAGTGAGCCACAGGTCTTGGTTGACTTGACAGCCTGGAAGTCTCTCAGAAGATCACAGTAATCACAGGAGTCAAGAGTAGCACAGATCTGATGCCTTTGGAGACTTGGGAATTCTGTAAATGATACAGAAGGCTTTGCAGCAGGAGGTGTGTGTGTGTGTGTGTGTGTGTGTGTGTGTGTGTGTGTGTGTGTGTATGTGTGTATGTCTCATGAAAATACTACCTTTCCACAGCAATGTCAGCACACACATTGTAGTATGGAGCTCAGCTTTTGGGTTCATTGGAGGACACAGCCCATGTTTTGGCTCCCTTTGGAAACTAAACGGCAGAAAATGATCTCGTGAAGAAAGTGAACAGTAGTGGCATTGAAATGTAAACCCCGTTCAACAACAACCAAGCAGATGTCTGTCATGTGCCCAGGACTACAGAGCTAGGGCAAACATGTCTGTGCTTCATGACTAACTGCAGTCAGAGGAAAAGAACATCTCCCCCATCCTTAGCAGCAGGAGTCTGAATCACAAAAGTCCAAGTTTGTACTTTACGTTTAATGCAAAATGGTCTTCAAGATTTGTCACATCTTTGATCTGAGCCAATCAGGGCCCTGGTCTTTCTAGCCAACACTCCTTATAGACTACTAGCCAACATCGGGTCCAGGAAGGCCTGGCCTGCAGTCAGTAAAGGTGCAAATTAGAACCAACAAGGTAAAGAAGTACCTGGCTTTATTTTGCAAAAGGGGAATAAATTCTACACATTTTTTTCAATAGAAAACTATGAGATTTCTTTCAACTTAAAAACAGAGTACTAGGAACCAAAACATAAAAAGACATGAGGTAAAATTTGGTGAATTTTGTGAATTGGTCTAAGAAAGCCCTCCCTTATCAGATAAAATTTATTTTTGGCCTTTATGGGGCACTGTGGTGTTTGCCTCCACGGCTCTGGGTGCCACTGAAGATGGGAGCCTCTGCAGCACAGCTCCAGAGGGGACCCTGAGAAATGTAACCCCAGGGTACTCTAGTGCAGTTGTGACCACCACGGCTTTGGCATGGCAGGAAGAGCCGCCTCTGAGATGGGGAAGAGGGAGCCCCACTTTGCCATGTACCTTGGATTATCTGCAGGCGTGAAGTAGCAATGTTGGGAACACATGTGCCTTTTCCTTACATCTCCCCTTCTTAACTTCTAAAGCCCAAGGCTTCTAACCACCGCATGCCAGGAGACCATTTACATGTGCAATGACTTGAAAAGCTCACTTAAAACATAAAAATCCTTGAAAGTAGTCCCTGGAACTTCCAAATTACCTGTGCATGCTTGGAGACCCAGTGACGGAGGACATTCAGGACACGATTGGTGGCTGTTCTCCGTATGATAAACTCCTTGTCACATGTTCTCTCAGTATTGTTAAATCCTTTGGAGGAGAAAAACCACACATTGTAGTTAGGGCCAGTCCCCAGGGATTAGAAAAGGTCACTTATTTTGGGATTCCTGTTAATGAAACTCACACATGCTGCATCTTGCCAGGGAGGAAGGTGGCTTTAGATATGTGGTCCCTGCTTACTTATTATACTCTCACAGTCAGCCCACCGCAGTTACAGGTGCAATTACATGAATAATGCACAAGTATTTATTAAAGGCCACTGAGGAAAGCTAGCCATCCACCGATGACACTTCTATTTATGCCTCTCGCGATCTACAATACAAAGCCAAGAGGGAGCTCTAACAAAAGGAGTGGAGCCAGTATGGATTTTTTTATACCTTTGCCACAAAGTGATTGTGTAACCAACAGTATTTGAAGATGGAGGTGGACTTGCAAGGGAGACAAATACTCTATTGCCCATCTGCAAACAGTACAGCCAATGCTTGAAAAAGAAGTATTTGAAAGCTGCTAGAAGTATGGATTTCAAATGTTTTCACCTGAGAAAACTTGTAAGTACACAAAATGAAGGATTTGTTGGTAAACTTTAATCACTATGCAATATAAACATACCAACACATCTCTTTCATATCCCACAAGCAGATAACGTTTATGTAATTGGTGTTTGGAATAAGATTGGAAATAAAATAATTCAAAACAAAAAGACTGGTTGTCACATTTGCCCTCGAGCTCTGGTAAATCATATCAGTCTCTGATGTCAATTATGTGTCCGTCTCATAGAGTTGTTGTGGAATTGCACTTGTTAACTCGTCAATGTTAAACATTATCACAGTGCCCGTACAATGGCAAGAGCTCACATGTCAGCCATTGCTATAATTCAGTATTTATCTGGTGTCTTGGTGGGTGGGCAGGTGTAGAAATCTTGGGCTTTTTATGCACACCAGGCCAGTTTCTACCACCAGACTCTACCCCCAGCTCTAGCCCAGTGTCTCTGAGTTCCTCTGTCATCCATGCCACTGCCTTGGTCACCTCATTACCAATAAGATGTTGTAGTACTTCACAGACTCCCTTTACAAATATCTGTGATCCAATAATTAAGCAATCTATTCCTTTTAAAATGGAATACACCTTGGTCTGGCTGTAGCTTCAGGGTGAACCACTTTCCCAATATGTTCAATATCCAGGGCTCAGGGCCCAGAATGCAACATCAATAGCTCTTCTTCAAAGAGCTGTCTACACTGGCTGATTCCATTTCCTTGTCTCTTACTGTCTCCTCTTCTCACTCCAAGCTTCTCACACCCTCTCGCCCACCAGCAAGGTCTACTAAGGGCATCAACAGCCTCCACATCTATGCATCATTGGTCTGCTGTCCATCCCTCAGAAATGTATCTTTTAAGTGACTACCGGTAACACACGACTTACATAAACTTCATCTCTGAGTTCTAGACCAGGTGTCCAAACCCTCTTCACATTTTCCTCTTAGATATTTCAAACATATCTCTCAATATGCTCTCAAAGAAAGAGGCCTTTTTTCCCAAACTCGGCCCTGGCTGGTGTCATTATCCCAGCAATCAGGGTAAAACTTGTTCGTCTCTCCCTAGATAATACCAGCAAATCTCCCTGGTCTCATCCTCTTTTGTCTAATCCCAGGAGCCAAAAAGACTTTTCAAAGTACAAATCTGAGTGTCAAACCGGTGTTTAAGGCCTTTCAACGGTTCTCACAATAAATCCAAAACTTCTCAACACGGATGTCAGGCGCTCTCGAGGTCTAATCTGCTTGGCCTTTCTAGAACCGCACGATTCTCTTTTGTTTTCTATCTCTTGCCCTTTATTTCTTCATGATGCCTACCTACGCCTTGCACATGCTGCTCCATGCTGAAACAAGTAGTGTGCCCCTTTTCAATCAGTGCAAGCCACCCACTCCTTTCCAAATGAGGCCTCTAGCCAGAGCAGGGGGAAATTCCCATTACATCTCATAATAACGCAAACATTCATTTTATGGCTCCTATCACACAACAGCAGACTTATGATGAATATTTTTGTTCCTCATGAAGATAAGGATTTAGTATATTTTTGCTGAGCTCAAGCATTTCTCCAGTGTATGGCATATATTGTACTTTATATGCATTATTTGTTCTTATTTTTATGACTGGTGTGCATGTGTGTGTGTATCTGTGTGTGAACTTATGCATCTGTGTACAGAGGCCAGAGGTTGGCATCGGGTGTCTCTTCTACTACTTTTCACCCTGATTTTTAATCAGGTTCTCTCAGTGAACCTATAGCTCCAATTATGTATAGATCAGTGATGGGTGAGCCTCCCGGATCTAGTGATGAGGTTTCAGATGCGCATCACCACACCTGGCTGTGATGTGGTTCTGCAGATCTGAACCCAGGTTAGATTTATGTATTCAATGACTCAATGAAATTCCAAATACTAAAACTGTACTAAGTCTTTACTGAATGAGATATGACTGTAAGAACGATTGACTGAATGACTGAAAGAATGGCCTTCAAAGCTGATGAGATGATTGTGGTAGAGGAGTCTGATGAGCTAGTTCTTTGCAGCCTAGGTATACAAGAAAGCCTTTAATCCCAGAACTTGAGAGGCAGAGGCAGGTGGATTTCTTGAGTTTGAGGCCAGCCTGGTCTACAGAGTGAGTTTCATGAGAGCCAGGGATACACAGAAAGACCTTGGAGAGAGAGAGAGAGAGAGAGAGAGAGAGAGAGAGTAAATTATAAATTATTGGTAAAACATAACAAATATTATTCCATCTGAGTTTACAAGACAGTAAGAGATTCTTCAGAGTCAAATACACAAGAGAAGTGTGAAAATCAGAGCCAAGTCCCTGATGGAGGAGGCTGTCCTGAGAGGAGGGGAGAGATTTCTTGTTCTGGCGTCATGGGATTTGTATTACAGCATCTGAGTTGTTCAAGGTAGAATCACCAGGGTCTACATGAAGAGTGAGGGCAGGGTGGAAACTGAGACTTCCACATGAAGCTAGAGTTCTCAGAGCTCTGTCCCCTGTGATAGTGTAGACCAGGACATGGTCTATGAGCAAAGCCGACAGTTTAGATACTTGCCTGAAGCTGGGGCTACAATTCAGTGCAGAGACTTCTGGGATCTTTACCCTAAAGAAAGAAACTTGCTTCCTCAGCATAACCCTGTGGACTCCAATAACAGTGCTCACAGCCTCTGTGGAGAAGCCCCTGAAGAAAACTCACCAGCCCAAATTGCAAATCACAGATGGACAGACACATAGGTCAGGAACTCACCATGTCACACTCCATGCTTTAGTCCCTGACAAATTAAGGAAACTTTCAGTTTTAGGGATTGGCAGAACAGGTAAACTAAGAACCAAGCTATCATCTGTCCATCTTCATTTTCTTTCCGCTGCTATGACAAAATACCTCGACCAAAGCGACTTAGGGGACAAAGGGTCTATTTTAGGTCACAATTGTGGGTTACAGTCCATCATTGCAGGGACGTCAAGGTAGCAGGAACGAGAAGCAACTGGATTTCAGAGCAGACAGAAATGAACATATGCATGGGCGCTTGAATAAGCCTCCCTTTTCCTTTTTCATACAGTTCAGGACCCAAACCCGGGGGACAGTGCCACCTACAGTGAGTGTGCCTTCCCACTTTAAATGATGCAATGAAGATAAATAATCTCTACAGATAAACCTGGAGTCCAACCTAGACCATCCTTCGCTGAGACTCTCACCTCAGGGCATTCTAGAATGGGATACATTGACAATTAAACTGTCACACACATGAATTGAAGGTTAAGATTTAACTGTATAGTCCTTTCCCCCACACATGTTGTAGATCATGTAGATCATGTTAAGCCTTGTGGCTGTCATGCAATGTTGGATCATCCATTCTTTTACTAAGCTTTTTCAGTTCCAACCTCTTCGTGCCTTTTGGCTCCATGCATTGTAGACACACAATTGTATTTTTCTCTTAAGAAAAATTGCATCATTTCTACCTCCCCCCCAAAGAAAACCATTCAAATGTTTCTGCAGATTATATATATATATATATATATATATATGTATGTATGTATATATCTGAATAAAGTCCGTGAAGAACCCTCCAGAAGGCCCAAACATTACAAACACGGCACTGGCAGGTCTCACCCTCCCTACTTCCTCTTTCCTTGATAAACTGTTAGATGACATTCCTAAAGCTAGCCACCAAATTCTATTCCTTTATTTAGCCACTTCCTTCTGCCTAACTCCTTCCTGAGGCTCAGCACCAAGATGACACTCGGCCCAATTTTGAGAGCATAAACTTCACTAATTACAGTGAATAGGTGTCATTTGGTTAGAAAAATAACTTCCCAATGGCAAACTAGCCTCTTGGATCTTGGACCGGAGGTTCTCTGGAAAGTAAAATACTGCAGTGACCCTGGGGAAGGACTAGAGGGGAGATGGAAGGGTTCAGTAGGGGGATATGGGGAGAAATATGTCCAACATGCTGTATATACTTATATGAAAAAGTCCTATAATTCAGCACCATGAATAACGCACAAGAAAAATAAAAGCAAATATGAAAAGCTCTTTTTCTAATTCATTACATTCCTATGTAACAGTTATGCAGTGCTTTGTTTTTCTTTTATTTATTTCTTTATTATTTCTAAACTTCATATGACTGAAAACAGTTTAATGTATTGTGATCAGCATTAAAGAAATGAAGTAGGCGAGCACCATCTGCATGTGTGGTCCATAGTGATGATGAGTATTCTTTAGAGAACTTGTGCATGTGTGTAAGTATGTGTGTGTAAGTGTATGTGTGCATATGTATATATATGCATGTGTGTTTGTGTCTGCACATATGTGTGAGTGTGCGTATATATAGATATGTGTGCATGTGTATGGGCCTTTGAGTATATGTGTATGTATATATATATATATATGTGTGTGTGTGTGTGTGTATGTGTATGGGTGTTTGAGTATATGTGTATGTATGTGTGCATATATGCATATGTGTGTATGTATGTAGACATGCATAAGTATGTGTATATGTTTACATGTGTATCTATGTGTGTATGTATATGTATGTATGTGAGCATGTATGTATGTGTACGTGTATATGTGTGCATATGTGCGCATATGTGTGTGCATGTTATGACTCATAACATATATCTCTCAAAGTGAATAAAATTTGATTTGAAAGTTATAGAACAACAGGTCTATGCTTAGATAATCCACATTAATTTTCAGAACCCCTGGGAGGCAGGGTCCATGCCAGACCCAAGACTGGCAGAGCATCTTCTCTTGCCATCTTTGATCTTCACTCTCCCCCATGCTGGCCTGATGGGGGAAGTCCTTCTGTGTACATGTTTGTCCTATTGGTTGATAAATAAAGCACTGCTGGTCAATAGGGAAGCAAGATAGGTGGGACTAGGAGTCGAGGAGGATTCTGGGAAAGGTAGTAAAGAGTGGAGAGTCGCCATGTGATCCCAGGGAGAGAGGACACATAAGGCCTGCATCCTCAGAAAGATAAGTCCTTGTAAAAATATATAGATTAGTAGTTATGGATTAATAATTAAGTTAGAGATAGCCAATAAGAAACCACAGCAAATGGCCAACAGCTTCATAATTAATATAGCATCCTGCGTGTTCATTTGGGACTGAGTCTCTGGAATCAGGCTGGCAGGAAGAATGCTCATTACACTGGCCTTCACTGGCTCATTCATGGTTTCCCCTCTCTTCTCAAGTAGACTCTATTCAGTTCTCATGTTATTGAGGTTATAACGCCATCTCTTGTGAGTTTTCTATGCATCCCCACACTGCAAAAATCTACCCAAAGTGTTCTTTCAAGACAATAGGAAATAACTGTATCTTCATAACATATTCTTCTCTCCCAAGAAACTGATCCAATGCTCAGGTTTACACTTCTTTATCTCTAACTGCCCTCATTTACTCTCGCATTAACTTACAGGACAACCATGGCTTGAGCCCTTCAGGAGAGAAACTCTGCTACTCCTTTGTTTTTCTCTTTCAGTGGGAACATACTTTAACACTTAGTTGCGCTTGTTAGATTGCCCTCTTTCCCTCAAGCCTCCTTTCAGCATTCTAACACTGAGCACTGTACAGTGTATTGTAGCCATATTTCTTATATAACATAACCATAGCTCCTGTACACCACAGCTACAGCTTCTATAACCACAGCAATAGTTCCTGTACACAATACCTATAGTTCCTGTATATAACTACAGTTATAATTTCTACACACCACAGCTACAGTTCCTGTATAAAACCACAACTATAGTTCCTATACACAATACCTATAGTTCTTGTATATAACCACAACTATAGTTCCTGTATATAACAACAACATTTGCTCCTGTACACCATACCTATAGTTCCTGTACACCACAGCTATAGCTCCTGTACACCATAAAGGTTTGCGTATAGCCCAGTATTATGGAGACTTTTTCTCAATTGTGGTTCCCTTTTCTCAGAAGACTATAGCTTGTGTATGTCTTGCTTTCTCTAGGTCTTCTTGAGGAATTTGTAGGCAGACAAGGAGTTTGTGGGAGAAAAGCGAGCATCAATCACGCACTTAGGCAGCAGGTATATCTTAGATAGCCAAACAACCTTAAAACCATTCATCCACCTGCATCCATGGGATGATATAGCATCCCTGGGTGGAAATAGACCCGAACCACACCTCTTGTGTGTAGAGGTCAAAGACAATGAGATTTATAGCACAGTGGGTTCTGTATAAGGCAGGATGATGGGACTCCTGAGGGTCAAGACAAAATGCAAAGGGAATCTGAACTGGCTCTCTGGATAAGATACAAAGATGGGGAAGTGGTTTCTCGCAGTGATATAATATTTATGATTTATTAAAGCTTGCCTGAGGATTCAGAAAGAAAAACCAGCCACAAACCTTAGAAACCAGGCACATATCTTTAATCCCAGCACTGAGAAGCTAGGAGTGGTGGTACACACATTTAATCCTAGGACTCAGGACTAAGAGATAGATGGATCTCTCTGAGTCACCAGATCTACACAAGAGTGAATCAGTCTAAAAGAGAATTATAGCTCACACCTTTAATCCCAACATTAGGGAAGTATATAAGACAGGAGCAAGGTCTCAGAGAGGCATTCATTCTTCAGCCACACTGAGGAGAGGTTACAGTCTGAGACTTGGTGAGAGCTCCTGGAGACAGGATCAGCCCATTCAGCCTTCGTTAAAGGTAAGAAGCTAGTGACCAGCTGCTTTGCTTTTCTGATATTCAGCTTGAAGCTTGAACCCCAATATCAATCTCTGGGTCTTTTATTAATTTGTTTCTCATATGGCCCAAGCAAGTTAACAGAGGTCCACTCTACACGTGTGAAGAGGACATGCTTCACATCTCTACACATTGACTTGAGGTACTAGTCACATTTATATGCCCTTTCATACAGATGGCCCTACACACAGTAGATACTCAGTCAATCTAGTCAATTGCTTTTATTGTTTTGAACCTTAAGGATTTTTCTTTTTTATTTACTTGGCTCATTCTATTTATTGGAAGGCCTTGGCATTTCCTGAGTCTGGAGGTCCCTGAACCTTCCTGCTTTGGAAGTTACTATACTTTTCCTCCCATCCTCTCATTCCCAGGCTCTCTAACCACAAGATACTGTGAAGCAACTTCAGGTTAGCTGAGAACTCTGAAGAGATGCTTGTACATAGCTGAGAAGTCCTCAACCCCGGAAAAGCACCCTCCATGCAAGGGCCGTGTCACCTTGGTCCCATCCTCGGACTGCTCCCCACCCTGTTTAGCTGGGCATTGGCTATAGCCATCTTCCATGTATCCGCAGAGTGCTACCCACAGCTGTATCGTGTCAACGACAAATGGCTGCTCAGTGCTTGGTGCTGAAAACCCTCAACATAAATTGCTAGAAATTCTCAGACACAGTTAGTAGAGAACTTCACACTCCTCTTTTGCGCTAACCTGACACTTTCACCTCATGTACTGAGTACTGTAAATCCTACAAAGGTTCTCACCATCCTTCCTCCCAGAACACATGCTCTGCACATCAGCCAACATGTAGGAACTGCTGTGCAAATGCAGGAGCCTCCAGAAGTGCCCCAAGAATTCTACTTACTAAGTCTCCGTTGTTGTCACTGTTCGTTAGACAGAAGAGTTCTTTTTAAAAACCACAAGTTCTGTAAGTATTTTCTATTTAACTTCCCAAGAAATGATTCAACCATCTAAAAATTATTTGTCTACCAGATATTTTTACAATTTTTTCTACCAAATCAAAGCATATGATTTATATAAATATGAATTAATGAACTATATTCATTTTAGAACTTCATCAGTCTTAAAACATGTGAATTCCTAGTTTTAAATCAATTTTAAGGGCAGAGACTTTAAGAATTACTGTGAATAGGCGTCATTTGGTTAGAAAACTAATTTTCCAACAGCAAACTAGCCTTTTGGACTGGAGGTCCTCTGAAAAGTCTGTAAAATACTGCAGTGATCCTGGGGAAGGATTAGAGATTTGTAAAATGCCAAGTCATCCGGGGAGGGAATGAGATGTTTCTTAGAGAAGCTCAGATCCAAGAACATGGAAGACAGCCTTTTATGTTCTTCTCTCAGATTCAAGCCTGCAACTCTATCTTTGTCTTGAGGGCAGGAGGCCCATGAGTTAAAAGGCCTTGGGCAGATACCACCCTGAAGGCACCACTCCCAAGAGTTCAAATATTGTGGTTATCTTACAGCTAGGTTCATCTGAGGCTTATTTCTGCCAGAAACGCAGAGCATGCATGATTTACAGCAACCCCTAAGTCACAGGTAACCCCCTTTACAGAACTTAGTTACACAGCACTGAGGACAATAACATGCGATTAGTGTTTATCACACACTTGGTGCTGCTTCCTAAGTACTGTCTATGTTTTCAGCTATTTAACCCCCACAATGGCTTCATGGGATAGCAGAGTTTGGGCTACAGTGTCATCAGACACCTTTCACATCAGCTGTAGATGGGATTGCTGCAGTCACATGTTCAAACTTCGCCTCTTACACATGTTCTTAAACTCCTCCTGGCGTGGTATGTGGCCAGTCAGGCTAGAGTTCTGATATATGGTCTCTCATGCTAGTACTCACCTCACAGCTGTGCTTTCCCTAAGTCATTCAGTCTAAACTCAGGCAAGGGCTCTATGATCACAGCTCTCTTTTGTAACCATGCCACATATTGCACATGGCATTTACTTGTTTGCTTTGCCTGAGGATATTCTAGTTCATGAGTTTAGTGGGGAACAAAGCTTCATCAGATCTGTGAAGGAACTAATTTGACTGTTTTGCCTTTGCATATTGGCTCACTCAGTCTACTTGTGTCTGCATTAGAACTAAGGAAGCTCTAAAAGGTGACACTTTCTTTCACACATACAATGATGATGTGTATTCTGGGTCCTGTGGACTCAAATCTAAAATTTGTGTTTCTCGGGCCTTCCTACAACTTGGGTTCTGAACGAAATGGCGAGTTAGTATGATGGGGATATTTTCTGTCACAGCAGCCATTGTGACCAGCAGGCAGAGTGATGGAGGGCAGGACCCTCCTACAGCAACTGCTGTAGGAGTTACAGAGCAGTGGTGGTGGTTGAGTCAATGTCATCATGTGTCACTAGCTCTCTTCATGCAGTGAAGATTCCAAGTCATTCCCTTCCCCCTCCCTGACTTGAGCAGAGGTGGTTAGCTCTTCATACCAGTTAGAAGTTACTCCTGAGATCTGGGTGGAAAGTTCTCCTCCAGTTGAACTTTCTTCCCTAAGAATTAGCTACTTTCTCCCCTGAAATCAAGCAACTGCCCAGTGTCAAATGCCTAGTATTCAGCCTGTGACACACTATTTGAACTTCAAAACCTAGGCGTGTTGTTTCTCTAAATGTCTTGGTACTTCTTTATAATAGCACATTCTATCTAGATGTACTAGCTCTAGAAAGTTCTTCAGTTGTGTTGTATAGAAAGAAGTCTGCCTTCTAAAACAGCTGTATAATTTCCACTTATATACTCAGACTTATAATTGTCCATCATTGCCCATTTCTTGTCTTAGTTAGGATTGCTATTACTGTGATGAAACACCATAACCAAAGTAAGGTGGGGAGGAAGGGGTTTATTTGGCTTACATTTCCACATTGTAGTCCATTATTAAAGGAAGTCAGGACAGGAACACACACAGGGCAGGAATCTGGAGGCAGGAGCTGATGCAGAGACCATGGAGGAGTGCTGCTTACTAGCTTGTTCCCCATGGCTTTCTCAGCCTGCTTTCTTATAGAACTCAGGACCACCAACCTAGGGGTGGCACCACCCACCATGGACTAGGTCCTCCCCCATCAATCACTAATTAAGAAAATGCCCTACAGACTTGCCTATAGCCCAGTCTTATGGAGGCATTTTCTCAATCATGGTTTCCTTTTCTCAGATGACTATAGCTTGTGTCAAGTTGACATAAAACTAGCCAACCCAATTCTTAAGGGAAAAAAAAAAGAAATTCCAGTAGAGGTAAGGAGTTGTTGCATAAGCTTTTCTCTTGACCAGACAATAGTCCTTGGCAAATTAGAAATTCATGAGCCCATCTCTATAGGAAGGCAGCCTAAGAGCTTTAAAAGCCTCCTTTATTTGCTTGTATCTGGCAGAATCTAATCTCCTATTTGAACAAGAAATAATCACTGAAAAAGTAATTCTGTAGATTTAGCTAAAAGGATTGGTTGGCCAAGGAAAAGCATTTAAGTATAGAAGGACAGTCAACTAAGACAGTGAACCAGCAGTGGGTTCATGGGCACTAGCACTGTTTATAGGAACATATCATCATGTCAATCTCAACAAGCATCCAATGATTTGTATGCTAACATTCACACTTGAGCATCCTACTACAAGGTGTAGTGAGGCTGCAATGGGGACCGAATGATTGGTGCAGGTTGTCTATGAGGTCCTCTCCAGCTGTGAAGTGTTCAGGAAACTTAGCAAACAATTAAACTCCATGACTGCTCAATAGCATGTCTTCATGAGGGCCATCAGTGCTTCCATGGGGGCCATCAATGCTTCCATGCTGAAATGACAAGGACTGGCTCTTGTCCTTGGATCTGAGGACATGGTTTGACCATATCCTCACTGAGGTCACTCACAAGAGCTTATTCTCCATCCTCAGTCAGGATGATGAAAAGGATTCTTTTCTGACCATGCATCTGAAATTCTCTCTGATGAGGAAACCAAATCAAATCTGCTTACTGGCTTGCTCAGCCTGCTTTCTTACAGAACTCAGGACCAACAGCCTCATTGGGTTGAGAGCAAGACACTGGCAAAGTTGCATTGTTTTGTGAAGTATAAGGGATAACCCACTTTCTTGTCTTTCTTGTTTCTGAGTGCTACTTTCATTCCTTGGCTCCAAGTTCCTTCAAAACCATCTGTGGCTGGCTAGATCTTAGTGGATATATTCGCCAAGATGTGTGACATTTTCAAGACAGAAGATGGAAAACTTATTATTACTACTTTTTTGGCTTTTCAAGACAGGGTTTCTCTGTATTGTTTTGGAGCCTGTCCTGGAACTCACTCTGTAGACCAGGCTGGCCTCGAACTCACAGAGATCTGCCTGCCTCTGCCTCCCGAGTGAGGGAATTAAAGAAGTGTGCCACCAACACCCAGCGGAAAACGTAAAACATATTTTTTAAATTATTACGATGCTGGTTCATGAACTGACCTCCAAGAACTAAGAATTCCATATTTTCCTTTGGTCTCTATACAGAATAGAGCCCAAACAATGTCTTCTGACTCACAGTTCAGCCAAGCATCTACCCTAAGCCCTTTTCAAAATGATAGGAGGCACAAACACGCCAGAGGTGAGAGGACTACGCCAGCTCATCCTCGACGAACATGTAGTTCCCTGGCTTTGTTTCTTCTCACTTCTTGCTAACACTTGGCACCTAGCTAATTGTGAACTGAGATCATTGGCGTATTCTTATCCTCCTCTATCTGGCTCTGGTCTCCACCACTCTTCTTCATGCTGTACTATTTATACAGTCCACCAAAAGTGCCTACATCAACACTTCTCAAACTCCCTATCTTTCCTGAATAGTTCTAGTATCTTCCACCACTATTACCACATACACCTGCTGCCATGCCTCTTGGCTCATCTCTCTCCAGTTATGTCATATACAGAGAGTCAGTTGTGGTGAATATCATTATATAACGCAAACTCGTTTAACACAGTGACTTCTGGGTATCTTGACTATGCTTAGGACTTACACTGCTTTCATTGGATTGCCATTGGGATAACAACTTAGATAATCATCCCCATTTTTGAAGTTAAATTACTAGTAATTTATTGCTCATGTAAAAGAATGTAGTGTGTGTGTGTGTGTGTGCTTGTGCGCTCATGCATGAATCTAAGTGAGTCACAAGATATACAAATAGTGAGTCATGGGGAAACGTATTGATTTTAGTTCAATGTTTTGTTCTGCCAGGAAGATGGAATATAGAGGTCCACAGAGAGCACAGTAGTCTCCATTCTCAAGAAATTTATAAACCGAGAGGAGAAAACAATAATTGTAAGATATATTCATTCAACATTTATATGGTAGTATACACTGAATGAAGAATGACACATGTATCACCTCTCTTAATCCTTATGAAAACCCATGAGTTAGGTGTAACCACCTCTGCCTCAAAGCTAGGAACAGGAGACTTAGCAAGGCTTTTAGAGAGTCATGTGACTAGCTAAGTGGCAGAACTTCTATACATATTCACTTGACACCATAATTCACTGACATGACCTCTCTTTAATCCTGACTCCTTGATAATTATTCTTAACTCTGCTGGCAAACACCCCACTCTCTCTAAGGCTCTCCTGGTCCATATTCACTAAGAACCTTTGCCCTTGCCAGGTAACAGGCCACCATGAAAGGCAGATGTGATAGTTAACAGAGATTATCAACTGTTAGACAGGGTCTATAATGGCCTAGATGATGAGCCCCTGGCTACACTTGTGAGAAATGATCTAGACCACAGTCACTGAGGATGGAGGATCTACATCATGTGTCCCACACCACCCCATGGAAGGAATGGATCCCTGGGGTCTTGGACTGAATGAAAATGAGGGAGCAATTTGAGCATCAGCCCTTGTTGCTCTCTGCTTTCTGACTCTGGATGCAGTGTGATTGGTCACCTCAGGTTCCTGTGAAGATGACTTCCTTGCCATCATCACTGTGCCCATGAACTTGAGTTGCTTTTGTCAGGTATTTGTCCCAACGGCAAAACAAGTTACCAAAACAGCAGCCACCCCTCCAGCAAGAAGTGTCCCCAAGAAGAGGCATGTGGCTTCTTTTCCAAACGTCACAAGAGTAGGCAGACAAGTCTTGAGGATGGGAGTGGAAAGTCTTAAAAGGGATGGGGGATCCCACCCATGACTCCTTCTGCCCCACAGTGCTGGGAGTGAGTACACAGACTCTGAATACATCACAGGGTCCAGCTGCATTGGTTTGCACAAGACTCAAGACTCAAGCTTGGAAGCTCAGTCATAGGGCAGCGCCATTGACAGCACACTTTCCCCCAGGGAACCACGTGGTACCTGAGCTCTATCCTCATGTGATACGTGAGATCTATCCTCATGGATATGTTTGAAAGTACAGCTTAAAATGTGGCGTGGCAGCAGAGTGCTTGCCTGGTATGCACAAGGCCCTGAGTTCAACCCTCCAACAGCAAAAATCTGTTTGAAAATGAAAATATGACAAAACTTGAACACTGAAAATGGGAAACTTCTGCCTCTGGGTCACTGGTCAAAGGATGCTGAGTGAGCAGGATATATTCCAAAGAACTGATGGTGGGTACATTTACAATGACAAAGTAAGTGAATAAAATTGATTGGAGAGTTCTACTTGCTGTGGTGATTCATCTGTTCAATTATATGAAGAGATGCTTATCACTGTACCCTTCTCAAAAGATTTGGGAGGTGAGCGTGAGACTTGAGGGAAATTAAATCCAGATTGTGGGACACACACACATAGAAAATTAAGGAATAAAAGGAAGTACTTGAGACCTCCCACCAGGAAGTTACTGAGACTGAGAGGAAAGGGAGCTGATATTCACTTCTGAAATGAATCAGCCATGAGCATCACTGTCTAGGAAGTACATACCAATTAAACACCAACTGTCTCTGGAACTGTCCGATGGACTGTGTTTTGAAACACACTCAACAAAGTAACCAAGAGCTCTAGGCTAGAGCTAGGATTCAGTCTGTGACAGCTAAGGTCCATGTAATCAGGGTTCTTACCTCACTAGCCTGTTGCCCCCGGAAGAGGAAGATGACATCTGCTTCCCACTTTCTGGTATTGTGATGATAGACATCTGTGCCACAACTTACGAGTGACCTTCACAACTGTAAGGTGGTTTACAAATGTAACATGTCTCTCTGCGTCCACAGTGCTGGCACAGAATGAGAGTGTCACGGGCAAGCTGGAGAAGGCCACTGCAGGAACTTCTGCTATGGCTGCTTGCCTCCAGTGCCTTCCCTAAAGGAGGCTGACATGTTTTGTACAGCAGTCATTGGAGTCGCGGCAACAGATTTTGGCAGTGTGACACTGTGTGCCAGATGAAGTTCATCCTGACTCAGATGTTCTACCGTGTTTAATTAATTCTGAATTGTGTATTGGATATTGAAAACTAGAGGCAAGCACAAAGGAAAGTCTGTAAAGAGGGGGGAGATCATAAGCAGGGTACATCTGTGCTGAGGTCGCTTGATTGTTGAGTGTAATTGAGCATCTAGTCTGTAGAGTGCATGATCTAATAACATCTGAAAAAGAAGGATTTGGTTCCCCTATGGCAGTTTGCTGCACTTACTAAACACTCGCAACACTATAATTTCACTCTATTTCAACTGCTCTATTTTGGGTTTCTGCGGGTTCATATCTCCTGAGTTTCTAAGCCAGTGAAATACAATTCAGTGTCTTTCACAACTTCTCATTACGGCTCATGTGCCAAAATCTGAGCAACACTGATGTAGTCTGGTGTGGCAGACAGTGCCTCCCCTTAACCTAAACCAGCTAAATTCCTCACACTGTTGCCTGAGCTTCACAAAAAGCAGCTGAAAGATACAGAGGACAAAAGTATTTCAGAGTTTAAAACACCCTGCTGCCAGAGAAAACTGACTAATTGGAAGCATGCAGAAATGCTCTGAAGCCGTATTAACCTTTTCCTTCAGGGTTATGCACTGCGGCTTTATTATTTTGCTAATGTGACATTTTTCTTTTGATTTTCAAGTTCAGAGTTTAACAACATGGCCAATAATGACATAGATTACAACCAGCATGCTGGAGTTCACATCGTAGAGAGTGTTTACTTTGTGCCTGTATGTCTAAGCTCAATGGCTATGTCCAGTTTTAAAGCATAGAAGCAATGTTTTGGCAGGGGTGAGGGGTGGGAGGGTGGGGGAGTGACGTAAAGGAACTCTTGTGTGTTAGGGAAGCAGTCTGCCTTAGAGCTGTACCCTCACATACACCCCCCCCCCCCCCAGATTTCAATGTTCTCTTTCCATAGTTCCTAGAATGATGCTAGCAGCAGACAAGAGTTTTAGACAACAAAAACAAAAACAAGAAAACATATATATCATTCAGTCAATATGGTATGAAGGAATTTCACGCAGAACTCTGAATCTTGCTGACAACCTGTGATGGACCGTTCTGATTTAGACTGTGTTAAAAAAAAAAAAAAAACTTCCCTTAGTCTGGGCATGTCGGTGCACTCCCATACTCTGATATTTGCCTGAGGTACACAGTCACTTCAAGGCCAGCCTGAGCTACACTGTGAGACTACATCTCAAAACCTCCAAGAACTAGGGAAGTAGTCCAGTAAACACTTGCATGGTATGTGTACCCCCGAGTTTTATTCCAGCACTGCAAGAAACGTAGGCCCCCCAACAGCTGTGGTTTCTGGAAGCCTTCCCAGCAGAGAAGAATCCAGAGGTCAGCAGTGCTTGGATAGTCTACCGTCTGCCACCCCTCTCCTCCATTTTTCCCTCTTTTGATCTCTTCTCCTTAGCCTCTCCTTTAAAGTCATTGACTCAGTTTCTTGTTAGTTATATTACAGGAGCCAGGGTTTGAGATTCAGGGTCTCAAGTATGGTGAATACAAAGCACCATTTTCCTAGTGGTGAGAAATCTGTTAGTCTTTTTTTCTTTTTCCACTAAGAAATAGATTTTTGTCTTAAGCTTTGTCTTAAGACTTCTAAATCTCTTATAATTCTGACAGTACAGCTTTTTCACAATGGGGTCCGAACTGGACCAGTGCGAGCTCCCGGGAAGTCAGGATGCCAGGCCAACTGTAACACAGAGGCCAACTTTAATTTTGTCTTAAAATGATAATTACAGCTTTAGACCTGGCATCACAGCCAGACAATGGCTACACAGGGAGGGCCTCTCCGTCTGCAGAGGAGCGTGTAGCCATAAGTGCCTCCCTATTGCTAAGCAACAGAGGAGCTAAAATCAAGCTGCTCTCAAACAGCACAATGAAGAGGAGATTCAGTTCGGAGCAGAACAGGTGATGGGAGAGGAGCAGGCCTGAGAAGAGTCTTGAGATATGAGGCGAATTCATGCTACGTAGTGACCTCGTCACACATACTGTATTTGCTAGAACATAGTCACAGGCTACTGTGTTCCAGGGTGGAGAGAACCCGAATATGCTTCTCTTTCCAAAATGAAAATACAGTCATTAAATTCAGTTTTATTAAGAATAATCTGAACTAAGTCTGTGAGATTATATCATACCATCTGTTTTAGTACTGTGTTATAAATTACCTTGAAACTTAAAGGCAAAGCGACAATTATCTATTCTTTCACAGTTTCTTTAGGGTATTCTAGGGTCTTGGATCTGGTTTCAAATGAATTCTTAATCCTAGCTGCTCAGCAGACCTGTTGTCACCTGGAGGCTGCAATGAGGCTGGAGAATGTATTTCCAACCTCAGTCACGTGGGCAGGGGGTAGGAAGATAGACTTACTCTCTGACTTCATTGCTCTCTCCTTATGACAGGAGACTGGTTTCTTCCTTAGCAAGTGGACCAAGAGAACAATGGACCAAGAGAGAACACGCTATACCTTTGATGACAGGGTTAGTCAGGTTTCTGTCTCTGTGACAAAACATCCGAGAAAACAACTCAGAAGAGGAAGGATTTAGTTTGGGCTCATGACCTTAGGGGTGTCATTCTAACGCCATTTGGACTCACTGGAGGAGACTTGTGTTGAGGCAGTATTGATATTATTATTGGCCTTAGCATATTTATTAAGGTTCAAACCCCCAGGAAATCAGAAGTTTCTAAGTCTCATAAGATAATAACATTTGTTTTATGTTCTGCTGCATCACCATTAGACAGTGAGAGCCTTTCCGACCCACTGGAGATTGTACTCAACATCATGTCTTTGGTGAAATACTATGCTGTATGTTTCTAAAAAGTCATACCCTCCTCATGGACATGAATTCCTATGTTTACATGTTGCTTTTTATTTCTAACTGACATTGTTCACCCTAAAATTTTCACATCATTAAAAAACTGGCTTATCATTGATCAATATATTTTCACCACAGAATAGTTCTACAGAATGAAGATGGAATTTCAAAAGGCCACTGGAGAGTACAACTAACAGCAGTACCCTAGTGGACCCAACAAGGTGCACTAGGCAGCTACAAGGTCTTTGTTGTCCTGATGAAGCCACAAGAGGCAGGGCCAGCATTATTAGGTGCAACTGGTGTCACCAAGGACCCCACACCCAGAAGTACACAGGCTTGGTTTGAGTAACAAATTTTTTAAAAAAGCCACGAGTGGGTCACCTTTTTTGAAGTTTTTGGCCAGTGAGGTCCTATAGATCTCCAAATATCATAACTATTTCCCAAGCTCTTGGACACCTTCCAGAACATAACAGTAAAACCCTATTTCTAAAGATGCCACACATTTGAGTCATAGAACATGGAGAAATTAAACTGGAAATGACTTGGAAGATTTATCCCTCCTGGATAGCGCTCATGCTGGAAGGTACTCCTCATACTGCCAGAGGAAAAAGTACTCATCAGTCTTCCCAGTGTTAGCCCTGCGAGCTACAATAATGACCTTTCTGGCAAGACATGCCCACTGGTACAAAGTAGCACAGATGTCATAGGAGTAACCAACAAGTTAAGGCCCACTTCATAAACTGAAGTCAATCCCTAGCACAATTACCAAAACCAAGAACATTGGGCTAGACAAGTCACATGACTTAGGGGAGACCCTTCTCCTGCTACTCGGACAAAAGGGCATATTATTCAACTCCTACACTTGTCATTATGTCCACAGATTGGTGCCTTTCTCAACCCTCATTAGAGAAGCTTCTTTTTGTAGTAGATTTGATTTAACACAGAGACCCACAACTGGTCAAGGTACAGAGAATGAGACAGTGTGCCATGCTTGGTCCTAAATGGGACATCTCTATCATATTCCCTTCTCCCGAAGCTTAGAGATGATTGGAAAATGAGAAAAAAAAAAAAACAACTAAGAGTCAGAGACAGTGGACGACTACAAGGAAACCATGTTTAGACATGTTAGAAAGCTGTGAATGTGCATTCCTAGCTGTTGATACAACATACCCACACAAGAACTGATCACGCTAAAGACAGATGGAACCCTGGTATGGAGAGGCGTGCATGATGTCCCACCCCTAGCTGAGGAACTACTGGCAACTGATGGTTGTTGGAAAAGGGAGGGTCAGTTTTGTTTAAAAGTGAAGTCCCCTGGTGGGTTGAGCATGCTTCAGGTGAAGGCTGCCCATCTGAAAGTATACAGGCAGCATCAACTATACTTAATGGGCTCTTAAAAAATAAAAGAGGACATGGCGTAGCTGGGTAAGGAGGGGCTGAGTCTGGGAGAAGGAAGGGCAAATGGAAAACCGCCATCCAAATACATTCTACAACGCATTTTAAAAGCTAATAAAAGCGAGAAAAAGAAATTCCTCGTGAGTTTCAAATAATAGAAAACAGCCAGCTCTAACAAGAGGACACACAGCACACAGATGCAGCGTTCTATAGAGTAAGGATACACAGAGGGGAAATGTGAAAGGGAAGCTGCATTTGAAATAGGACAAAGGTGGGTTTCGGTTAGAAAGTGAACATCTGGAGAGAGCCTCTCCACACGAAACACTGTACTTGGCCAGCATCTGTCCATATAGCTCTTGATGGCAACAAGAGAGCAGGTCAGTCGGCTCATTTTCTCCTCTGCCCTAACCAGCCAGCAGGACGAGAATCAGATGGGGAGAGCAAGACTAGTATTTGCAGGTGTTGGAGCCACGCTCCTAGACTCTCTCTGACTTCTCAGCATCCTCTCCCCACGCCCCTCCCGCTCAGTGCTCGCCTTTTGCAGGCCTCTCAGAACCCCAGGAGGCAGGTGTATTTAGGAGTCCCCTAGCTGTTCTTTCCCCACTCTAGTCCTGCTCCACTGGGATGTGCTACAGTAAAATGTCTACACGATGTTCAGCCTCTGGTTCTGAAACAGAGAATCAACATGTGACTCTTGCCAACAGTTTCAATTTTAGCTTGTAATATAAACATTGGCAAAGGACCAGGGTTTTTTTTTCCTCCTTTCCTAAGGTTTTATCGGTGCAGATAAACCATTTAAAAAAGGCTGAATGTTCTCACAGATCCTGAAAACATGTCAGGGTACATGTGTGGCATTAACTTAATTGACAGAAATCAATATCTTCCTGTGAATGTAATCCTATTCTCAATGCAGACATAAATGCTTCCTCTGACTACAGCCTATCCTTGCAACAAGGCCCTGGTTTCTGCCAGCAAAAGAAATCACTGATCCATCAAGGCCAACTTCTGACCAACTAAAAACCAACCCCTTGAAGACTGATTTCTCCTGGGCCCATCTCTCTCTACTCCACTTTGTGGAATCGGCTGTGTAGGGGAATGCTGCGGTACCTGCAGGGACCAGAAGGCGGGAGATGAATGTGCTGAGACAGACACAGATGGGAAACTGGATACAAATGACGTATTCCAGGCCCCTGAGCTCCTGCGCTTTGCAGTCAATATGGAATTAGTGGCAATACCCAGACAAGGGGACAGCAGTTAGGTCACGTAACTGGGTCTCCATCACAGCAACCGAGAGCCTGGGCACCTCTCACACGTCAATGTCATCTGTAAAACACGATGCTGTGACAACGAAGCATCTCCCAAACCTTTGAATGTGGGTCGTTGCCCTCTGAAAGCAGAAGTGGCCAAACACAGTAAGAAGGCGGATGGAGATCCTCACTGGAAACAGGCCAGCCAAAGGCATTAAAACGCTGGGGAAGGGGGTGCAATGAAGAGAGTCGGGAATCTCTTAACATCTGGGGGGTAGCTCAGCAAATCTAAGCACCAACACCCCTCAACTACAGCTGTAAGGGATTACAGTAAATCCAAGGTCAAACCACCAATGGCCCATGGCCAAGTGTGGCCCATGGGAGGATTTTGTTTGGCTAGAAATGTGTTTATGAAGAATATGTATGCACTTTCAATGTCTAAAAAACAGAAGATCTCTCAAGAATATCCACATTTCCGGCTTCTTTCTTAGAAAAAAAAAAGACCCAAAAACAAACAGAGAGAGAACATCTGACACTTGTGACGCTTCATTCCTTTTAGAGAAAGGCACAGCAGGAGCTGAGCTGTCGTTGTCACAGGGGATCTGTGCCAGCTTCCTATCCCCGGCTCCGGCTACCTTCCTGGCCCTGACCAGATGGGATGGTGAGGTAATCATACAGCGATGAAGTACCCGTGAGGCACAATCAACAGCTTTTCGGAGCAGCCTCAGTAAGAGAACCATCTACACAGAGCACGGAAAGGGGCTGCACACAGACAGAGGACTGGGCAATGTAGCTCGGCCAAGGGAGAGGATGCCTAGGCTTGTCAGGGTATGGGTCTGCTTGGGAGGGGCAGAGAAGTCACATGACCAGCAACAGTGCACAGGTCAAGCCTGTCCTGTGGCTCGGTTCCAAGAAGAGAATGTAAGGGCCACCTGCCATGAGCATCCCTCCCTAGTCTTCAGGCTCAGACTTTCCTAGGTGGTCTTCAGGCTAGGCTTGTAATACCAGTGAAAGAAGAACTTTCCAGTTCCACAACTCTAATTCCAGGAGGGTGTGATGTACATGTTTATCTAAATATTAGACTTAAGAGCATGATTCATTTAAGCTTGGTGTGCTAATGTTCTGGGTTTTCCATTAAGAGAAATGATAGTATTTTTATTTAAAATTATGCATTAAAGAATCTAATCTCTTACCCCTAAATTTCAACTCATTGTCTTGGATGAAATGAGGAGTTTTTAAACAAGAATATGTTAGCAGAAAGCAGAGAGACATTCTGACCCCACCATGAGTGCGTGAAAGAGCATAAATGAAAAAGGAAGTCACTCTAGGTGCTTTCAGTTCAAACATGTGCAAAGAGTAACAGACCCCTGAACAGATGCGGGTGATCTAGTTTCACAGTCTGAATGATAATGAGCTGAGTACGTAAATAACTCTTTGGGCTATTATTTTATTGGATGGGTTTCATGGGCCAGTCATATGTTTACACAATCATTGTAAAAACGTAAGCACCATCTATATCATCACTAATGTCCAACTTCCATGTCCAACAAGGACCTCAAGGAGTCTTTTCAGTTCACATGGAGGCTGAAGCCAGGTGTGTTTGCTTGCATGGTAGTCCCAGTTACTTGGATGGCTAAGCTAGGAAAACCATTAGAATCCAGGTGTTCAAGTCCAGATAATACAGAGAGCCCTGTGTTCTGACTTCCTTTCTGCTCCTGTCAGAAAAACACTCTGGCCAAAAAGCAACTTCGGTTGGAAGTGTGTTTATTACTTCAGCATACAAGCCACAGGCCACCACTGAAGGTAATCAGGGCAAAAACTGGAGGGAGGAACACAAGGGAACACTCCTTGTTGGTTTGCTCTCTGGCTCATTCATGCATGCTTAGCAGGCTTCCTTTATCGCCCAGGACTATCTACTCAGGGAGTGACACTGGCCACAGTGATCTGGGTCCTCCAACATCAACCACCAAAACAATCTGCCACTGACATGCCCACAGACCAATCTGATACTCTTTTCCCAGGTCCTGTCAAATTGATGGCTAATGCTAGCTATGACAGACCCAGTTTAGAAATCAATCACAGAAACAAACAAAAACAGTCACAAAGCTAATGTTTGCTCCAGAAAATGCAATAAAGCAAGAAAATAAATAGAAGTCATGCAGATTACACTGGAATAAATAAAATTGCTTTTATTCATGTATGAGCTGATATGTGGAGAATTCTAAAGAATACAAGAATACTCATGTAACTTAAATCAATAAATGAAAGAAGATATAAATAAGTGGAAGAGTTATTTCAAATTTCTGGACTGGATATGTTTCCTAAGATTGATTCATGGAATCAACAGAATCCTACCACACGAAAACTTCAGTTCCCGACCCAACATGTAATCAACTTGGAATTTATCACGTTCGTGCTTACCGCAGAAAAAAGCTGGGCAGACTAAAACTAAGTAATGTTACTCAAACACACCAGGAAACCAAGCTGCAGGGCAAAGGCTGCCCCAAGTCTGAAGAGATGGTTGTGTCCAGAGAGACGAGGCAAGGTATGCCTAGAAGGAACAGGTCACTGGAACCGTTCAGTGGTAGCACTGAGTGACCATTTTGCTTACCAACTGAAGTATAAGAATGGCTCAGAAAAGAACCTGACAAGCTCTGAAGGTCTGCGTTCTTAGAAGAGACCCACACTTCTATGGGATCTACTTCCAGGAACCACTTGTGTCCTCACAGTAGAGACAGGAGAGAGATCTCTTCATGGTTATTGTGGGGAGAGGAGAGGAGGGATGTGGAATGTGCCCAGCATCTTTGCTTAACATTCTTTTCAAGGAAAGAGACAGACCAAATGTTCACCAGCTTCAAGAGAGGTCATCCTCCTGTGATGATGCTCTCGGGCTCAGCTTTTTGTTTTACAACTTCAGGGAAAGTGCAATAGTCCACAGGGATTAGGAAGTCAAGAAAACAAAAAGCTACAACCATGGCGTTTTGGACCAGGCAAGAAAAGAAGCTGTTCCCTGGAGAAACATTTGTGAGGACCACAGCTCTGATGATGAGTCCTTAAAACACTGCCTTCTATTGGAAGACACATGTCCTCCCTCCAACCACCACACCACATGTGGTCAGAGATCTGGTCGATGGCTGTGGGTCATGGCTGGACAGGTTACAAGGCACAGGGTGTCAGCAAGGAGTGGTTGGGGAAGACCAGGGTCAAGAGGGGAAACTGAGGCCCATGATTCCTTTAAGTACAGTACACTCCAAACACAATCTGAATTCCAGCCACATTAATACAAGTCTTCACACTTAAAAGTCTAGCTAGGTACCTTTGTATCTATTATCTCTCTCAGTTAAGTGTTACAAGGCTTATCAAAACACAAGGGCATGGTGTGAGGGGTTGCACTAGTTTGCTTGGGCTGCCATAGTGAAATCCCAAAGGCTGCAATGGAAACAAAAGAAAATTACTTTCTTCCAGTCCTGGAGAGTCCATGTCATAGACTGACTTATTGCTAGGTTTGATTGTATCTAAGGCCCCTTCCCGCGACTATAAGGGGCCACCAACTTGCTTTGGCATCACGCTGCCAACTCTCTGTGTGTGTCTAGGTCCTACACACCCATCTTTTAAGGGCACCAATCACACTGTATTAGACCTACAACATAACCCTATTTAGCCTTTATAACTCTTTGAAGACCCTATACCCAAATGCAGTGATATTTGGAAGTAGTTACAGCTAGGACTTGTTACATTTATGAATTTGTAACACAGCTTAGTACATACCAAAGTAAGCTTCAGAATCAGACTCGGCTATGACAATTACTTCATAGTAATTTAAACTATGAATAGTGTACTGAGAGCTTTAATAGGAGAAGTAGACACATGCACAATCAGTTAGGTACTGTAAGCAGACAGATCAAGCAAGGAATCAAGAAGAAACACTAGACATCCAAAACAGAGATGTAGGGTGCCTTCACTGAACTCAAAGTAGACTCAGCACAGCTGAGGGAGAAGTAGTAAGTCCAATGACTGTCAGCAGAAATCTCCAAACTGAATGCAGGAGGGAAAAGCAATGGAAATGAAGGAGAAATAACCCTATGCAAAAGAAAAAGCAAAGAGTACAACATATAAGAATCATGGTACAGTTAAGAGGGATAAAACATACCATAATTAGAATCTCGGAGAATAGACTAGAAGAAATACTTACAGTAATAATGACAAGACTTTTCTGAATTAAATGTCACTTATGAAACCCTGATCACACAACCCAACAATTCAATCTTTAGACGTGTACTCAAGGTGAAATGAAAACAACATCCACACAAAAACTTGCACGCACATGTTGGTGGTGACATCATTCATCGTAGCCAAAGAGCAGCAATAATTCAAAAGCGGATGGATGAATAAATGGAGTGGTATATCCACGCAACAGAGTATTATTCTGCAATAATGAGCATCGAGTGGCTGATACATGCTACAAACAAATGGAAAAGCCTCTGACACTAAGTAAAAGAAGCCAGACACAAGGTAGCATAGCACAGGGTTTCGTTTATAAGAAATGTCCAGGATGGATTCATTCATAGGGCCAGGAAAGATATTAGCAACTCAGAGAAACTGGAGGAAGAGTCAGGTGGGGAGAAACTGCCAACAGCTACATGGCTCTAGGCGGACTGATGGAAATTTTCTGGTATGGTTTGTGGTAATTCTTACATGGTTCTGATAGTATATTAAACTTAATTGAACTGTGTATTTACTTTATTACATTTTTATCTGTGCATGTGTGCGCATACATATAGTAGTACACATGAGTGTACACATGTGAAAGTGCCACAGAGATACTTGTGAAAGTCAAAGAACAACTTTCAGTTGTCCGTTCTCTCCTTCCCCCAAGTGTGCTCCACGGGTCAGACTCAGGCTGCCAGGCTTGATGGTGGCAGCCCTTACCCACTGAACTATCTTGCCACCTATTACATATTTTAAGGAAGCGAGTTGTGCATTTATGAGTTACAGTTTTCATTCTGTCTGTTATAAAAATATACATTTCTATTACTTTCAGTTTTTCCTGGTACAGAGCTTTAGGCAACCTACCATACTTTAAATACTAAGAAATGTGAGAATTTAAATTTGCAACTTGGACATCATCATGATCAACTTAGTGTACTCTACAAAATAACAAACAGAAAAAGGTAGAATTACCCAAGGCTTAAGAAGACATTAAGCTATATCACCAACCTTACTGCATACAGAAAGTCTCTGACTAACCTTTTAAGAAGCCTGTGTTAGAATGCACTCTCACTGTGTCTGTCCAGTAGGACTAATGTGTGATTTAAAAAATTACATGTAACTATGCATTTGTGTGGGGAATTGCTATGGCACACAGGCCACAGCATGCCGTGTGGAGGTCAGAACTATTGGAGCTGGTTCTCTCCTTCTACTGTGTGGGTTTCAGGGATAGAACTCAGTTTGTCAGCCATGGACGCTAGGGCCTTTACCCACTGAGTCATCTTTTTGGCCCAGGAAGCTGCATCCATAACTACTCCCAGGGGATGCTGATGCTGCAATGCAGAGGTCACATCTTGAGAACCCATGAAGGCACTGGAGCTACTCTCCAACCATGAGAAACTCTGAGCCCACAGCAGTTAGGTCAATAGTCTGCTGTGGCTCATATAGCTCTCAGCCTCTCTCTCCTCATATCTGGTCCACCAGACTTCCCATATATCTAAGACATCTGCAGAATGAAATCTGGGCATAGCTTCCAAACTGCCTAGAGAAGTGAGTTAGGATTACCAGCCATTTAAGATTTGTGTTTCACATGAGTTACTCAAACAATTACGAAATCTGTCTGCATCAAAATCTGTCTTGGAATTTGGAAGCACTCATTTCAATTTTAGGTGACTATCTCAGTAGAATATTCACATACATGCACGCACACTCACACACATATATGTGCATTCACACACATATTTTTTCCAGCTAGACCAGTGATTTTTTTCCAACCTTGGATCCACAATATATAATTTGAGGAAGTTCTAAACATTATGATTCAGGACTGACTAGGTAATCACCAATAAAGGGTCCTCTATTTCTGAAGCAATTGTGTGTGTCCCCAATGTTCCTACAAATCCATTCAACCCCTCCTCTACTGCTCGTTTAGTTTGCCTTTCATAGAATTGTGAAACATATAACCTACCCACAGATAGTCAAGAGCTCATTGTGCTACCTCACTCACACTTTCCATGCTTCAGTTTAGGTCATTTGATGGCCTGTGTTTAAGGCTCCACAGGTTTGTGGTAAGCAACACAATGCACCTTGCTTGTTCATTGTGTTTGACTTCTATTCATGTGCTAACTATATGCCAACTGCACCTGCAGGCTCCCTGTATCAGCAACCATTTGAAATGTGTGCATCTTAATTTCTGCTTCATACAGAACTCTAAAATTTGAGCATACGCCTTCAAACGACAGCACACAAAAACCCCATTAATTGTCCAACATCTCAAGTTTACATAGAGTTAATGCTGGGTCAACTGTCCTGACCTTATAGCTGTTTTTCACTATACCTAACTTTGGATTAACTTAGAAGAAACATGGGTCATCGGTAGTCCAACCTCCAGGTTTCCTGTGACTATCATTACAGTGGAATGCAGTGCCTGGAAAAGCAAACTGTTTATATCATGAGATAGGAGACAGAAAGGGGAGGCCGGCAGGGTTCTACAGTCTCTTTTGGTGGGACACTCCCAACTGGTTAAGGGTCTTTCATAAGGCCCCCACTTCCCAAGAGTACTACTGTGAGGATCAAATCTTTAGCATATTTTTACGGGATTTCACCCATATTCAAACCATAGCTGACTGAAAAACAATCTCACCAGGAATGCCATGAAGCTTAAACTTCAGAGTCTCTTTATTTTCAAAGCCCTCGAAGGTGCCTCGAAGACTTGCTTTCTCAGTTTTTGAGATTTCTGTTGTTTATTTTTGAAACAGGATCTCACTACATAGCCCTGACTGGCCTGGACCTCCCTATGCACTCAGGCTAGGCAGAAGCACACAGAGTTCTATTTACCTCTGCTTTCCACGTGCTGGGATCAAGTGCATATGCCACCATGTCTGGCCTTAAAGGTTTTAATCTAAACATTTATATTCTTTTCCTTGAGTGGGTCTTCTCAAGTTGCATAAGCTTCAGGCCTGCCCACCAAATCTGACTCATTTCTCAGAGTCTGATACAAGCTGTAGATCCAAGATGGTAACCCTATTGGGGAAAATAGCATGTCTGGCTTGGTGGATGTTTGTAACGTGAAATCGAGTCTTGCCAATTGCACAACATGAGCTGTAGCAGGTCAGTTAGCCAGCGCTTTGCTTAGGGCTTACAACACTCACTCCATTACCCCAAGCTCCAGGCTCAGCTATGCTACAAGAATTTACAAGTAGAGAGGACAAGGAAAACTCTCAAGTCACATCGGTACCAAGTTAGGCAACGTCTTAGGAACCCACCACACTCAGCTCAGAGCTGTGGGTATCCAGAACAGCAGGAAGCACAGCTGACCCTCACAGGAAGCTGCTCACTGGACTGCCTTATAGTGACAGATATCATTTCCCCAGACACCTGGAGAAATAGACAAATCCTTTCATCTTGGAAAAGACAGCAAAAATAACAATACCCCACAACTTAGAGTAGCATAGCACCAGGAATACATAGGCAGCTGCAGGCTCTCCTGGTTATATACTGAATCTACACTATTGTACACAGGAGGGTCCATTCACTGGAATTGGTTCTCATTGATCATTTACAGCTAATGGGCACTCATTGATCATTTACAGCGCATGCAATACTATTCAAGATATTGAGGTATACAAACAAGAATTCATAGCTCTGTGATTCTATATTCATTGGAGACATAAATAATAAGCAAGAAAAACTGATCAAGTATGTAGAATGCTGAATAGTGGTAAGTACTGATGGGAAAATACAGAAAAGAGAGAAAGCTTGTGTGGGGGGAGTTTAACGAGGAAGTTTGGGCTGATAACACTTCTGCAGCAGATGTGTTCCTGAGATGCGGGTCTTGGTCAGTGCAGCATGAGGAGCAGTGAGAAGAAATGTGAGAAGCTGATTGCTGCAGTCCCGACGTCGCTGACATCTCAGATGCCTACAGACATCCGAAAGTTTGTCACATTCACCAAGAGCCATTGATGTGAATTCCGAGCTTGGGGAGGCAAGGTCTGTGTTCTCTGCATGAGAGGGTTGGACTCAGGCAAGCTGAGAGAGCATGGTATAGAAGGAAAGGATCTTTTCATGTAAGGAGAGGGCAGGCTCCATGCTCTAGAAACATTAATTAATAAAAATGCAATTAAATGTAAAACCAAAATAGGCTTTTTTAGCAAACTTGGAAATTGGGCAGGCTTGGCTGCCATCAGAAAAACAAGCAATTTCAAACTGATTACCAAATAAATGGAGCTGATGTCCAAGTATAAAATCGATTCTCCTTGATTCCAAGACCAGGCAGTACAAAAGGCTGCCTTCTACTCAATGAGTAAAGAGAGAAGGGTCAACGTGTAAAAACAGTGTTTCAAAGCAAAGTCGGGAATGCTAGTTTCAACTGAACATTGCTACATTCCTGTGTGTTTGGACAGAGATTGTTGGGGCCCAAATACGATATTTCAATATAGGCCTCAGCTCAATTCCAGGAGCTCGAATCTCCTATTGTCTTTTACATGTCGGCTGGTTACCTGTGGATGGCCTGGCCACAGTGAAGAATTCTAGTTTGCTTAACAATAGACCTAGGCCCCACACCCATCATGGGCAAACCTGAGGACTAGTGAGATGTGTGTCACCTGTGTTACTCAAGAGGTCTGAGGGTTTGCGTACATGCATTCTAGGACCATCTCTAGGGTTAAAGGAAGTGTTTCCTAGTCAGCTCTATATACATGATAATAGATGCCTTCTCCCAAGTGCCCACTCCTCCATGGTTAGAAAGCTATTTAAGAGGATGCTTGAATAAACCAGTGTCTCCAGTATGGACTGAGAGCCCTCCTGAAAATGATATGATTTCTCTGTGTCTTTCTTAACGTCGTTGGGTAGCTAGGACTTCCCTGATCCACACTCCACCACTCAGGGTCGACCCCAGGGCTGTTTGGCTGGTTCTGAACACAGCCACAAAGACATCCGTCCAGGATAGATGGCCCTTGCAATGTAGGACAGACACGGGCCGGACACCGGCAAGAGGTGAGATGCAGGATGGGGGCTAGAGAGAAAGAAAGCAGGAGCCTGCACAGGAGGCTGAAACATGGAAACACGCGCACACACACACACACACACACACACACACACACACACACACACACCCCTGGTCTAGGTTGGTCCAGAAGTGCTGTGTGTCATTCAGTGAGCAGAGACACAGCAGAGTGGAGCAAGTGGATATGCCGAGTCAGCAGACAGGGAGCCTGCAGAGGCTGAGGAAAGCAGGAGGTCCACGTGCCACAGCCATCTCTCCTGCTTGCCCGTGCACTCTGCAGGTAGGCAACAAACCAGCCCTATAATGACACAGTAGCCCACTCACACAGGCTGCAGGCTGCCCAACACCAGCCATGCCCACTGAGGTCACTTAGCAAGAACAGGTGGCCTCCTCAGAGACCCAGGCAGTTCACTGAAGAGTACCCACCAGGCTGAGAGAAGCGCTCAGACAACAGAAGCATCAGTGTGTGAGGACAGCTGAGCTCTTTTCCTGACTTGGAGAAACATACATGAGAAGCCGAAGTCACAAACCCCTTCTTTAGGACTAACTTGAACAGTCAAACTTTGCTGCCCTCTTTGAGTGAACTAGGACCCTCCCTGCTGGGGTTCCAATAACAGGAAAATGGACTCATCTGCACCAATTCAAAACACTTCCCCTCACAAGCTGTATTTGAATTAGGAAACCCATGGTGGCTAGCTTGAGAGAGTAGAAGGGAAAGGTTGTCTTTGCTTTTGGCTTTCTTTCTTTCTTTCTTTCTTTTTCATTTTTGAAAACCACAACTGACAATTAGTTCTGCTGCAAAATGTTTCTTATGTTTTTGACCCACAGAGGTTTGTTAGTATAAAACGCAGGCTGATTTTTGCTACGCTGACAGAACCTTGGGAGGAAAGTTTAAAGGATATTTGAGACAAAGAACACCTCTTGACACACACATCCAGTGACATGTGTGATGAAATCCTGAAGGTGGGGAGCCTGCAGGAGTTCCCTTTAGGTGGGATACAGAAGACAGTGTCCTCCCATCTTCCACACACATTGGATAATGGACATGACTCTCGTTTGTCATTAAGGACAAATTCACACAGATAATTTCAGCTAGTTACTATTGTAAAGCTAGCTTCATAGGTCATGGGAAAAGGCTCCTTTGTAGCCAGTCACAGTGGTTAATAAAGTGGATCTGTACAAACCATGGTTACAGCCATTGGTTAAAATTACACAAAGACATATTCTGCTGCCCAGGAGCAGGCCAGGCCAGTGAGGAAGAACAGGTGAGTGATCCGCCTGCCAGCTGACCCAGTTCCCAAGGAGGCATTACACCACTCCTTTCTGCCCTCTCATGCCCCACCCCACTGACAGCCTTCTGCCCCCAACCCCTGCAGACTTCCACTCCTCCAGTTCAGGCCACATCAGTCAGAAGAACAGGAGAGACCCACCCAACCATGCTGCACCAAGGCCAGGGTAGTCACCAGAAGTCTAGCTCTCTAACTAAGACAGAGACTCTCTACTAGAGCAGAGATAGAGAACATGCCGGCCTCCAGAAATCCAGGCCAAAACAACCAGAAGACCAAAGAGGAAACAAACAAAACATCCATCCAACAAAGACAAACCCCAAAATCTGCACCTTAACCTATAATTATCCCAAATCCGTTGGCACCACCAGAGCCCAGATTTCCTACAACAGCAAGATCTGAATATTCCAATGCAACTGAAGCACAAGAAAACAACCTAGCACCAACTTTATGAAGATGATAGAGGTCCTTAAGGAGGAAGTGAAAACATCTCTTAAAGAAATTGATGAAAAGACAAGCAAAAAAAATTGTAGGATATCAATAAATCCCTTAAAGAATACCAAGAAAGTCAAGAGAAACAAAGCAACAAAGAGCAGGTGAAGGAAACTCTTCAAGACATGAAAATGGAAATAGAGGCAATAAAGAAAACACAAACTGAGGAAATTCTGGAAATAGAAAATATAGATAATTGAACAAGAACTACGGATGAAAACATAATCAGCAAAATACAAGAGATGGAAGAGAGAATCTCAGGCATTGAAGTTACAATACATCAGTCAGAGAGAAAGGTAAATAAGAATCAAATAAAAGACTGAGACATAAATCTACACAATATGGACATCTAATTTTTGATAAAGAACCCAGAAATACACAATGGGAAAAAGAAAGCATCTTCACCAAATGGTGCTTGTCTAACTGGATGTCACTTTGTAGAATTCAAATGGATCCATATTTATCACCCTGCACAAAACTCAATTCCAAGTTGATCAAAGATCTCACTCAACATAAAATCATATATAATGAACCTGATAGAAGAGAAAGTGAAAAATAGTCTTGAATGCATTGGTACAGGAGACAACTTCCTAAACAGAACACCAAAAGTACAGGCACTAAGATCGGCAATTAATAAATGGGACCTCGTGAAACTGAAGAGCATCTGTAAGGTAAAGGACACTGTCATAGAATAAAATGGTAGCATACAGAATGGGGAAAGATTTTCACTAACTCCACATCTGACAAAGGGCTAATATTCAAAATGTATAAATAACTCAAGAAACTAGACACCAACAAACTAAATAATGCAATTCTAAAATGGGGGTACAGATCTAATAGAATTCTCAACAGAGGAATCTCAAATGGTTGAGAAACACTTAAGCATCTGCAATGTCTTCAACATCCTTAGTCATCAGGTAAATGCAAATCAAAACGACTCTGAAATACCATCTTACACCTGTCAGAATGGCTAAGATAAAAAACACTAATGACAATTTATGTTGGAGAGGATGTGGAGAAAGGGGAACACTCCTCCATTGCTAGTGGAGTGCAAACTTGTATAACTACTTTGGAAATCAATACAGTAGTTTCTCAGAAAATTGGGAATCTATCTACATCAAGACCCAGTTACATCTCTCCTAGACAAATATGCAAAGGACACTTCATCCTATCACAAGGACATGCAACTATGTTCATAGCAGCTTTATTCCTAATATTCAGAACTTGGGAAACAGCCTAGATGTCCCTCAGCTTAATAATGGATAAGGAAAATGTGATACATTTACACAATGGAGTATTATTCCCAGCTGTTAAAAACAATGACACCAGGCAAATGGATGGAATTAGAAAAAAAATCATCCTGAGTGATATTACCTAGGTTCGGAAAGACAAACATGGCATGTACTCACTTATAAGTGGAAATTAGCTGTAAAGTAAAAGACAATCATGCTAAGAACCACATACCCAGAGAGGACAAGTAACAAGGAGAGCTTAAGGGGGGGGGAGTGCAAAGATCTCTCTGGGAAGGAGAAATAGAGAATATTTCTCAGGTGGACTGGAAGTGGGTAGGGGTAGGAACAGGAAGGATCAGGTAGAGGAAGGGAGGGAGAAAACACTGGGAGAAATGACTGGAATTGGAGGGTCCTGGGGGGTGGTGAAGTGGAAACCCAGTGCAATGCGAACTCCTTGGAATCTATAAGGATAACCCTAGCAAAGACTCCTAGTAGCGAGGACTTGGAGCCTAAACTGGACGTCTTCTGTAACCAGGCAAAGGCCTCAAGTGGAGAGATTGGGATACCAATTCAGCCACAAAACCTTCAGCCTACAGGTTGCCCTGCTTACAGAGTGTTCCGGGACTGGAGACTAGCAAGATCCTCATCTAAGAGACCACAGAGACTTCATCCAGCAACTAACTGGAGCAGATGCAGAATCCCACAGCCAAACATTTGGCAGAAATTGGGGAGTCCTATCAAGAGAGGGGGGAAAGGTTCAGAGAAACTATAGGGGTTAGGGACACCATGGGGTCACGGCCCACAGAAACAACTGGCCAGGACTCATGGGGACCCACAGACCTCAGGGAGCCTGTGGGATCTGATCTAGGTCCCCTGCATATGTGTTATGGCTGAGTACACCGGGAGCTGGGTCTTTCGCCTGCTCGTAGGACCCTTCTCCTCCTACCGGGTAGTCTGTTCCAGCCTTGATGTGATGGTATGTGCCTGGTCTTATTGTAGCTTCTTATACTGTGTGGGGTGGATGTCCCTGGGAGGCCTACTATTTCCTTAGTGGGAGGTAGGAGTGGTTGGATATGGGGAGGGGAGTGTGGGGGGGTGGGCAGAGACTGATGGCCTGGATGTGACAAATGAGAGAAGAATAAAAAGTATGACAAAAAACTTACACAAGACACAACAATGTGTCTACTTAAATCAATTCCAGATTTAACATCACATCCTCTGCCTATGAGTGATAATTAGATAATAAATATAATTTTTACCCATTAAAGCACTAGGAATTTATTATCATCATCATCATCATCATCATCATCATCATCATCATTATATTTTCTCTGCCCTGAAAATGGCCTGGCAGTCATTCAGAAGGAATCATCAAGACAAGAGAGACAGCGGGCAGCCTGAGGCTCACCAATCTGCAAGCCTCTCTCCATCCAGCACAAACTTCTAACTCTAGGGGGGCAGGGAGATAGGGTGGGGCATGTCTTAGCCACAGGGCACGAAGGCTGAAGAACAGGACACAATGACACTGAGATAGTGACACATCCTTCTCAAACATAGAGTTCTTCAGAAGCTTGACTCAAAGGTCACCCATGGGAGACTCACCAGATGGTACTTATTTTTAGTGCACCATGTATTTTTATTTTTAGCTACTTATTTTTATTGATGTCTTTAGGCATGACATGATGCATATAAATGTATGTGTCTCTGTGTATGTATGTATGTATGTGTATAATGGAATGATTAAATCAAGCTATTTATTATATCGTTAACTTTTTGAATGATGTTTAAAATATGCTCTCAAGATTTTCAAATATTTATTATTGTTATTATTATTACTATTATTGTTATTATTATTAACTATTGCCACCAGACTGCATAATAGCTCCCAGAACTTATCATCCTATGTGGCTGAACCTTTGTAACTAGTGTCTACTTATTCTCCTCATGTTTTACCCTTGTCCCTAGTGCCATCCACTGTTTTCTGACTCCATGAGTTCAGCTTATCTGACATCGTGCAGATCATGCAGTGGTTATCTTTTTTTGTCTGACTTATTTAATATAGTGTCCTCTGGGTTCATGCCCATTATTGCAAAAGATTTCTGAAAGACCCCGAATTTATAGAAATAAAATATAAGCTTAAACAGGGAGGGCACCCCACTAGAGAACTTGGGAAGTGAACAAAGGACCCCATCCCAGGAACTGACCAAACCACAGAATGGAATGTATGGTTTAGCAACCTTAATTGCAGAAGGGCTGTAAACCCACAAAAGGCCAATTTCCGGGCTGCTGACCACCTGTGAAGAACTGACCAGGGCGTCAGAAATGGGCAAACAAGATTCGTGGGAGATGATAACCACCATTTACTTAGGGAGAGATGATTAACTCATACCAAGGTTTGAGGAATTTACAACGTGTAGGTCAGGAAGACACCTACTTCCCCTGGTCAGTAGTCACGTACCCCCCCCCATCACAAGATAGGGACCCCTCCCAAAGGCTTGTGGTTTTTGTCTTTAAAAGCTGATTGTAACTGAACCTCGGGGCCAATTGGTCTAAAAGCTGACCGAGAGGCCCATCTGTAGATGCCTAATTAAAGCCTCTTGCGTGTTGCATCAATTGGTGCGTGGACTCTTGATTCTTGGGGTGATGAATCCAGCTTGGGGACCCCTCCTCAATTCGGGGTACCCCAACAACTTCCAACTCACAGTCATCAGCACCCTGGCAGTCAAGGGCCGCTGGCTCGGTGCACTCTCCAGTGGACTTACCTGGTGGACTCCCATGTCCTGCTGCAGCCGTGGCGATTGCGAAGGCAGAAGCAGGTGAAACAGAGCAGTGGCTGCTGTCAGCTACCTGTCCTGGTTATTTAAAGAAAAAGGAAATGCAATGGTGAGCCTCACAGATAATATTCCATAGTGAATATTCTCATTTTAATACCTGTCCTGGATGAAGGGCTGGGCCAAAGGCCCCATGATATCCCTGTTAATAGGTAAATAATAAGATTTTACACCAACAATGCTATTCGAGGCACACAACAAACAAAAGCATATGTTCATGCAAAAACGTATACTGAATATTCACAGAAGCTACTTCACTGTAGCCAAAAACTAGAAATAATCAAATGACCATCAGCTGAAAAAAACAGATTTTAAAAAGATAACATTATTCCACCATAGAAAGGAATGCAGTTTTGACACATACAATAAAACGGATGAGTCCAGAAAACACTGTGTCAGGTGAGAAAGCCAACCCTAAGGTCCCCACTGAATGTAGCTCTGTTTGTAAATGTCTACAGTGGGTGAATCCAAACATAGAGATCAGACATGTGGTTACTAGGGGCGAGGTAGAAATGGGAGAGTTTGTTGATGACTACAGGATTTCTTCTAGGGTATTGGAAATGTTCTAAAATTAAACCATGGTTATGGCTGTCTGGCTTTCAAAGTATGTAAAAATCCAATGAAGTACATACTTTAAAAAGAAGGAAAAAAATTTGTGGCATACGAATTATATTTCAACATAAAACTATTTTAAGAAGTCTTAAGAAGACTTACGTCATGTTTTTAGTACACTTTCTATCCGTTGATGGATGAATACTGGTTAAACATGTGTAAGGCCTATGGTTTGGTTCCATCCTACTAGAAGTCAGGAGCAATCATTGTTATTTGGAACCTCTTGTAAATACTGTCAGTCTTTTTTAAGAATAGTCCATCCCCTCCCCAGCTTCCTAATGACTAGAACTTGAGCTCACAGGAATAGCCGATGGCAAGAAGGAAACATTCCACAATTAGATCACTTAACCCATCCCTCTGTGACCCTTTAACCTTGCCAACAACACCTGTTATCCGCTCACCTTCAGTGGCCTGGTTACTAGGCAACGACCCCTCCCTCATTGTCCTGCCTTCCTCTGCCCCATGCCCTACCTCATTTCCCCTATGTAAGCCTGTACGAGATTCTCGTTAAATGCATTGATCAGCCATGTTGTCTTGCTGTCCACTTCTCTTGTCTCCTGTCCCCTCATTCCAGGTTCTGTGGGATAGACCATCTTTGTGCCCTGCTGGCCAGGGCACTGAAGGATGAACTAAGTGTAGCTCACTTAAAACTAAAAGGATGTAGGACTGGGGTTGTCTCAGTGGGTAAAGTGCTTGCTGCATTCGCACAATGAGTTAAGATCTCCTGCACCCCTCACAGAAGCCAGCCCGGAAGACACACCTGCAATCCCAGCACTGAGAAGTGGGAACAGGCAGTCCCAGAACTACTCAGCCACAGAATCTAGCAAATTGCGAGCTCCAGGTTCAGCAAGAGGTCCTCGCTCAACAGAGAAGATGGAGAAGGACAGAGAAAGACATCTGACATCCACCTTTAGCCTCCACACACGCATGCATAGGTGTGTATATATACACACCACACCAAACACACCATGCTCACACGAACCATACTCACACACACCATATACATACACACACCACACCATACACACCACACACATATACACCACACCACACACACACAAACACCACACCATACACATACACACCACACACATATACACCACACTACACACACACAAACACCACACCATACACATACACACACCACACATACATACATACCATAGACACAAACACAACACCACACACACACCTTCCCAAAGCTGCTTGCTGTCAAGCCTGTTATCTGAATTTGAGTTCAATCCCCAAGGACTCCCGTGGGTTGTCCTCAGATTATCACATGCATGTCAGAGCACATACATGTACACTCCCCAGTAAGTAAATAAAGGTAAAGTAGTTAATTCTTTGGGTTGAAAGGGTGTAGTAAGCAGCGCTATCACATTGCAGACTATCAGGTAGCCTTTCCTAATGCCGTTGTTGGTGTCACTGCTGCCTCTCAGGTTTTAGTGAAAACAGTGTGCTGTGCTCCTGACCTGAAAGGCTTCCTTCTGAATTCTAGTATGCAAACTATAAGCAAATAAGTGACTAGATGGTTAATAAGTAAGGTGCGTGGATGAATGATTGGTATATAGACAACAGATGATAGACAGACAGAAGGACAGAAGATTATATAGGATAGATGGACAGATGAATGTCTATGTTATCAATGGATTGGGTGGATAGGCAGATAAATAGATGAAGCAAAATGTTTCACAATGTGCCCAAACATGAAGTCAGGCGCCAGATGTATTAGTAAAGAAGCGAAATATTGGTTAGGCACTAAGAAACTATATGACACTGTCTCCTATTTTTAGCCATTATTTTATGCCAGGTTTTAGGTTACTCCTTGCATTCTTTTCTTTATGATAGACAGGAAATAATAAATCCTTACATAAATTAAGATTTTAACTCGAATACACAAGTGAGTATAAAACTACAGAGCAAAGCTCTAACAGTAACAGGCAGAGCAGTATTTAACCATTGCCAGTCTTCCATGGGCTCTGACCACATTCCTTCCAGGAGAGCTCCTGAGGAAGCCCACTGTGACACTTCCCAAGGGAGGTTCCAGGTCCTGCAATGACCAGGACATTAGGAACAGTAGAGAGATTTAGCTCACTCCACAGGAGTCATGTGACAAGACAGGAATGCCTAGCAGGCTGCCTTCACTTGCCAGGGCCACTCAGATGGCAAGGAGATCGGAAACTGGCCAGGAATTTGACCCCAAGGACTGAGATCTGGACACAGCCTACCCAATACTCTTCTTGCTGCTCTCACAAAGGCTGAAAAACGGCAGCTCCTTTAGAGTGGCTGGGGCCACAAACACAGGAACCTCCCAGAGACGTATGCTTTCGTCTTTTGATAACTCGCCCTAGATGAAGTCTGAGGGTAAGACTTAAAAGACGACCTCTGCATTTTGCTTGGCTTACTTGGAGTGAATCTGGTTTAATAATTTTCTTTTGACTTGAAATAATCAGCTACGGAGAGGGCAGGGAGAAGGAGACATTTCAAAACAATACTGATTTTAATATGTTTATTTGAGCAGTAAGGACAGAAAATGGGGAGATAAGTTTCTCTTCCAATTAGCAGATAGTTGTTGTGTTTTGAAACAAACTATCATATCATAATTTTTATAACTGTATACGGAAAAACACATCAGGTTCTACAACTAATAATAATGATAGGGTCCCATTCAGCTGAACCTGATTTCCTGTGAAATAAGAATTTCTAAGAAGGCTTCCCCAAGCCTGCTCATACAGCTTACACTGGGACTCAGGGTAAGGAAGCTGCTCCCTCCTTCATATGGGCCCGGCAATATTAGCCAGACTGAAAATAGACTTCCTAATCCTTTATGCTTCCAAGGCTTGGACTGATGCAACATGGCCTGCTTCTGGTTAGTCTTTATAACTAAGACTGAGCAATGCATGGATCTTGAAACCCAAGATGACTTTTCTATTTCTGAATCTCTGGCTGAGCTCTTACCTCCAGGCTGGCGATATCGGAGGTGTCGGGGAGTTGAGGGGGATCTGCAAGGTGACAGCTCTGTGGAGTCTCCTGCTCGGTCAGCTGGTGCAGACTCAAGGACAGCTGCTGGAAAACACAGGGATGTTACCCAGGCTGTGAGTTCTAGAGTACCTTGGCAGTATCATACATGGAAGTGCAAATTTGTTTACTGATAATAAGCATTTTGTGTTGGCTTACACATTTAAAGTGCTTGCCTATGAAATCAAGTCATTCATCTCAGCAGAAGACTAAGAACATGATTTAAATCTGGATCTTCACAAGATGGGCTTAAGATTTACTGATCCTGTTGAACCCATGGCTAACCTAGGCCGGCCTCTCTGTCCAGTGCAATGGGAGGTTACAGAGAACAGGGAGTGTGAACATGAACTTTTTGAGAGTGGAAAATAATTTGAATCAAAAGCAGGATTTCTTCTTTGTCTAGGTTGCCCCTTAAGGAAGCCCAAGCGGGGAGGGGTTCTTTCAGATCTAGGGATACATTTTCCAACAAGGCAGCACTAACCAAACATGGCCAGATGACAGATTTATATGAGCTAAAATTGAAGTCATATTTTAACTCCCCACTAGCACTAGTCATGTCAAGGCTTAGTAGACACCCATGGTTAGTAACTATAGTTTTGGGCAACACAGCTATAGAGCAATCCTCTCTTCTTGGAAAGGCGTATTGACTAGCTCTGAAGTAGAGCTAGTAAGCAAGAGAATTTCTTTTTTTGGCAGGCTTTGTGAAAGCTTTGCCTCTAAACTACAGTCCAGATGAAAATTTCTTCAATGAACTGTAGAGAGTTTAAGAGGATCCCAGTCTTTGAGTGACAGCTGATAGCCCAAGAATGAGATTGTCTTTCTAGGGCCATGAGCAGGGTTATGGGGTGGTGCTTCTAAATGCCTTCCCCCGACTTCTTATGCAGGCAAAACAATAGCATGTGTATTGTTCCAAAGGAAAGTAGAACCAAAAGTTAATTTATGTCCAACACATCCTCCTTTGCTTTTTAATCAGATCCTTAATTGGCTCCCATTGATTACATTTCTGTGCCATTTCTACTAATTGTGTATTATCTTGATCAGCTAAGTTGCTTCCCTTTTCATTCCATTCAAGGCTTTACTCAACAAATATTCCAAAACCCATAATGATTTCATGTAAAGCTATTTTTAAACTTGCATATTATTTACTCCCTTAGAAATGTGGCCACAATTTTGATCTTTTGAAATGCAGTAGGGCTGGAGAAAGGAAGTGGTTTGAATCTTTTCTTGAATGACATAATTACAGTAAAGTTGGCAAGATGCATAAAAAAAAAACACTGCTTAGCTGTTAGTTTTATTATTTTCTAAATAGCTCCCTCAAAGTTCAGTAATGGGATGCATCTGTTGTGGAAGGCAGAGAAGAATATCAAATGCATATCCTTGGTTCAATTCAAGCACACATTCATTCATTTGAGGATAGGAGGGAAACTAATCAGCAATACATTAATTTTTATTAAAAACAACAACAACTGAGAGAACTTGATAGGACCACAATGTCCTGAAAGAGTAGGGACAAGCTAACACACACCTACAGATGAAGCCACACTGTGGAGAAGCTTTTTTTGGCTTGCTCACTTTTAACCAAGTGCTATGCAAACAGCTTTGCCTACAGGACAAGTGGGCAGATGTGGGCTCAAAACAAATGCTAAAATCAGGAGCACTTTCAGCCTACAGAGAAGCAGTTTTCAAACTAAGAAGACAGACACAGACACCGGTGCTGTGGGCTGTTCAAACACACTTGGGTGGCTCAATTGCGTAATCATGGTCTGAGAGAAGCAGGTAGGTAGGAACGGCGACCGTGCTGGTAGACATTTGCCTCTTCATTCCTGCCTTGCCTGCCATGGGCTTGATTTTTCAATGAATACCCATCACTGAGAACTTTCCAGGTGTTTTTTTTAAAAAAAAACATCTGGGGGTAGAAAGAAGTAGGGATGGCCTAATAGAGGGACAGGAACACCAGTGGCTATTAGAAGAGCCTAGAACAGATTTGGGGACTAGGTTGTAGGAAGATTAAATTATTTATCTCTAAAAAAATTACCACCCTGTTTATTTTGGGGAATATTTTCAACTTTTCTTTTTTCTTCACGGCATTTGAAGTTTTCTTGACATATTTCAAAACTGGCATTATATCATCATAGTAACAATGAGATTAGGCAATGGTCACCAGCAGATTTCAAAGAGTTTACCCTAAAACTGTGGATGGCAGTAAGGGAGACTTCTATGTTCCCTAGGGGTACCATGGGTAGAGCCGAAGTTACACACTGAGATTGTGTGAGGTTGGATTTGAAGTGCAAAGCAAAAAATGTAGCAACTCTTGGCACTGGAATTTGCCAGCTGTTTTGACTCTTAATGTTATGCAAAGCACATGCAAACATCTTTCAAATTAAAGAGATCCATGTCTTCCATTTCTCTGACATTTGGAATTTTTCAAGACCGGACAGCAAAGGGACAGAGTAGCACCCTGACTTACACAAGACATCACATGCATCTGTAGACACTCATACACAAGCATGCATCTTCACGCACACTCTGAATTGTCAGATTAATGTTTCAGTGTTCTATCATGTCTTCTACAAAGCTACTTATGACCAACATTGCCCATATACCAATGTAAAATTAAAAACCAAGTCTACAATTGATTGGTCTTATCCATTCAGAAAAATGCCACAGAACCACCATGAAACCAGTTTTAATTCTAAGCCTTTTTCTGTGAGAGTTCATTCATCAAGTCCCAGTGACCAGAAAAGAGGACGCTGCACAGACAAGTTGTCCTTAGTTTTTGATGGGGATCACATAATTGCTTTCATGTCTGTTCCCATTCTGTCAAACAAGAAACACAGAAGCAAAGTCAGGGAATCCAGAAGACCACACAGTAGACCATATAACCCCATTCTCATGAATTTTCACCCTCCCTGCATCACCTGATGTCTTTACCTATTTCATTTTTAATCTGGATGTATCTGGCCACAAGTCTGGCGGACTATTGCCTTAAATGCATTTAGGAATGAAGTGGGAAATAAACATATGAAAGGGAATAAGTAGCAGTGATAGAAAGGGGAAGGAAATGAAAATGTAAAGATGTGCTTAGTGAAGGATTAAGGCAGGGGGTTTCAGAGAGCAAAGAGCTAAAGGACACTGTGCCTGGGGAGCCCCGGGGCAGAGGAACTGGCATTTCTAAAGTAGAGCCTTGCCTCGGCAAAGAAGCTCATCACGCAGGTAACTGGGACTTTCTGCACTGCCCACAATGAGAGAGGATCAGCACACAAGGAGTTGAAACTGCATAATAGCTCTTCTAAACCCTGAGCATGCCGAGAAGCCAACTCTTAAAAACACTCTAAACCATGTGTTTGAGTCAAACCCAGTAGGAAAGAGACACTCGGTCTTCTTTTTTTTGCTTCACTTTTGCTGATTCTGAACAATGGGAATGAGTACCTTTCATCCTGGTCCTCTCCACCTGCCAGCTTCAGGGTGTGTGAAGTCAAGGCTGCCACCTGACAAGGCTTTGAAACAGCCAAGGAGCTTTGCCTGGGAGCTTGGTCTACTGTATCTCATTTATCAGGATTTCTTCATACTATTTGAATTTTCCAGCCTATGTTAGAAAATAAATGCTTCATTCCCACTCAGGGCAGAGGGCAGAGGTGAGCTCCAGGCCCCCTTCCTGGTCCCCACTTCCTTCTGCTCGCCCTCTCCTGGACTGGGAACTGCAGCAAGCTTGGCTTGCCCCTCTGAGGACCGAGCTACCAGGATCCTTCTGAGAAAGCCTGCCTAGGCCTGCCTCCACTTAGGGTAGAAGGCAGAGTGCAGAGTGAAGAGGGCAGAGCTCTCACCCACCGGGAGAGGGAGTATCTGAGACCCATCTGCGCCCACCATGAGAGCCATCAGTGAATTGGCCCTGCTGTACACACCAGCAAAGAAACCTGGACTCATACTCACCAGGAAAGGAAGAGACTCCACTTGTACCCACTGAAAGAAGGAATGGGAAGATGACAATACAAGAACAAGTTCAATGACAAAAAACAATGATGCCACCAGAGTCTCAACACCAGCAAGATCTGAACATCACAACACAGATGAAACAAAAGAGAATGACCTAAAAAACAACTTCATGAAGATGATAGTGACCTTAAAAAAAGAAATGAGAAAATATTTTAAAGAAATGGAAGAAAAGACAAACCAAAAATTACAAGAAACAATTCAAACAGTACAAGGTTTGAAAGCTGAAATAGAGACAATAAAAAAACACAGTCTGAAGGAATGCTAGAACTAGAAAAGGTGAGCAAATGATCTGGAACTACAGATGTAAACATAAACAACAGAATACAGGAGTTACAAGAGAGAATCTCAGGCATTGAAGATTTACTTGGAGAAATAGATTCATCGATCAAAGAAAATCTTAAGTCCAACAAATCCCTAACAGAAAATATCCAGGAAATATGGGAAACTGTGAAAAGGCCAAATCTAAGAATAGTAGGTATAGAAGAAGGTGAAGAAACCCAGCTCAAAGGTACAGAAAACATATTCAATATAATCACAGAAGAAAACTTTCCCAACCTAAAGAAAGACATGCCAGTGAAAGTACAAGAAGCCTACAGAACACCAACTAGAGTGGATCACAAAAGGAAGTCCCCTTGCCACATAATAATCAAGACCTCTGAACATATAGAATAAAGAAAAAATATTAAGAGCAGCAAAGGAAAGAGGCCAAGTAACATACAAAGGCAAACCTATCAGAATCACACCTGACTTCTCCATGGAAACTCTGAAAGCCAGAAAATCCTGGATAGATATTCTACCAACACTAAGAGACCAAGGATGCCAGCCCAGACTGCTATACCTCCAAAGTTTTCAATCACTATAGATGGAGAAAACAAGATATTCCATGACAAAACCAGATTTAAACAATATGTATCCACTAACCCAGCCCTACAGAAAGTTTTGGAAGGAAAACTTCAATCTAAAGAAGGTAACTATGCTCACAAAAACATAGGCAATAGATAATTCAACCTTACCAAAAGACAAAAGAAAAAGGGGGGTAAATCCACAAACAATTATACCAACAACAACAAATCAAAAACAAACAAGAATTAACACTCAATGGTCCTTAATTTCCCTCAACATTAATGGTCTTACTTTGCCTATAAAAAGACACAGGCTAACAGAATGGATACAAAAACAGAATCCATCCTTCTGCTGCATGCAAGAAACACACCTCAACTTCAAAGACAGACATTACTTCAGAGTAAAGGATTGAGATAAGATTTTCCAATCAAATGGATCCAAGAAACAGGCTGGTGTACCTATCCTAGTATCGAACAAATTAGACTTCAAATTAAAATCAATCAAAAGAGATGAGGAAGGTCATGTCATATTCATTACAGGAAAAATCCATCAGAATGAAATCTCAATTCTGAACATCTATGTCCCAAATACAAGGGCACCCACGTTCGTAAAAGAAACACTACTAAAACTCAAATAACACATAAGACCTCACAAAGTTAGAGTAGGAGACTTTCAACACCCCACTCTCACCACTAGACAGGACCACCAGACAGAAACTCAACAAAGAAACAATGGAACTAACAGAAGTTATGACCCAATTGAGTTTAACAGACATCTATAGAAGATTTCACCCAAACACAAAAGAATATACCTTCTCTCAGTGCCACATGGGACCTCCTCTAAAATCAACCACATACTTTGCAACATAGCAAACCTCAACAGGTACAAAAAAATTGGAATAACTCCCTGTATCTTGTCGTACCGCCATGCTTTAAAGTTAGAATTCAACAACAACACAAATTGCAGAAACCCTACAAACTCATGGAAATTGAACAACACACAATTGCACCATTCCTGGGTCAAGGAAGAAATAGAAAGAAATTAAAGACTTCCTAAAATTCAACAAAAATAAAGACAACATACCCAAACTTAAGGGACACTTTGAAGGCATTACTAAAGGAAAGTTCATAGCACTAAGTGCACATATGAAAAAACTGGAGAATAGTCACACTAGAGAATTAACAGAACAACTGAAAGCTCTAGAACAAAAAGAAGCAAACTCACCCAGGAGGAGTAGGCCTAGGAAATAGTCAAATTGAGGGCTGAAATCAATAAAGTCGAAACAAAGAAAACAATACAAAGAATCAATGTAACAAAGAGTTGGTTCTTCGAGAAAAGCAACAAGATAGACAAACCTCTGTCCAAAGTAACTAAAAGGCAGAGAGAGAACATGCAAATAAACAAAATCAGGAATGAAAAGGAGGACATAACAATGGACACTGAGGAATCCAGAGAATCTTCAGGTCATACTTTGAAAACCTGTACTCCACAAAATTCAAACATTTAAAGGAAATGAACAATTTTCTGGATGATATCACTTACCAAAATTAAATCAAGAGCAGATAACCAATCTAAACAGACTTATAACCCCAATGAAATAGAAACGGTCATCAAAAGTCTCCCAATTAAAAAAAGGTCCAGGTGGCTTCAGTGCAGAATCCTACCAGAAATTTTAAGAAGAGCTAATTCCAATATACCTCAAAGTGATTCACACAATAGAAGCAGGAGGTTCGTAGCCGAACTCTTTTTACAAGGCTTCAATAACCTTGATACCCAAGACACACAAAGACACAACTAAGAAAGGGAACTACAGACCAATCTCCCTCATGAATATTGATGCAAAAATACTCAATAAAATATTTGCAAATCAAATCCAAGAACACATAAGAAAAATCATCCACCATGATCAAGTAGGCTTCATCCCAGGGATGCAGGGATGGTTCAACATACGAAAATCCATCCATATAATTCACCATATGAACAAACTGCAAAAGAAAAACCACACGATCATCTCACTAGATGTGGAAAAAGTCTTTGGCAAAATTCAACACCCCTTCATGATAAAGGTCCTGGAGAGATCAGGGATAAACAGGAACACACCTGAACATAATAAAAGCAATATACAGTAAACTAACAGCCAACATCAAACTAAATGGAGAGAAACTCAAAGCAATTCCTCTAAAATCAGGAACAAGACAAGGCTGTCCTCTTTCTCCATCTCTTCAATATTGTACTTGAAGTTCTAGCTAGAGCAATAATACCAAAAAGGGAGATCAAGGGGGGATACAAATTGGAAAGGATGAAGTCAAACTTTCACTATTTGCAGAGGATATGATAGTTTACATAAGTGACCCAAAAAACGCTACAAGAGAACTCCTACAGCTGATATAAACACCTTCAGCAAAGTGGCAGGATACAAGGTTAACTCAAAAAAAAAAAAAAAAAAGAAATCAGAGAAACATCACCCTTTACAATAGCCCCAAACAACATAAAATATTTGGGGATAATACTAACCAATCAAGTGAAAGACCTGTACAGCAAGAACTTTGAGTCTTTAAAGAAAGAATATACCAGAAAATGGAAAGATCTCCCATGCTCTTAGATTGGTAGGATCAACATGGTAAAAATGACATCTTGCCAAAAGCAATCTACAGATTCAACACAATCCCCATCAAAATACCAGCACACTTTTTCACAGACCTTGAAAGAATAATACTCAACTTTACATGGAAAAACTGACCTGAACAAGGGAGAGCTCATTGTCCCTAGACTGATAGCTGAGAGGCCAGCATGGGACTGATCCAGACCCCCTGAATGTGGGTGTCAGTGAGGAGGCCTCAGCATCCTTTGGGGTTTCAGGTAATAAATCCGCATGTAGCCCTGTCATCCAGTTTGAGAGCCCATTCCACCTGGAGGGATGCTGTCTCCTCCTGGATACATGGGGGAGGGCCTAAGCCCTGTCCCAGATGATATGACAGACTTTTGAGATTTCCCCCAAGAAGGGCCTCACCCTCCTTGGAGAGTGGAGTAGAGATTGAGGGAGGGGCTTGGGGAGGGTTGAAGGGGGGCAGGAGAGGAGGGAAGGGAGAGGGAGCTAGGATGACATGTGAAGCAAACTTGTTTCTAAATTAAATTTAATTAAAAATAAGCAAAAAAGAATTTTAAAAAAGGAGAATAAAAATGAAAAGTAAAATAAAAGATATGTTCCATTAAAAAAAAAGAAAATTAATGCTTAACCCAACTGTGCTGAGAGATGGGACCTCCAAGGATGGTTAGGTCACAAAAGCTCAGCCCTCATAAAAATATGCTATTTGGAGAGTCCATTCCTTGTAGAAGGATGAATTCAGCTTCCTTCCTCTGACCCTATCTCTTGTACGTGAGAGGCCTTTATCTGCTACTCTACACAGCAAGAAAATGGTTGGCTCACGCTGGCACCTTCTCTTGGACTTCTTGCCCTCTGGACACTCTGAAAAATAAACCTTTTTTTTAGTTTTTTTTGAGACAGAGTTTCTCTGTGGCTTTGGAGGCTGTCCTGGAACTCACTCAGTAGACCAGGCTGATCTCAAACTCACAGGGATCTGCCTACCTCTGCCTCCCTAGTGCTGGGATTAAAGGTGTGCATCACCACTGCCCGGTGAAAAACAAACTTTTGTTGATTATGAATTACACAGTTTCAGATGCTATAATAACACCAAACAGATCAGACCCTAAAATCTGTGTTTTTGTGTATTGTTCCAAGGAAAAAAGTCTATGTGCCTCCACTTCGTTGTAGACAATGTCCCGAGCATCCTAGACCAGTGATGTGCACTCCAGGCATGGGTTTGAGCGTCTGAACTAAAAAAAACGCAGTGACCAAAGTGCTGTGTTCTCAGCACAACACGCTGATATGGATTATCCAATCACATGGAGCAGTGTACAGTGTGATATGGATCATCCACTCACAGGAAGTGTTACTCAGTGTGACATGACTCATCCAATCACAGGGAGTGGTTTGCAGTCTGATATGGCTCATCCAATCACAGGGAGTGGTGTGCAGTGTGACATGAATCATCCAATCACAGGGAGTGGTGTGATATGAATCATCCAATCACAGGGAGTGGTGTGCAGTGTGATATGAATCATCCAATCACAGGGAGTGGTGTGCAGTGTGATATGAATCATCCAATCACAGGGAGTGGTGTTAGTGTGGTAGGAGCCACTGGAATGAGAGCATGGATTTAGACCATCATAAAGAAAGAAAAAAGGTCCTGTTTTCCTGATAGTAAAGGAAGCATTTATATCCATACCGGTAGGTATTAATGACATCAAAATGCTTCTGAAAATTATTTTTAGAAACAAGTTTCTTACATCATACCCATTAGAATGATACCTATTTCAAAACAAAATAAAAATTTGCAAGTGCTAATAGAACTCTTTTGTACTCCTAGGAATGTGAAGTATACCTTCACTATGCACATTCCTCTGAAAATTAAAAACAGGATTAACATGTCTCAGCAAGCACACTTGTGGTACATGTGTGTGTGTGTGTGTGCTCATGTGTGTACATGTGTGTGTGCTTGTTTGTATGTGCATATGTGTGCTCATGTGTACATGTGTGTACGTGTGTATATATGTGTGAGTGCTCATATGTGTACATGTGTGCTTGTTCGTATGTGCATATGTGTGCTTGTGTGTACGTGTGTGTGTATCTGTGTGAGTGCTCATGTGTGTGTGTGTGTACTTATGGGGAAGGTGTTTTCATGTGCTTTCCGGGAGAACCGGTATCAGGATCTTGCAGAGATAATTTGCGCTCATGCTCACTGCACTATTCGCAGTAGCCAAGACGCAGAAGTCACTCAGACATCAACCGAGGGACAAATGGTAAATAAATGACATATACATACAGTAGAATATTATTTTCCTTAAAAATTAAGGACATCCTGTTTCATACGACATGATAGAAGCTTAGGCCATTCAGGTAAGTGAAGGAAGTCAGACACAAAAATCAAAAGCAGTGTAATTTTACTTCCAGTAGACTCGCAGACACGGAAACTAGAACCCAGAACAGTGTTTGACAGAAACTGGGGATGGGGGCCAGTGTTGTTCAAGAGTTGGGGTTCCCTGTCCAAGGTGAAAAAGTTCTAGTGATCTGTTGTGATAGCTCAGCTTTCTTAACTTGAAAATCACTACGATAGTAAAAATAATAGAAGGAAGGAGAAAAACATTAGGAGGACTTTTGTTTTAATTCACCTCAGTTTTTAACTGGGTGTCCTAGGAAAACTAGGAAGTTCTGCTTACAGGGCTCATGGTGTCAAAGCAGGGAAGGGGTGTTCATAAGCAGCTGTGCCCCAGGAAGGACATTCACTCTAAGGTGTGTTCACCCACACCTATACAGACAGTCTCTTTACCCAGATTGTGGCCTGCCGCCTCCCTCAAGTCATGGGGCTCTCTTGGCTCATACCAAAGATACTCCCTGATTATGCTCAGCAAGGCACAGTCTCCCTGCTTTTCAGGCTCAGGCTCTCGTCTGCACCCTCGTGCCGCCTGCCCCTATAGGTGCATGTCTTTTAGGCATGTAGTAGGTGGGTAGGGCACCACCCTATTTCCTCATGTAACTGCTCCAGCTACTGTAGCACACAGGGTGTGGTCAGTCTCCAGGACAGGCCTGATCATACATAGTGCAGCAGACCTCACCCCAGCCCTGAGATCAACCAAAGGATGCTCTGGGAGCCATGAAGAACTGGTACCAAAATCCTTCCTCCTGAAGTGCTCCTGATTCCAAAACTCACAAGAATACATTTCTCCTCCTATTTACTGTAGACTGGTAGCAGAGGGGAAAACCCACCACGCCCTGGGAACCTCCTGGACTACCCAGTCCACTGTGACTCCAGTCACTCCCTCCATGGAGATGATCAGACGCTGGTGCTGGGTAGACCCCCAGTTACGTCTGTCAGCTAGTCCTTGACTCATTATTTCCAAGAATTCATCCTGATTTTGCCACACTTTTTGTTTCAATGACTTTTTAATTATCTTTCCCCCGTTTCCCTTCTTAATTGCTCACTTGTCAATTTAAAGAATTTCTTTTAAAAAAAAAAAGATGCCACTTTGGATGATGACAAGCACTTTAGTTAAAATTCCATTAAGCACTTCACCCAGCAAGCTTATTTAAGTGATCTGAGGGAGCCAGCACATAGACACTTCAAGCATGCAGTAATGCAAGGGTCTGGGTACTGTGATTTAGTGTCTGATTCTTATGTTATCATCAGTAAGCAAGTCAGTGACATACAAGTAGGATACTCCTTGCTAATGCGGCTGTGAGACTTGCTGATATTCCTCATGGATAACACTGAATTTAAAATTAATAAGAGTCGGCACTTGGAGCCCCACAGTGCACAACCCACAGAAGACTAGGCTGTGCACCAGTTGTATTTGCTGCTTTTCCTATTGCTGTGACCAAATAACCCAACAAAAGCAACCCAAGGAAGGGAGGGTTTGCTTTAGCTCTCAGCTCTACGCTACATGTGGCAGGGCAGTTGTGACAGCAGGAATGTGATGTAGTCCATTACCTGTGTCCACAGCCAGGAAACAGAGAGAGATGAAGTCTGGCACTCAGCCCACTTACTCCTTTTTATTCAGTTTGGGGCCCCAGTCTCTGGGGTGGTGTGACACAAGTTAGTGTGGTGCTGCGTATCATTCAACCCTGTCTATCAGCCTCTCAAAGGCATCTCCAGAGGCGATTCTAGACTATCAAGTTGATAGGTAATATTAGCTATTAGATTAGAGGACGCAGTTCCCTGAGTGTTCTCTTCATTCCTGTACTTCATAAACGTTTACTTCCTGGCCAAGGCCTGGGGATACTGAGAACAAGCTAGGCAAGGTTGCTGATCTCATGGATTTACAAAGGTCTTCTCATAGGAGCAGCCAAGGAAGTCTAAAGGCACCAGGAGGAAATCATTGTAGTGGTGGCCTAGTAGATGAGGAAATGTGGACAGCATGAGTTGTAAATCAGCAGCAAGTCTTGTAGGATCTGCAGGCCTTGGAAGGAGAAATGTACTTTAGTCTATATGTAACAGAAGCTATTGCAGAAGGCAAGCTGGAAGCCATACGATATAATTCACACCAAAAAAAAAACCCACTTTGCAGCCATACATGTGGGCTCATACCCATAATCCCAGCTCTTAGGAAGTTTAAGGCAGGAGGATTACTATGAATTGGAGAAGAACAGTCTGGGTTACAAAGTGAAACCTAGCTTAAAATCAACAAAATTTGGCTGTATCGTAGAAAATTAATACTGTTTCTGCTTTGACTTGTCTCACTATACTTTTAATGTGACCGGAAATGGCCCCTCCGCCATGACCAAGCTCTTCAACTACTTTAGTGCTTCCAGGTTAGGCCACCCTCAGGAGGAAAAGGTGAGGAGGGACGGGTCCTTCGTGCAGACAATGGAGAGGGAAGAAATCGTGAACCCAAGTGCTCAAATATGTATGTGCTCAAGACTTATCCTTTAGACAAAATGTCATAGTAGACTCTTTAGCTAATTGGCCTTTACTGCAATCCAAGAACTTTCCTGTATTATGATCTTAATGCACCAGTCCTCTGTTGATGACTAACTACACCCAGCCTTTGTCTATAGAGAATGGGAAAACTAGCTGCTCCCTACCACTCCAGGGAATCTGCAAGGATGCTGTTGGTTTGATTGGCATTTTATCCATTGTACTTTTTATGCAGAAGTGGGAAAACTGCAAAAATAAAATAAAATAAAAGAGATGAGAGTTCCAGAGTTCCAGGAGGAACGGTGGGAAATCAGCAGCTGCGAGTGTGGACCGTGATCATGTGCCAGGGAAGACACTTGGTATACTTCCTTTGGGCCTACTACACAGATCCCCGTGGGGTCCACCCGCATTCTTTCCATAGCCCTGCACTTTGGAGCAGAGGGCCCCTGTGCTAGGATGCAGGGGTACTTTACCAGCGTGGGGTGGCGGGGACGCAGTGGGGCTGTGTGTGGTGGGGCTGCTAGCAGATGAAGACGTGCTCAGGTCCAAGGCTCCGATCCTTGCATTCAAGGAAGATGTCAAGGACAGTTTTCTGGCCCTGACTGGAGAGGATGTTCTGGACACAGCCAGAGGAGGTGGGGAGGAGAACTTGCGACACAGACGTGGGGATTTTCCATCCACCATTTGTTCTCCTCTGTTGTTCGGGCTCGCAGCAAAAAATAACTCTAACGACCTAAAATAAACAGCAAAGGCTGTTAACAGATTGTCTCAAATATCACACAGCAATACCGTCCCAAGGTCGTCTACATTTGAAGGCCTTGATGACATCGCATTTCCACCGATGGATTTTCCTTGATCTAATTGCTACAGTGCACATGTCCTTGCTGGGGGAAACACAGACCCTGTCCAGGCCCGCTGCTCCCTAGCCACTAAGGTGTGCTACAGTCTTTAAAGTAGAGACCAGTAGCACCCAATCTTTGGGGATCCTGTTAAGCATGCCAAACTTAGGTGTGCTCCACAGCTACTGAGTCAACAAAACACCCCTTCTCCAGATGATCCAGAGGTACGTTAATGCTCAAGAGCATGATAATAATTAATAATAATAAGTAGCAACATTAATAAATGATGGTGATGATGCTAAAATAAAGAGTCAACTTGCAAATAATCATAGAAAAATCAAACGACATTTGGAGACTTCAGGCCCTTCCATGTCTTCCCTGGGGAACTCTGAGACCTTTTACTCAGCACTTCCACGGATGGGATAAGGTCAAAGGTGAGTCAATAGCTTAAGGACTGACATCAGCAATGCTGGAGTACCTGATAGGGATGGAGGTGAAAGGCTTCTTGTAGATATCAGAGAGCTTCGCCAGCACCACGGTGGCTGTGGTGAAAATTCGATAGGTGTGCAGGAAGGTGTTGAGGAAATCAATGCTCAGAAACCGCAAGTCTGTCAACCGCTCCAAAAGGCGCTCCACACTGGCATATCGGATCTGGGGCACTTTGCAGGAGTTGAGTGTTTTACTGAAACAGATGTCAGTGTCGTCTTTATGAAGACGGGCATCAGACCTACACGCAAAGCAGGAACATGTGAGCAAAGCTGCCGGAGCTCCTGCCTCAGCCACTGAGTGCTGCAGCGTCTGTTAACGCACACTCGTGTGAGGCTTCCAGTGTTTTCCACGGAAGACAGAGCAATGTGCAGGTGGTATGACATGCCACAGATGTGTATGGGAACATTATGTGCCACCATGACATTCTAATTTAGGGAGGCTAGAACGAATAATGGAGGTTGCAATGACATGTGATTTTACTGTGTGGACTCCTTCTTGCTCTGATTCAACATGCTTTATTAGAAAAATGATACAAAAGTCTCTTCTAGTAGGAAGAGAAAACATTTCTCATGTACTTAAAGCAGAGGTCAGAAGTGTGCTTAAAATAGAGGTGTGACAAGGACAAGGCCCAGTGCATGGCTATCCATGCTGTGTAAGCTATTAGGATATACTGGTTATAAATATGTAACACCAGTATACAAGATAAAATTTACTATTTTACCTTTTAGAACCAGCTCTTTGACTTTTCAATTATACTGCTTTCATATTAACTTATTTATGTGCTTCCAACATTTTCCTCTATTTAATTTCTCATCATCTTTAACAATTTTTCTTTTATGTTACTTTCTCTTGTGGTTTTCCTTTTATTTATTTACTTTTCATACTTATTTATGTGAGGAGATATATGTGGAGGTCAGAGGATAGCTGTGTGAATGAGTTCTCTCCTTCCACCATGTGGGTCCCAGGTGTCAAACCCGGTCATTGGGCTAAAGTTTCCATCATGCGGGTCCCCGGGGTCACTGGGCTGCAGATGCCCTTACCCACTCTGCCATCATGCTGGTCCCTCTCTTCCTTTCCCTAACCTCTTGAATTGAATTCATAATTGATTTATTTTATTCTTTCTAGCTTATTAATATGCTTAAAATTTTAGCATGATTTAGCTTGCAAATTGGCATGCTAAATTTGCATTCTGTCTTCAATATTCTGCACTATAGGAAATGAATCCTTAAAAAAAAAATAATATTGGGTAGCACTCCCCTGGACAGCATCTAGTACTGACTACCTTTCTATAAAAGCCTCTTGCATCTGCTGCCCTAACTTCTGCAGGAGGCCATTCACCGGCAGCCTGTCTAGGAGGACCACTGGAAGCCCCTGTAGCCTTCAATTCCTCACCAACTCTCTTGTCCTCTTCAGGACAGCATCAGAACCGACAACTGGCAGTCCTGGCTTTCACGACTTTGTTAAAGGACATGTGCAGGGCCTGTGACATTTTTGAGAGCCAACTTCTTGCTAAGAACCCACTGGCTTTGTCATGAGAGCTCCTACTCAGGTCTCTTAATGCCTTGGAGAATTTTAAAATACGTATTTCTTTTCTTTGTTCATTGATAAGCAAGCATCAGTGGTTCTCTTAGTTTGCTCTAGCACAGTGTTGCAAGTGCAGGTAAAAGCCCTTCACCCGCAGAACTTACGAGCGGTTTAAATGGGTAGCCTACCTTTGCAGAGGACTTGGCCGGCAGCAGCCTGTTGACTTCTTCATTCACACTATTGATTTTGGAAATATACCAGTAGGTCTTTGGAGGGTTTTGTTGTTTTGTTTTTAATAACACTGATCTTTCATCCATTTACTACATGATCCTCAACCAACAGTAGTTTCTTGCTCTTGAGTTCTCATTTGTCAAAAGACCTGGGTGGCTTTTATGAACTATATCAGTCTGTCTGAAATGGCTGGATAAAACAGTCATTTTTCTCTCATTTTTTCCCATCAAAATCTCCATCTTCTAAGAAAGACATGGTCAAATACTATCAAAAGAAAGCCTGAGTCTATATACCATTTCAAGGGATGCTTCATGTAATAGCTGTCACTATTTTGCATCCTAACTAGTTTTGAGCTTTGCATCTTTTTCACTATAATTAGTTTGTTCAAAACACTAGGAGGGGAAAATTGTTGCAGTCAGCATGAGATTAAGTTAAGCTAATTACACCACTGTCCTTCAAGTTTGTGATTATATTTTCATTTTAAGAAAAGAAATTAAATATTATTAAATTACTTAATTTTCTTTTATTACACTGACTAGGATCTTCAAGATTTCCCGAGGGACTCTCAAGACAGCCACGGTGTGTTACTTAAGCCTCCACTGGCAATCGCAGCTGGTTTTTTGTAAACACATAAAAAGTAATCTTGAGAGATGAAAGCCAAATCACCCATTATACTCGATGAGTTTTAAAAGGAAGTGAGTGCTTATGAAGTGATGTCATGCCAGTAACAAGATGTGGTTATGTTAGGATGCTTTTTCTTTTAACTCTGAAAAATGTTGATTTCCCCCTGCCTCTCCAGTGGCATGTAGCCATGGAGACAGGTGCACAGGGAAGCAGAAATACAGGCCTTAAAACATCTTTTCCTCTGGTTTAAGAGAACTAGTGAGGCTGGGCAAGCCTGAAGGGATAAATAAAGGCATGACCCTTCTTTCTGCCTTAGGACTATGTGGTGTGGAAGCCCTGGCGGGTCAGCAGGTCCTTCTCCCGTAAGTGTTACTTCTGTGAATTCAAAGGCAGAAAAGTTTGGTCTGCATGAAAGCGGTTATGCTAATGAGAATGGACAGGGTTACTGTCATGGTAGGGGACAGTAAATGCATGCATCACTGGCAATGGGGGGGTCAGACACACAAGTGAGGTTTCCATTAACTTTGGAAGTCAACACAATGTGTACAGGGCAGATATGCAGTTGTCTTGGGTTTCATGGGCTTTGAACTTACCTACAATGTCTGACTTACCATTCTGACTCTAAAGCAACATGGATTTTCAAATATATATTATTTGTGACATCAGTCATATCATAAAAATTAATAAGACAATTCTATTAAAAAATAAAACGTAATTTAAACCTGACTTAATATTCCATACTTGTTCTGAGTATTCAGATATTTTAATTAATTCAAAAAGAAATTTCTAAGTAAAAAACCTAAGAAATTCAATGCAAACAGAATCTTTGCCATAGGGTTTGAACACAGTCCTCCCCAAAATATTTTAAAATTGACTAAAATTTATGATGCTATTTGCAAATTTTATTTTAATGTTTTTTTCTATTGCATTCTCTGCCTTTATGTGATGTAATTAACAAGTTCTACAGCTGTTCTTGTACACTGGGGCCAGGCTAACATGTCTCTGATGTGTGAGATCATCCCTCTACAGGTAACATTATTGTTTGTCTCAGCGTGGCAGCTCAGACCTGAAAATATCCGCACAGGAAAGATGAAAGAAATGTTCTTATCTCCAAATAACTTTAAAGTATATAACCAAGTTGTTTTTGAAGAAGACATTCTACTCTTAAAATGTTGAATACAAGGGACTGAAGAGATTGCTCAGTGGTTAAGAGCGGTGACCTGGCTTCAATTTCTAGCATCCACGTGGTGGTTCACAACCATCTGTAACTCCAGTCCCAGGGGAGCTGACTCCCTCTTCTGGACTCCGAATTCACTGCATGCTCATGGTGCACAGACACACATGCAGACAAACACACATTCACATACAATTAAAACATGAAAACAATGTGGAACACAAATAACCAAAAACAAAATGAGAACAAGGAACAATGTCTTCCCTCGTCTCTGAATTTGAAGGAGAAGTAGCACACAGACCATTGACACAGAGAGCACTAGCATGCATAACTAGGAGCTGTTGACAGAGCTCCTCACTCTAAATCACAGCCTCCCAGTGATCCACTTAAATGGCAGGATTTGCTTTATTGAAATATGGACAAGATCGCAGCCTGAGCCAGTGGCCTCTGAGCAAAGCCAGACACATGCAGTGGGCAGACAGCGCCATATTCATGCCTGCGGGAACCTGTCAGGTGTGTTCAATGCCTAAACCTGGCTCTACAACCAAATCTGAGGGAGGGGATTCATACTCACTGGTATGATGCCAAATAAACCAGCCACACCTTCATCCACCCCCTGACCTTGAGCAGTTTTTATCTGAACTTGAACATCTTGACAGGATTTTTGTCCTGGGTGAGGGTATATGTTAATCATATGAAAACAAATCTCAATGCTATCTGCCAATAGGCTGTGAATCTGAAAAAGCATTCTGATATCAGCTATTGTTAGTTATACTTTAGTGTGAATTACTCCATGACTGATAAGATAGACCCACTCAAGACTCAAGACGAGGCAGAACCCTACTGACAATATTCTATTCAAGGTTTCTCATTCTCTGCCAATCTGATCTTCATTAAAATGGAAGGAAGAGGGTTGCAAGACTTACTTAATCATATGTGGCACAGTAACTTTGGAATTCTCTTCGAAGACTATAGTCATTAAACCATTACATCGTATATTGTCCACACACTGTGGGGGAAAAAGGCAATTAAAACTCACATAAAGATTCATGCAGGTCATAGTTACCCCATCATCTGTTTATGTCATATGCACGCACACACACACACACACACACACACACACACACAGAGAGTAGAGAGAGAGAGAGAGAGAGAGAGAGAGAGAGAGAGAGAGAGAGAGCAGATAGATTCTACACATTAAACTCAATCCATACTAGGAATTTTTAATTCAATTGAATTAGTTAATGAAAGAGTTAATTCAATAATATTGATATAATCAAATTGTATCAGCCAAATGCATGACAAAATACTGATGGGTAGTTATAAGGGATATATTTTCCCAGAATGTGTTTCCTTCTTATTAGATTTATGGAACCGAGGAATCAAACACGGGGCCTTGCATATAGCAGGCAAACACCCCCCCCCCAGCTCTTCAGCACCTGCTTCTTACAATTCTTACCACAGTATACTATGTCGCAATTCTGTGTCAATCAAAACACTAATCCATTTTGTACCTTTGATCCCAGCTATAGTCATTTTCTACCACCAGGGGCACTATGGAGTAGTCAGATTGTAAATGGCACTTGGTTGGAAATTATCTCTTACTAGCAAGCTCTGTGCCTACATCTCAGGTGTCTTTTTGCCAGTAAATCCCCACATTTTGCTAGTTTGTCTAGCAGTTTCTGTTGGCACCATGTAGAGTTGGTGAGGGGGCAGAGTGTAATTTCTTGTATTGCTGGCACACTTAACACTCTGCAACAACTTTTTCTCTTTTCTAAGAGAACTAAGAAATTTTGGTTAATTCCCCAATTTTTGCATATGCGTGCCTTATTGATTTAAAATCTTCTACAATTACTTTGGGTTAAATAAATATACCTTTTGGATAAAATCAATAAAAATAAGTACACAAATATTAAAATAAAAACTTGCTTCTAGTCACAATGATACAACACAGAGCTAATGACTGTAATTAAATGGTGCAGAGAATGTTATTATGTTATTATAACATGACATCACACAGGCCTTAATTTTAAAGCCTAACCTGATACTCAGTGTTGAAATAAAAGAATGACAGTGTGTGTAAGAGATTAGATCATTAATGGTTTGGTCAACTTGGTCTATAAGTCAAGTCAAATAAGTCATATTTGTTTTTCTTTCAAATCTTGCTTCCCTCAAATCTTATGTTATTATTTAAGCTACCAGGAAGAAAGGCTCTAAGCCCAGGAAAATGAAGTTTTCCTTTATGCATTTTCTTAAACTATAACATTGGAGCTTGGTATTGGCACAAAAACAGACAAGTAGACCTATGGAATCGAATTGAAAACCCTGAAATTAACCCACACACTTATAAACACCTGAGTGTTGACAAAGAAGCTAAAACAATACAATGGAAAAAAGAAAGCATCTTCAACAAATGGTGCTGGCATAACAGGATGCTGGCATGTAGAAGACTGCAGATAGATCCATGTCTATCACCTTGCACAAAACTTAAGTCCAAATGGATCAAGGACCTCAACTTAAATCCAGCCACACTAAACCTCTTAGAAAAGAAAGTGGGAAGTACCCTTGAACTAATTGGTACAGGAGACTGCTTCCTGAACATAACACCAGTAGCACAGACACTGAGATTGACAATTAATAAATGGGACCTCCTAAAACTGAGAAGCTTTTGTAAGGCAAAGGACACAGTCAACAAGACAAAAAGGCAGCCCACAGAATGGGAAAAGATATGCACCAACCCCACATCTGACAGAGGGCTGATCTCTAAAATTTACAAAGAACTCAATAAGAAAGTCTCCAAAACAACAAATAATCCAATTAAAAATGGGGTACAGAAATAAATAGAGAATTCTCAATAGAGGAGTCTAAAATGGCTGACAGACACTTAAGAAAGTGCTCAACATCCTTAGCCATCTGGGAAATGCAAATCAAAACAACTCTGAGATACCATCTTACTCCTGTCAGAATGGCTAAAATCAAAAACAGTTTATGCTGGAAAGGATGTGGAGAAAGGAGAGCACTCCTCCACTGCTGGTGGGAGTGCCAACTTGTACAGCCACTTTGGAAATCAGTATGAAGATTCCTCAGGAAAATGGGAATAAACCTACCACAAGACCCAGCAATTCCACTCTTAGGCATATACCCAAAAGATGCAAATTCAAACAAGGATGTCTGTTCCACTATGTTCATAGCAGCATTATTTGTAATAGCCAGAACCTGGAAGCAACCTAGATGCCCCTCAACTGAAGAGTGGATAGAGAAAATGTGGTACATTTACACAATGGAGTACTAGTCAGTGCTAGGATTAAAGGTGTCTGCCACCAACGCCTGGCTACAATGGAACCTTGAAATTCAAAGGCAAATGGATGGCATTAGAAGAAACCATCTAGAGTGAGGTAACCCAGTCACAAAAAGACAAACATGGTATGTACTCACTCATATATGGATTTGAGACATAGAGCAGGAGATTGCTATCCTACAATCCCACTGCCAGAGAGTCTGGGAAACAGGGAGGACCCTAAGAGAGATATGCATGGTACCCCAGAGGAGAGGAATGGGACAGGATCTTCTGAGCGGACTGGAAGCATGTGGGAGGGGAGAGGGAGCTGGGGAAAAGTGAGGAGGAGAAGAGGAGAGGAGAGGAGGATATGGGGGAGCAGGAAGGTTGAGTCGGGGAAGAATAGAGGAGAGCAGGATGAGAGATAACACAGTAGAGGGAGTCATTATAGTTGAGGAGAGATCTGGCACTAGTGAGATTTCCAGAAATCTACAAGGATGACACCAACTGGCAATCTAAGCAATGTGGTCAGGCTACTTTAAATGCCCAACATTGAGATTGATGACCACCTTGTATGCCATCCTAGAGCCTTCATCCAGTGGCTGATGAAAGCAGAGGCAGACACCCATAGCTAAACACTGAACTGAACTCCTAGAAACCAGTTGCAGAGAGGGAGGAGTGATAAGCAAAGGAGTCAAGACTTGGCTGGTGAAACCCACAGAGGCAGCTGACCTGAACAAGAGGGAGACCTTGGACCCCAGACTAGTGACTGAGAGGCCAGCATGGGACTGATCCAGACTTCCTGAATGTGGGTGTCAGTGAGGAGGCCTTGGCAATCTATGGGGCCATGGGTCTTAGATCAGTATTTAGCCCTGGCGTACAAAGGGACTTTAGGAGCCCACCACATGGATGGATGCTCTCTCAGCCTGGACTCTTAGTGGAGGGCCTAGGCCCTGCCTAGGATGATATGACAGACTTTGAAGATTCCCCATAGAGGGCCTTACCCTCCCTGGGTAGTGGAGGGGGATGGGGTAGGGAGTTGGTGGGTGGGTGGGGCGGGTGAGGGAGCCGGGATTGACCTGTGAATCAAACTTGTTTCTAATTTAAATAAAAATAGAGGGAAAAATTACAACATTAGGAAATAACTTTGTTTCTTCACACAAATACTTAGTTTCTTAGCTATTGATTTACTTACATGTGTTTATAGGTGAATTTAGGCTCCACCTAACTCCTACAATGTTGATGCTAAAAATTCAGGACACAAGTCAAGATAGGCTAGATCAAAGCAGATTTGAATAAAAGGCAGAAAACAGTGAGCTAATGCCAAATATCAAGCCACCACACAACTGCATGTCTAAACATTTGCTATAAATAACCCTCAAAATAACTGGGGTATGGGGAACCAACTCAAAGATGAACATACTAGAAGACACACAGTTCACAGTTTGCCAGAATTCCAATGAGACCTAGTTCAAGATAAGAGGGAAAATGTATTGTAGGTTGTCATAAAGAAAATACTAAATACAATGCTCTCCCAACACCTTTAAAGTAACAAGTATAACCAAACTGTTTTTAGAAATACCTTGAAGTCCAAGTGAGCAACCCCATGCTGGACTCCAAAGAATATGGCCTAGAGACAGCTTCTACAGCTGAGCTGATTCCAAGCACAGACCTAAGACTCTCAGAAACTGAAGGCTGCTACACATTCACATTAAGTCTTAGGTCATTGCAAAGTGAAAACATTGTCCCCCTAGTCCTGAACCAGCAGCACTTTATATGCTCAGTTTTGGGGGCGTGTCCTCCAGTGAGCCAAGCTGCCAAGATGACATGGCCTTTGCAGGAGAGTTCTCAGGGCCTGATGGTGTTCTGGTAACCCCACTGCACAGTAAATAATGAAGATGAGTAAGGGAATGGTAGGATCAACTGGAGTCAGGCAATGGGAAAGAGAATGTTGAGTTAACTTTTATCTTGAAGGAAGATGGGTAGCCACTGAGGACTTCGAGCAGTTCCTTTATATTGGGCCATCTAAAACACTCATTGATATATCCACTGTAAAGGGAACAAGGAAACAGAGCTCTACGAGCTCATTAGAACAACATTCTGAGCTGATAAATGAAATGATTCATGTTTCCCAGGAGATGGATTGTGGGAATGAAAAGGAAAGTGAGATACTCTGAGGAAAAATATAAGAAAAGATGATTAGGTAAAGCATAAAAACAAGAAAAATCTATGGTAATGGTCAAATATGCCCTTACTAAAATATAAGTTAGAGAAGGGGAGGAGGGAGGTGAACATGAGAGTTCAGGAAGATCGAGTTGGGGGAAGAACAGAGAAGGAGAGCATGGAAAGAAAGGGAGCCATTATGGGCTTAACAAGAAACCTACCATTAGAGAACTCTCCAGGAATCCACAAGGATGAGTCCAACTAAGAGGCTACCTTAAATGCCCTTACTCTATAATGAGATTGATGACTACCTTAAATGCCATTATAGAGCCTTCATCCAGTAGCTGATGGAAGCAGAAGCAGAGATTCACAGCTAAGCATGGAGCTGAAATCCTGGAATCCCTTTGCAGAGAGGGAGGAGTGATGAGCAATGCATGAAGACCATGCTGGGGAAACCCACATAAACAGCTGACCTGAGCGAGTGGGAGCTCATAGACTCCAGACTGATAGCTGGGGAACCAGCACAAGACCAAATCAGGCCCCCTGAATGTGGGTGTCAGTTGGAGGGCTTGAGCAGTCTATGGGACCACTGGCAAAAGAACCAGTATTTATCTCTTTGGGAGCCCACTCCCTATGGAGGGATACTCTCTTAGGCTAGATACACAATGGAGGGACTAGGTCCTGCCCAAATGATATAACAGACTTTGATGATCCCCCATGGGAGACCTCACCCTCACTGGGGAGTGGATGGAGGTTGGGATGGGGGGATGGTGGGGGCATGGGAGGAGGTGAGGGAGAGGGAACTGGGGGATTGGCATGTAAAATAAGATTGAATAAAATAAAAGAGAATTTTCTGTTCCAATAGTGATGATGATGAGGATGATGATAGTGATGGTGATGGTGATGATGATGGCGATGATGTATAGTCAGCGTCCTTTGGTTAAAATGGAGTTTGACCCAAACCAGTCTTTCTCTTGAATTGTTGAGAACACCAAGAAGTTACATTCAATATAAATCCTGGGGTCTTTACAAAATGGGTGCTTTACAACTGCACACCTTAAATACTTATTATGAGATAGCTACTGGGCTAAGAGTTAGAATAGTCTTGTAAAAGCAACTCTGTGGAGTAGGGCTTGTCCTGACTCACAGTCCATAATGGGCAGGGAAGTCAAGACCACAAGAGCTTGAAGCTGTTGGTCCCACTGCATCCATAGTCAAGGGACAGACAGTGGGTGAATGTGAGCCAGTGCTCAGCTCACTTCCTCCCTCTGTTGCATGCAGTCTGGGGTCCTCTGCCCAGGGAACTGTCCTGCTCATGATTACAATGAGTCTTCCTTCATCACACAGTCATGAGCAGAGGCCCAATGGCCAAGAGATTCTAATATCTGTCAAGTTGACAATTAGCGTCATCACAGCGCTGTTTCAAGACCACTTTCTCAATAGAAAATGGGGAGAGTGTGTTTATTATCTTAGCAAGCTGTGTGTTGGGGCATGGGGTAATCAGGAAAGGGCTTTACAGTAAGAACTGCAAATAATCAAGGAGAGGAAGGATGGAGTTTTCCTCCCAAAGACTTTTCCATCTACTCTTACAACTTCCTTCTTCTCCCGGTGTCCCTGACATACAATGAGGATGCCGCTTGAGTAGTCAACACAGAAAGTGGGAGAGTGAAGAGATAGTGACCTGTGTAACAATGAACAATGTTCCCTCATGCTCTTTAAATATTCTAAAGAAATAGCATGATTACGTAGACAACAGACCTCATCATGACTGAACAAGCAAGAACAGAGTTGAGGTCACAGCCTGCTAGCATCACACACAGCCAGCCTAGAGTTCCCCACAGTCCCACAGAGGCAAACATCCTGCTCAAGTGGGACCCAGTCAAAAAGGAGCAGGGAAAAGAGACAGTGGAAGTCACACACATGCGTGTTACAAAGAAACAGCTGCACCTCCTCCAAGATAGGCGTGACAAACAGATTTAACTTTGTTTCTTGGGGATTTATAGCCCCAATCAATACAGAACACAGGGGTTGGGTGAGTCCTTGGTCTGGACAGCCAGCGAATACACCTTTGGAGAGGAGCTCAAAGGGCATCTGGCATGTGCAGGACCAAGTCAGAGAACACAAGAGGGAGGAGCATTCCTGCACTCCACGGAAGCTGTAGGAGAAATCAGGGCATCTTAGAATCCTACAGGCTGACTCTGCTCCCCCTTTTCCTGAAGACCATAAGAAAAGTTTTCCTCTCCCTTCTTGAAATAAGGAACCAATAGGAAAGGAATCTTAAGACCAGTCCTCGCAGCTCCTAGGAAACAGATCTGTTTCTATAGAAACCAAAGCAGCTGTGTTGTGTAGTCACCATGACAAAAGTATAAAATGAGACCACTCCAAGGAGCCAACATAGAATTCTTTTCCATCCCAGCATAAGGAACAGGCACTGCCCCGACCCATCTTCATTTACTGTGCCACTGATCCAGGCATAGTGAGCTCCTGGGGACCCGGGAAGGCTTTGCAGACTAAAACAGAAAGGGTGCAAGGAAAGACTCTTGACCTGGAACCGCACAGGATGCTACAAAATCTGTGAAGCTAGCTGGGAGGTGGCTCACACCTTTAATCCCAGCACTTGGGAGGCAGAGGCAAGCATATGTCTGTGAGTTCAAGGCCAGCCTGATCTACAGAACTAGTTCCATGACAGCTAGGGCTGTTTGTTACACAGAAACCCTGTGTCAGAAAAAAAAAATCAGTGAAGCAGCAAGGGTTTCTTTCTTTTTCATTGCTGATAGATATACATTGGGATACTTCTTTGGCTGAAATAAGAAACATGTAATTCTATAAAGGAGATAAATGGAAATAATGTCCAAAAACTACCACAAAAAGGTATGAGTTTTTAACTGTTTAGTTGAGTTACCACTCACCGTAGAAGTAGAACACAAGGTTCTTCCTTCTTTTCTCAACTCTCCCTTCACAACAGTAGAATTCATACTTTGGAAATTAAGAGACGTAAGCAAAAAAGAGAATACAGATCTTTCTCGTCTTGGCATTTCTATCTTTATTTAATTTTTTGAAGATTTTTTATTTTTATATATGTGTATAAGTGCTTTGTGTACATATTCAGAGGTGGACTCCATGTCTGCCTGGTGCCTACAGAGACTGGAAGAGGGTACCTGATCCCCTAGAACTGTGTAAGTAGTGGGAATCAAATCCTGGTCCTCTGCAAGAGCAACAGGTGTTCTTAATTTTGAGCTGTCTCTCCAGCCCCATATTTTTATTTTTATCTATTATGTATTTCAACTATTCAGAAAAGAACAAGGCATTTATATGCCAGATACCCAGAGTTAACTGTTGCAAACATATTTGAGTATTTGTGTAGGTCATTCTTTTTCATTTAGGGATGCAAAACACCATTAACACAGCAAAATCCCTTTATTCTTCCATTTCTTTAGGCTCCTCCCACTCAGAAGTAGGCCCTGTGCTAAGCAAATGGTACTGTCTCTGTCTTAGTCAGGGTTCCCACCACTGTGATAAAACAACATCAACAAAAGCTAGTTGGGGAGGAAAGGGTTTATTTTGATTGTAGTTCCTTATCACATTTCCTCATCAAAGGAAGTCAGAACAGGAACTCAAGGCGGGAACTTGGAGGCAGGAGCTGATGCAGAAGCCATAGAAGAGAGCTGCTTACTGGCTTTTGCCTCATGGCTTGCTCGGCATTCTTTCCTATACAACTCAGAACTACCTGCCCAGGGGGGTCATCACCCTGTCATGTCAACTATTAATCAATAAGATGGCCTGCAGACTGGCTTCAGGCAATCTGTATGGAGACATTTCTCAACTGAGGCACCACTAGCTTATATCAAGTTGACAACACAAAACAAAGCAAAACAAAACACCTAGCAAGACACTCGCTTTTTGTTATCTCCTTTTTCATACTAGCTATACTTGAGTGTTGAGTGTATTTGTACATTGCAACATAATATCTGTATTTTTTGTAAATCACATAAATGTTTGCATTTTTCATCCAACATCACTTTCAGATTTATTTCAGTTTATCTGTATTGTCCATTGATTCATTTTAATGGCTATGTAACCTACTGTCTAAACAGACATATTTATATACTTAAGAGGTTCCCATTTTCTGCTATAACAAAAATACAATGACTAAATTTCACATTTTCCCCTGTGAAAATGTCTTTGCCATTCTATTTTTTGCTATCAAATTAATTTTAAGATTTTTCTTTTTGTATTCATTCTTCTTCAGTTTTGCTCATTGTCTAGAGTATAAGAAACTTGGGATTTGGCATGTTTCTTTAATTTGATGACTCCTACCCTTCATTTTTATAACAATCTCTACATGTGCTGTCTTTGAGAATTGCATCTCCCTCCTTTTACTCTAGTCTTTCTAAGCCTCCCCAGATTTTCCAGTTTACCAGCACCTGATCTTCTCATCAGCTGTGATCAATCTACTGTCTTTAACGCATTTCCAAAGACTTGTCATTTTAAGGTTTGTAGTTTCCACTTAAGGTTATCATTGTAGTAGGGGTGGGGATGGGGGGGTGAGGGGGTGGGGGGGAGGCAGTGAAGAAGAGAGATAGCTCAGTGGTTGAAACACTTTCAGAGAACCCAGGCTCAATCCCCAGCACTCACATGTCAGCTCACAACTATCAGTAACTCCAGTTCCAGGGGATCTGACACCTCTCACAGCCACACATGCAGGCAAATCACCAATGCCCATAAAATAAGAACAAATATATCGTGAAAAAGATTATCTATTTGGTTCCTTGGCAATGCAGTCATTGTCATCTTAACACAGTGTTGAGTTCCTTCCTCTGGTGTCCTTCCTACCTGCTTTTTAACTATTTTAGTTAACAGTACTGATGATGGCACTATTAAGTGGAGTTCATTCAAAGCATCCCTGTGTCTGCTTCCCTTTACCCACAAGAGATGCTTACCCACCATGTTTGCATTTTTTAAATTTAGCTCATGTCACAAACCAAGTGCTACAAAGAGGATAGATATGGACTTGCTTCCAGAACCCTCTGGTGATTTGGGCAATCAATAATAATAATTTCTCAGCTTGGGTTTTTTGTGCCATTAAATTCTAATTCTGTAAGCCAGAGATAGTTTTGTCAGAACCCCCTCAGGAGGACAAATGCCTATGTCGATCTCTGCCAAAGGGTGAAAATGTTAGCTTCTTGTCTCACAGAAGAAATGACTTCCAGTGTCCAGACTTTGAATAGGAATTCTGATTATTTACATAGGCCTAAGGGTTTCTCTTGCACCCTAATAGTGTTAATTCTCCTGGGGACAGGCGCTAACCTCCATCTACAGCCATTCTCCAGTTTCTAAATCTTCGGATGACAAGTTTTCAGATCTTTTGTTTCTTGTGATTAGAAATTTCTCTTCTCACCTGTATATGTCACCTGTGTTACATTTGTTTACATTACTGAATCTATGTGTTAAATGTTTCTTTTCCATAGCTAGTCCTAAATCAATCTAGTTTTCCACATTGCCAGGGCTGTGTTGCAGAGTATTTGTGTACACTATGAAGATATGTCTCTGCCTAAGGTGCCTTCTGATTGGTTTAATAAGGAGCTGAATGACCAATAGCTAGGCAGGAGAGACAGGAGGGATTTCTGGGGAGAGCGGGAAAGAGGAGAAGGAATCTGGGTATGCAGATTATGCCAGCGAGATCCCAGGGGACATGGAGAGGAAGCAGGGAGTGCAAGATAGAAGAGAGGTAATATCATGTGATAGAACATAGAGTATAACATATAAACAGGTTAATTTAAGTTACAAGAGCTAGTTGAGACAAGCCTAAGCAAAGGCCAAACTTCCATAATTAATAATAAATCTCTGTCATCATTTGTGGGCTGGCAGTCCTGATGAGAAACTACTACTACAGGGTTGCAACTTAAGATGAGTGTTTATATCCAAAAAGAGAAATTTATGTGACAATTCTTAGACATCTCATCCAAGGTCAAGGTTTCACTTATAAATCTTTCTGGTTCACTGTGTGGAACATTAAAGCTATTTTCAACAGGAATGAAAAGAAACTTTCACTTTCATTTAAGTTTCCAAAAATAAAAATATACAGGTAGTTGGAACTATAGCTCAAAAGTGCGTATAATAAGCAGTAGCATTTCACTTATGCAAAATGTCTTTGACAAATGCTATATAATATCAAATCATCTATGGGACAGACAAATGGAGGAATAAATATATAAATAAATGATAGGTAGATGACAGGTAGACAGATTTGACAGATAAATAAATGATGGATGGATCTTGTCATAACAGGGGAGTGGTTTTTACCAGCTCTATCTCAGCCAGATTTCAACTTTTACCTCACTTCTATTTAGGGTTTTGAATAATGCAACATAGAAGGGATGTACCATTTTAGACAAAAGCTAAGCCATGATAGAATTTGCACATGTAAGTATGTATATAACTGGAAGGTGTGGTGTAAACAATATATCCTTTGTATCTCTGGATTCAACATCCATGCTTCAGTAAACTGTGGATGAGGAACACTGGAGGAAAATTTCATTTCTATACAGGAAGCTTTTTCTTTGTCGTTATTCCTTAAACAGTATGTGTAGCTGACAGTGTTGCTCTAAGTGTTGGTTCAGGTGTTGTCAGTGTTCTAGAGATGGTTCAAAGGATGCATTGTGCAGGTTGTGTGCAGATAGTCCATTTTATACAAGGTACTTGAACATCCCTAGATGTTGGAATCCCATGGAACTTAGAGTTAATCAATCCCACAGATGCTGAAGGAAAATGGAATTCATCATTATGAAGCACAAATCTTAGGTGTTGGGGAGAAATAACTGTGCCTGAGGAAAATGAGTAAAATTTTATAGTTTAGAAGAAATGCACAAAAAATAAGCAAGGTGTCAGGTAGCTTTAACATCATACTGAATTTGTGTGAGTTACAATAAACCTTGGAATTAATAGGATAATAAAAAATGGTCCCCTATAGTTTAGCTCACTTAAAATGTCTTAGATACGTGGTGTGTGTGTGTGTGTGTGTGTGAGAGAGAGAGAGAGAGACAGACAGACAGACAGACAGACAGACAGACAGACAGAGAATGCCAACACAAATGTGGAGGGAGGTCAGAGGACAACTTGTAGGAGTCAGTTCTCTCCTTTCACTGTGTGGGTCTCTTGCATTAAACTCAGGTCACTAGGCTTAAAAGTGCCTTTACCCATTGAGACATCAGCCCTTGACTCATGTCTATGTGAGAAGACCTGCACGTGCGCACGCGCGTGCGCACACACACACACACAGGATATGTGGCACAGCTGGTTTAGAGGAGTGTTCATCATTTCTGCTTTGGGGTTTCCAGGTTCTGTCCACGGGTTGCTGCTCTGTAGTGGCGTACTGCGTCATCATACTGTTTTGGATTCTCAATGCTTACAAGTAGTAGGAAGAAGTATTTGATTCCACTTTTCTTTGAATTCACCAATTTAATGTTAAAGTCCAAAACTGATTTCAGGGTAGCTATTTTAAGAAGGAAAGCATGACCAGTACTCTACAAATTACTCAGAGATCTAAACTTTGACACAAAATGTAGAATTTCTGCCCAAGCCTAGAAGTTTGGAGAATTTTAATTCTTCATTTGAGCTAATTTTCATAATTACTTCAAAATCTGTTAAATGTACCATTATGCATGCGAGAGAGACAAGCACCAATAAGTGTGATTCACTGAAAGAAATGGTCAAATCTTTGCCTCAAGTCCTTCCCTATAAATAGATGAAAGAGGGAAGAATTATTGGTTGAGACCATTAGCTATTTGCATGTTTTGTTGAAGGCGCCAACAGTTAATTATGGCTCTACTGGTGTAACTAAAGGTGTAATTAATCATTCAAGTAATTGTTCCTCCTTAAAATTACAGCTTTGGGGACAGAGACCTGGCAAAGCTGAAAGTCTTAGATTTTGTAGCGTTCCTTCTGTGAAAGTGGAACCGTCTCTCTTCTTGGGAACTGCATGGCTGTCTTAAATAAAACACATGCATGATTAGTGCCACACAAGAGCCTAGCGCTGTGGCTTCTGCTGTTGCCAGAGAAAGCTAGGATGCAAAAATAACAGAGACTGTATTCAAAATTTGAGTTGAAAGGAAATGTCAGTTTCTCTTGTACATAAAGATAATTTCAGTGAATTAATGTTCAACTTCTATAAACAGGCAAGAAGTAGAAATAGCAGGGGATGCTAATCTCTTGAGTGATTACAAAGATGTGAATTAAAACCACTGGAAAGCAAACCCAATTTTCCGTTAATCTGGAATATGTGGTGGGTGATATGCCATGCTGGCATTTGGCAGGACTTAGTGACTTAGATACTGTATTGATAGCATGAAGAATAACGGCTTACTTTTGGAGGTGGTGGTAGTGATATTGAGGATTCAACCCAAGATACCAACCACAGGAGGCAGGTACTCTACCTATATCCCCTGATGCAGCTGATTTTCATATTTCCTGAAGGAAATGTGGCCAAACATTATTCATAAAATGAAATCATTTAAACCATCATGGCCTCTATGCCAACCTTATACTCTTTTGGGGAATGTTATCAGCGAGGGACCTGGAAATGGGGAGAGATTGCATTACAAAGTAAGCACCACATTACGTATTAGTCCTAAGACTGTGAAATTGCACAAATACTCAATTATTTGGAAAAATCTATAAAAAGGAACTGTGATAGAATATATATGTATTACATATATGTACACATAGTTATTAAAAGAACAGATGTGAAGAATTTCTAGGAATATAGAAAGAAGTAAATGAGTCAATAATAATAATAATAAATTCTCACTGAAGCCAAACTGGAAAATAATTTTTTAGTGGATTTAGATTCTTCAAAGGCAGAAAAAGTTTATTCTTCAGGGCAGAGGCCATGTAATGTAACTGGGAAGAAGTGGTCGACAGAGCTTGTTTAGTTGAGGGTATTTCCAATGTTATCTGGGACTTAGGTTCTCAATGATGCATTTGAACAAAACTCCTTCAGTAATGCTAACATAGGCTACATGTAGAAAACACTTTGGTGTACTGTGTGTTGGGACTATTTCTAGTTCATCGTTGTGGCCAGGTTTTTCCACACACACAATAAATATTAAAGAAGACATTTTCAAGCTCTTGATTGGCCCTTCTGCAAATAATAAATATGTTCAGTTATACTTGTGATGCTGACAAATTCCACACATGTGTATGATTTCTCCCATAAAATGAATATGCTTCAGGCACAGCATGAATCAAGTTGAGAAATGGACATGAAGGCTGTAGGTCAAGCTCAATCGACAGAAACTCTACCCCAAGATTAAAAGGCACCTCAGAACCCTCATGGTCCTTGCCAGCTCCAGCAGAACTTCACCTAGGACCCCTCCCTCCTCCTTACAAGCTTTCTTTGGTTGGCTCCCAGGATGCATCCTTAGCTTTGACCATCCTTCTACTATCTCTGGGACTCCTCCTTGGTCCTTTCTGTTGTTCCCTTTGGCTTCTTTTCCATCACAGGGCTATCTTCTCACATCAGTCAACAGTCTCTCAAGTGATTTTAAAAGTCTCACAGCATAAACTAGCACCTGAATGATGTAGGTTCCCCTTTGGGTATCTCTTGTAAAGCCCAAGCATCCATGTGCCATACTGTTTGGACTCCTCTTACCTATCTATTGGCCTTCACAGACTCAACATACCCAAACATAATTTTTAAAAAAGTGGTACACAAGAGAAAGACACCATGTAACAGAGTTCAGAGGGTTTTATTTTAAGGGAAAAGGATCATAAAAGGGGGAAAAGGGAGGGAGACCAGCCTCTGGGGACAGCAGGAGAGAGATAAGAGAGCCAGAGGAAGAGGGGGGAACATACAGAGAGAGGGAGAGAAAGAAAGAGAGAGAGAGGGATAGGAGATGGGTAGGGCCCTTAGTGGCTGCAGCTGAGGGCGTATCCTGTCAAAACTCCAAAGGCGGGCCAGTACAAATGATTAAGTACTAACCCCATGTTCACCCCAAAATCTTGCCCCTGCAGACTTTCCCATCTCAGTTGTTGACAACTGCATTCTTGCAGTCACTTAGGCCATTAACCTTCACCTTCCCTGACTCAACATTTCTCTCTCCTCCATGATAAAACCTCACTGGCCTTTCTTTCAAGATGAATGCAGAGCAGAACCCCTGTGGCCAGCTCCACTGCTGCTAGACTGTGTGAGTTTTCTACACCTCTTTCTGGTGACTAAAGGGGTGGTCTCACTTACCTCCCTTGTGCCAGTGGGCTCTCCACCTTAATCTGCTCTCTCCACAATACCTGAAGTGATCTTCCTAGGCCTAAATTAAATTGTGAACTCCATGTGCTCACATCCCTTAATAGCTTTCATCTGACTTGAAGTACAAACTAAAGCCCCACCCCTGCCATAGACTGATTCCCTGATCTGGACCTGTGACCTATTTTCCATTTTCTCCAGCTCAGTCACACTGGCTTTCATGGCTTTCCTTAAGACACAGCATTCTCTCACTTTAGAGCCTTTGCAATGATGTCTTCCTCCCTCTGGAATGATTTTCACTTCATCACAGGTCTACATGGTATCTCCATTTACTGCGCCGTGTGTGTGTGTGTGTGTGTGTGTGTGTGTGTGTGTGTGTGTGTGTGTGTGTGTGTTCTTACCAAACAATGTAGTCAATATCAGAGAACGTCTTGTTGCCCTCTCCTCTTTTTCTTACTTTATGACACAATGGGCTAGAATAGCACTTGGCTAAGTAACACTGCATGAATGAAACTGTGGGGTCACATGATGACAAGTCATCATTGAAGACAGTAATTTAATGCATTGATTCACTGCCACTTGAAGAGATATAACTTTCTATTAATGCTCTTCAATTGCAGATAAAATCAGTATCATTTGTACTAAGGCATATCCCCGCTATTGCACCTGGAGGGACTAAGGGGGACGCTGTACACTTCTGCTTCAAGCCACGGTCTATGTAGAAAGAAGGTCTCACTTGGATGCTTCTAGCAGGCAAAAGTTTGGGTCCCATCCTTTAAAAGACCAGGCATGGAATCCCTCATGAACTCCAGGGGTCCTTCCCACCTGCCCACTAGGCACCATAGGGAAGGTTAGGGGACTATGATCAACTCATGCTCCGGTTACATCATAAAAAGATTGAAGCACTTGGAAAACATCTGGCTGTTCTTCCTCTTCCCCATCTCTATTTGCCTCTTGGATTCTCAACAGTACCAAATTGTGTGTACTCCGGGAGTTCCTTCCTCCTCTGTCCTAAGAGTCGGTCAATACCATATACCATACTGAACAACACCTGGCTGCATATGGTGGTTCCTCAGAAAATCTTTGAATAATCAAAGAATGATCTAGAGTTTAATAAGCTCAGAGATTCTTTACAAATAAGAGAGGTTTACTGAAGTATTAATGCAGGTTGGAGTGATAATAAAAGTATTAATCAGCCATCGTAGGACTATAATTTTGTTCAAAAATTAAGGAAGATCTCATATTTTCATCCATTTTGAAGCCAGGAAAGACACAGCTTCTCTTCTAACTATTTACCCACCAACAAAGCAGTCTGAGGGATAGACAAGTAACCCACACAGTGTGTTTAGTACCAACAAGAAGTCCTGGCTGAGGTTTGGGCACCGTCTCCATGCAGCTGAGTAACTGACAAATGTGGATTTCCAAACCCCATTCTGACCTGCACAGTGAAGGCAACAGTATTCATTTCTGCTTTAAAAATACTATTGTAAGGGCAGAATGAGAGTGAGACTAGAAAACTGTTTTAACCAATACAACTGGATTTCATGGTCAGGCACTGTCTACTGCTCTCTCAGTATTTAGTCACTCAAAAGTTTAGGGATCTGAAGAACTGTGACCTTAGTGTATGCCTCCATTTGCATCTTATGAGAAAATCGCTGTGAACTTTTCAGAAAAAAGGAAGGCAACAAACTCGACGATGAATGCCTTTGCCATTTGCCCTAATCTTCAAATGACAACTTTGGAAGTAAATGCTGAATGTTAATTAAAGATTTTATCAATTAATTAACTAATCAGTTTAGAAATGAGTTCTTGCTTAATTGCCTGGGTTGGTCTGGGACTCTTAGGTTCAAGCAATCCTCCTGCCTCCACTTCCTGTGGAGCTGAGATTCCAGGTACAAATTGCCACACTTCACTCAGTAATCCTCCTTAGACACAAGCCCTTCCCCCCACATTGGTAAGTGGAGCCAAAATCCATGTGGAGCAGGAATCAAGTCCAGCTGTAACTATTTTGATATATTTCCAAGTGACGTCATCGCCTAAATAAGTGCATCACTTTCCTGCTTGAGCCTTGCAGATGCAGAAAGAGCAAATCACCCAGCTTCCTAATTTTTTTCTTTGTAAAATTCAGGAAGCTATTTCCAGATTTCATCCTAAACATGCTGCCTCCCCTGGTTCTTTACTTTGCAAATTTTCACCACAGCCCTTGATAGCTGTTTTCCTATTGCTCATCCTTTTCCTATTTCAGAAATAGACAAGTGAAAACAGACATTGGAGTCACTGGAAATTACTAACAGGACGATTTCAACCCTGTTCACCACAGTTGCAGCTGGTGCAGAAAGCTTGGGAACCACAATGCAATTACATTTTTAAATAATAAAATGCAATGATGTAGATCAAAAACTAAATCATGAGAATTAAACAAAACAAAAAACAGAAGGAAAAGAGCCCAAGAGAAGGCACAAGAAACAGACCCACACGTGCTCACACTTAGGAATCCCATAAAAACACTAAACCTGAGGCCATAATATATATGCAAAGGACCTGGTGCAGACCAGTTCAGGCCATGCGAGTGTCATATGAGGCTTGCTCATGTTGATTTGGAGGCTCTGTTCTGGTGACCTCCTTCCCCTCTCTCTCTCTGGCTCTTCATTCATAGGGTTCCCTGAGTCCTGGGGATTTGAGGGAGACATCCCATTAAGGGCTGAGTGTTCCAAGGCCTCTCACTCTCCACATAATGCCTGGCTGTGGGTCTCTACATTTGTCCCCATCTGCTGCAGGAGGAAGTTTCTCTGATAATGGTTGAGCAAGGCACTGATCATATGCCTCATTTTAAGTAAACATTAACAAAGAAAGAACAGCAAAACGCTAACAGCCCATCAAAGTAGGGACAATGCAACTTAGAGGCATGTGGCTATTGTAGAAACCCTCACTGGATGTTTACGCTGAAGAATTATACACATCAGGGGAAAAGCGGCTTGGTTACCTGACTGATGTCGCTCATCCATGCAGCTTTCTCCTGGCGCGAAGGTGCTAACAAGACCACAGTGAAAGGGGCAGCATCCCGAGGCTCCACTACTATTTTAAAATCCAGATGTCCAAACATGTGGCCAGTGCCTTTGGCTTCAATACAAGCAAACCAAGCAATTACACATGAATGCAAGAGACACGAACGGCAGCCGCTCCCACCCAACCTTCATACCGGGACCCACGTGCATTCAAGTCCAGACTCTCATTTGGGCAATGTGCCTCTGGAGCACACGGAAGGCCTAGCATGTGAGCTGGTAGAGAAGATGAGGGCAGAAGGTAACTGCCCTGGTTCATGCTTATTTTAATGTCCATCAGGTATAGAAATCCTGGTTTAGTTCAAACCCCCTTTCTTCCTTGTCTGCTATCATGAACAAGCACTGCAGAATGTCAGTTCTCAAAGATGGTTTAACAAGGCTCTCGGGTCTAACAGATAAGTGGCTTTTAAAGACTTTGCCCTGGAATCACTTCTGCCACCCATGGGCGGCCCTCCTTAGCTCCGTAAGACAAAGATCTACAGAACTTGACTGTTTTATTCTACCACTGTCCCAAGAGATGTCACTTACAGTCATCGTCACTTGCATCGGGCTCTTCAATCAATGTGCATTCTATGAGGGAGAGGACTCCACCTGTCTGGAAGCAAATGGATGCGTGATGAAGAGGCAGGCAGTCTTGTGCAGTTCGGGAAGTTCTGCTGTGCAAACTTAGTATTCAGACTGCCACAGAGATGGCAATTCTGCATCATAAATAGTGTTTCACAGAATAAACAGAGCAAATAAATTAAAACCATTTTACTTTAATTGAATTCTTCCCACTCTCTCACTCTTGCCTCCATTGTTAATAAATTTTATTAAAGCCATCTGTGGGAGATTAGATGACACTGCAAGTGACTTCAGAGAGTAACCACAGCCCGGCACTGTGATCGGACAGCCAGGAAATGCTTTAGGATAGGAAATAGAAGGCCATTGTCAGGGTGTGAATCAGATTTTTACATTTGTTTTATAGTTTACTTATTGATTATATGTGTGTGTGTGTGTGTGTGCATGTGTGTGTGGGGGAAGACAATGCTATTCCATCTTCTTTCTATCATGTGAGTCCCGGGAACGGAACTCAAATCACAGGGCTTGGTGATAGGAGCCTTTATCTGCTGAGCCATCTGGCTGGCCAGGAGAATAAGGTTTTTAAGTAACAACAGAAGATCAATAAATAACAAGTTGGCAAACTTTTCCTACAAAGGTCAGATAGGAAACATTTTGGGTTCCTTGAGTGACATCTGGACTACTCAGTTATGTGATTTTAGTGAGAAAGCAGCCATGGGCAGGCATGGTTATGTGCAAATAAAATGATATCAGTAAGAGTGGGTAGTAAGCTTCAGACTGTAGTTCAACGGTTCCTGGTACACAGTCAGATAAAAGAGCAGTTGCCAAATATTTCGCCTGTGAGTGCACGGTGGTGAATGGACAAGACATCTATGACCCAGGAGTTTTCAAGTGAATATATTTTGCCTAGATTTTGATTTTAATAATTCTTCCTTATGGTGATGCACACTTAAAATACATTTCTAATTCCTTGAATCCAAATGACAAAATGAATGCCGGAGCCGGTGGGCACATACGGCCTCTCCCTGCCCAATCGCAGCCGTCCATTTCACAACAACAGCAGGCACGGGAACGGCAGAATCACATTAACCTCTGCGGCTCCCCAGTGCTGGGAAGACAAATGAAACAGATGTGGAAAGCCTGTACCTTGAGCAGATGCAGCTTCCCTCCCGAACTCCGGGTACAAATCAGAAAGTGTTTCGTAAACAGGAAACACTGCCTCTCGCCTTCCTTCTTCAAAGACAGCGAGCCCAGACGAACTTTGCTGAGTTTCCCCCTCTCGACGGAAGGTACTTGAATAAGAGAGCCTGGCAATTAAAAGAGTGAAGAACAGATAGCAATTAAAATCTGGCGAGGGCCATGCCCTTGGCAATACACACAAGGATCTGTTTCCCAAAACACCGAGGACGTATTTGACGTGCCATTGGAACAAATGAATCTCCTCTATTCTAGTTAAGCAAACAGCGTGCTGCATTTGGAGGCACAAGCTGTGCCCAGCACTGTTGCGAAACAATTTCGACTTGATTCTTCAGCTATAAACTGGAAGCTAAGTTTGAAAGAAGGCAGTTTAAAATCGAGGTGTTGACATGCTGATGCCATTTATGATCTGACTGAGTAAACTCATAAATTGTGTAATTATAGATAATAATATGATAGTGTGATCAATGTGAGTAGAATTTATCCCCCCTGGAGCAAACAAAATAAAAAGCATGTTAATAGTTTGCTTTGCATTTTTAAAATAGATGATGTAATTGCATGCCTCCTATAAAAATACATACATTTATATGATATCTAATTAAGATTTTTTTAAAAAAAGCTATTTCAAACGGTATTTAAATTATAAGCTATATAATGAACCCCATTCTGTACAATTAACACATGCTAATGAAAAGAAATGCAAAAAAGTGTGACTGAAATATATCGTGAAGCCCAAATGGGAAGTAAACCATGCCCAGAGAAAAGCTGAGGTTCACTCAGTATGACGAGTGATGCACAGGCTTCTGCAACATTTACACACTGTCTGGGAACCCTCTAATCATGTGTGGGCTAGTCGAAACTTCCCCAGTCCCTAAGAGAAAACTCCAGTCTATTAAATGTCAACCACAAAGTACCAAGATTCTTGCAAACACCTTGGTTCCGACTTCTGAAATCACTGGAGTCATTAACAACCTGTGTAATCCACTGTGCTGTACAGCCCTACACAGGCTCTCATGAGCCCACAGGAACCACAAAGTACACAGTCAACCCTTAGACACTATCAGAAGCATCTCCCAGAGAAACATCCTTATTTTTTTCTTCATGTCTTCTGTATTTATTTAATTGAGCACAGATCAGTTCCATAATGAATAGTGAGAAAAATTCTAAAGTTTCTTGCACAAAGAAATTTAAACCTAAGGCAATAAAACCACATGAGTCACAAAATCACCACACTAACATTAACTTATGAATGCTCCAAATTGCATCTTCCCATTTGCAGAATTGGTAAGATACACAGGATCCAAGTTCCCATGCCTTGACCTCACATCATCTGTTTAGGGGAGTGAGTAGGTGGGATGCTTGACAGGCAGAAAGTAGGCAGCTCTTTGGGGCTTAAAGAATAGGAAGGAACCAGTCCTGGGGGAGGGTGTAGGTGTGGGGAACAAAGGGCAGAGAGAAGGCTTGACTCCAAGGAAAGGGATTGGACAAGAGGAGAGCAGCTGAAGGAGGACAGGTGGGTGGGAGCGAGCTGACAGACAGCTCCTGTAGCAAAGAATTAAACTTGAGGAGTCGAGGAGGTGTGGGGAAGGGAGAAAGCTCAGGAAACTTGCGAGCAAGTGTTGGAACTCATGAGACTTGAGGAAATGGAATTAAGCCCACTCTGCTTTTGACAAATGGAGAAACTCACACACTGGTGCAGGGCATAGTCAGACACTGGCGGATTTAAGAACTTGAAAGCAAAGGGAGGGACACCCCGGGTAGTCCTGCTGTGAAGTCTGGTTGGTTGCAGCTGAGTGGCAAGGAGCACTCTGTAAGAGTCTTGGTGAACCAATGGGTCACTGAGCCACTTCCAGAGAAGCTGTAACCAAGTCAGTGAAAACTCTGTGACAATGCAATCATTGGCAAAGAGTTCCAGCCATTTAGGCGACTTTCTAAATCAGAAACTACAAAATGTATGATTAGCACATCTATTAGCAATTATTGTGAATTTCTGTTTTGAAGTTTAAAAAAGTTTCCTTGACAACCATACACTAATATATTAAACTATATATGTCACCAAAAGGGAGACAATCTGCATTAGATGTGGATAGAAATCTATTCAACTAAAACTAAAAGCGAGAAATCTCAAGACAACTTTAAAAGAGTTTATAAAATAAGCTATTTAATAAAATAAAATGCTTCAAACTGTGTTTTAAGTTGTTTTTCTCACATTCCATCTTTTGTTTTACACATTTCAAACACAGCCTTGGGACTTTCAGAAAAGATTCCTCGCTAGTGAATGTGAATTAGAAAAATGATTGGTATTCGGGAAAAGATGACCACACCCTCTTTACGAGTCCTTCCTGTGGCTTTGTCCTTAGCATCCTGGTCACTGGGTAACTAACAACTAAGCTCAGCCTGTGGAAGACAGCCTGTAGAAGACTTCTGACTCTCCCATCACTAATTCCCACAGAATGGCCTCCAAGACCAGCCAGTGACTCTGCTATAAATTCTAATCAGCAATGAAAATCCGAACAGTGATGTTCAGGCTGTTGAACTAGGTATCTGAGGCGGCAGTGACACCATGCTCTGTGCTGCCCTTTCTTACTCTGAGGAGACCTTACTGAGGCTCAGGGAGATTTATCTCTCTTGGAAATCATAGAAAGTTAAAAAATATCCATGTACAGATGCAAGCACGCATATATTGAAATAGATCTTATATCACTCATCGGAATGATTAATAAAAATAGTAGAATACCATTAAAAATAAATTGTGGTCAATTTGTAGGAAATGAAACCCCTGAAAGTTTAATGAATAATACTTTTAAAATGTGTTTTGTGCATGTTAAAGCCTGTTAAGACTATTTTGTAAAGGTGCTAATAGGAGAAATTAAAGAAAAAGAGTGTAAACTTTCCTAATTATAACTGATTACTTTCTAATTTCAGATTAAGTTCAGATGTTTAGGAACAAAATAGAGCAACCAGATCAAACACAGAGCAAGATCAGCAAGACTGCTATAAAGTAACTAACCACACAGACATTGCTATAACAATGACAATCTGGGCCATCTAGGTGGACCCTGCCTCAGATGTAACATATAGCAGAATAAATAATATATGGCTGTGGCCTCAAGGCTGAAGCAGCATATGATTTATACTTCTTAAAGTGTAACCCCAAAATGTCACCTGTTCAATGACCCTCAAGAACATTTCATTATTTGTGGGTGTTTTTTTTATCAGACTCACAAGAGGCTAAGTTTTACAAATATATTGAGTACTGTGGATAATAACCCTGTTCAATCAGAAGTACATCCAGAAATTGTATGTGAAAGTTTTCTGTCCATTCTTAGATATAAAGTACAGGCCAATTAGGAGACTTTGTTTTAGAGAACTCTAAATACAAGAAAGATAGTAAACAAATATCTTACAACTTCCATCAATAAACTGTCCTGTCTATTCACTGCCCCCTTTCCCAGTAGCTTCAATAGACAAGGTGAGGCAAAAAGAATTCTGGGATGTTGCCTTTCAGAGCTTGCAATTACTGGGAGAGAGAGGCATGCAGACAGACATCTTCACACAAAAGGACATGCTCCATGAGCAAAGGGCCTCAAAAATGGAGAGGAGAGTCAATGCACTGTAACTCGAGGCAAAGTGGATGGGAAGAAGAGAAAACTTCAAAAAGACTTCATATCTGACCTGGACTTCCTAGGTCAAGTAGACCTTTTGTAGGCACGAAAGAAGCAGAGTGGGTCTTTCCCACTCCCAGGTAGTGATAACACAGGTGAAGGCACAGGCAGCCAGTGCACCTTGAGGCAGAAAGCCAGCCACCATAGGGACACGGCCATACAGAAGGGTAGGACAGGAACTGGAAAGACCTGGTCTTGTGAGCATTGTATTCTACGGCACACCTTAGTATGCAGTGTCAAAAATGGGAAAAGAACTATTTCCTAAGGCAAACTTCCAAAATTTAGCATATGTGCAGTGTCTCTCCTTGAAAATAAGTAACAGAAAAATAGAATGGCATGTGTTAATCTTTTTGATCATTCTAGGCAAAAAATAATGTGGACTGCATAATGCCTTATTTGATGAGGTAAAACATATTTTAAGCAGAATATTATGGAAGCAAACAGTAATAGCTTCAAATGATATTGGTGCATCATGGCCAAAGCAGCATAAATGATTAATCAAGTTCCAAGTTTGTGTTTCAATACACACCAATTCCAAAACTATAAAGATATGCCGCAGAGCTTGCTGGTGGCTCAGATCCAGCACATGGAGCACCCCCACCCCCAGGACATGGAAGCAATTGAACATGTCTTGGGATGAGACTAATTTCTTGTGGGAGCTGAGGAGGGATTACATCATCAGGCTGGTCCTTATTCAACATTTGCAACACACCTTCATCTCTTCAAAAGCTTAACTAATCAGGTGTTGCCCCTGACAAAGCATATGCCTGCAGTGATATATTATTTGTGATTTGTTAAAGCTTGACTGAGGATTCAGAAAAGCAGAGTCAGCCTCAAGCTATAGAGATCAGTCAGTGGTGGTACACACCTTTAATCCCAGGACTCAGAATTAAGAAACAGATGGATCTCTGTGAGTCCAAGGCCACACAGATCTACACAAGACTGAATCAGTCTAAAAGAGAATTACAGTTCAACCAACACTAGGGAAGTCTATAAGACAGAAGGAAGGTCTCAGAAGAGCTCATGCATGGATCAGCCCTTTAAGCCTGAGCTAGAGATGAGAGCTAATGGCTGGCTGCCCTGATCTTCAGCTTGAACCCCAACATCCGCGTCGGGGTCTATTTATTATCCGTGTTACACATGCCACACACAGGATAGCTTCACTGTCTCGGAAGCCAGAGAGGGACCTTTCCACCTGGTAACTGGAGTTATGGAATGAATTCAGTTATATCACGTGGCACTGACTCCAAAGTGCCATTGAGAAAAGGGAACAGGAGACAGCAACTTTCCCTCTGGGCACGGTCACCGCTCTTGTGTGCAAGAGCTTTGAGGAGTGCTGGTCTCTGCCAAGCCTTTGCCTGGGTAGCACGACCACTTGGCGCTGCCATTCAGGTTGGCCAGACCGACCTGTCCTCCTTGGAGCTGCAGAGAGTGTCCGGTCCACGGAGGAGGGGAGTCCAGCCCGAGTGTGATTTACTGTCCCGCCTGTGCTTTACTATTATTGGCTGTTTTTCATGGCCCCTGAAAAGAAACAGCACAGAGGTGGACCTCAACCACAGCCTCGGGCAAGGCTCCAGGGGTGTCCTGCATGAACTGCACCAAACACTTAGGCCTGCTCCAGAACGTGTCCCTGCATCTGCCAGATACCGTGACAGACACACAGATCACATAAATCAAGGGTCTGATCAACAGGTCTTACCTTGGCGGATGAAAGTCTGGCTGGTGTCCAGCAAAACGTCACAACCCTCCACTATCATCCTTTCGATGGCAAGGTTTTTCCTTATGTTTTCAGTGTCACTGACTTCATCATGCATCACTCTGTAGGAGGCAATGCAGAGAGGGTGGCGGTAACAGACATTAGCTATGGCTCTAGCAGATAGGGAAACACGGCACCACTTGACATGCGCGGGTCTGATCGTGAACAGATTTAACTGAGACAGTAAAAGAAGGCTGGCCCTCACAAAAATAGATAGGTAGACCAATGGAATCGAACTGAACACCCTGATATTAACCTATATATGTATGAACATCTCCACAAAGAAGCTAAAAATATACAATGGAAAAAAGAAAGCATCTTCAACAAATGGTGCTGGCATAACTGGAGGCTGGCATGTAGAAGAATGCGGATCGATCCATGTTTATCACCATGCCCAAAACTTAAGTCCAAATGGATCAAAGACCTCAACATAAATCCAGCCACACTGAATCTCTTAGAAGAGAAAGTGGGTGGTACTCTTGAATGAATTGGTACAGGAGACTGCTTCCTGAACATAACTCCAGCAGCACAGACACTGAGGTCAATAATTAATACATGGGACCTCCTGAAACTGAGAAGCTTCTGTAAGGCAAAGGACATAGTCAACAAGCTTCTGTAAGGCAGCCCACAGAATGGGAAAAGATATTCACTAACCCCACATCTGACAGAGGGCTGATCTCCAATTTACAAAGAACTCAAGAAGCAAGTCTCCAAAACACCAAAGGATCCAATTAAAAAATGGGGTACAGAACTAAATAGAGAATTCTCAATAGAGGAGGCTAAAATGGCCAAGAGACACTTAAGAAAGTGCTCAACATCCTTAGCCATCAGGGAAATGCAAATCAAAACAACTCTGAGATACCATCTTACTCCTGTCAGAATGGCTAAAATCAAAAACACCAATGACAGTTTATGCTGGAGAGGATGTAGAGAAAGGGGAACACTCCTCCACTGTTGGTGAGAGTGCCAGCTTGTACAGCCACTTTGGAAATCAGTATGAAGATTCCTCAGGAAAATGGGAATAAACCTACCACAAGACCCAGCAATTCCACTCTTAGGCATATACCCAAAAGATGCAAATTCAAACAACAAGGATGTCTATTCCACTATGTTCATAGCAGCATTATTTGTAATAGCCAGAACCTGGAAGCAACCTAGATGCCCTTCAACTGAAGAGTGGATAGAGAAAATGTGGTACATTTACACAATGGAGTACTATTCAGCAGAAAAAAACAATGGAATCCTGAAATTTGCAGGCAAATGGATGGCACTAGAAGAAACCATCCTGAGTGAGGTAACCCAGTCACAAAAAGAGAAACATGGCATGTACTCTCTCATATATGGATTTTAGACATAGATCTGGGGAGTATCAGCCTACAATTCATGGCCAGAAAGTCTGGGAAACAGAACCCTCATTCAATGGCTGATGGAAGCAGAGGCAGACTCCCACAGCTAAACACTGAGCTGAACTCAAGGAACCCAGTGACAGAGAGGGAGGACTGATGAGTAAAGGGGTTAAGACTGGGCTGGTTTAACCCCCAGAAACAGCTGACCTGACAAGGGTTAGCTCTTGAATCCCAGACTGATGGCTGGGAATCCAGCATGGGACTGATCAAGACCCCCTGAATGTGGGTGTCGGTGAGGAGGCCTGGGCAATCTATGGGGCCTTGGGCAGTAGATCAGTATTTATCCCTGGCATACAAATAGACTTTGGGCACCCATCCAACAATGAGAGATGCACGCTCATCCTGGACTCTTGGGGGAGGGTCTAGGCCCTGTCCTGGATGAAATGACAGACTATGGACACCCCCATGGAGGGTATTGGGGGGTTGGTGGGAGGGCATGGGAGGAGGGTAGGGGAAGGGAGAGAATTGACATGTGAAGAAACCTTTAAAAATAAAAATTAAAAAAAGAAGGCTGTCCCTCAGGTTTCAGTCAGTCAGCCTAAAGCAAGGTCATACTATGTGAGCAGATGGAAAATGGCTAGGGGACCAGCCATCAGTGAGAGTGGCAATGCTTGCTTTGAATGCAACAGCAAAGAGACCCAGCATTTTACAGAGGGCTCCCTTTGTTAACACTGAAGTGTCACCCCTTGAAGACACTAAGTTAGAGACTGCTACTATACTTGTCACATTTAATCTAAATAGTATTGGTGACAACCTGCCCATTCTACAGCTTCATGAAAAATCTGAATACAAAAAAATGTAACAGAAAGTTATTTTCTATTCCCATTTAAAAAAAGAAGTGAACATTTGCAAACTTAACCAAAATATATCAGAACTCAACTGTATAAATTCATATGTTATGAGAACTTTTCAAAGGCATCTTTTCTTGACTAAAATGAATGTGAATGATAATTCTACACCATCTCTTTCACTTGAAGACGAATCTAAGAAGTTGTATCTACCATTTGCTTCCTCTCCCTTGAAACCCACATGCTGGGTTTATACAGGAGGCTAAGATGCTGTTTCTTTCCCACTCTGTCCTTCCCACAAGTTCCCTGCGTACCTGGACAGTTCCTCCAGCTTTGACTTAGCAAACTCCAAACTTTTCCTCTCCACGTGTTCGTGGGGGGTGTGAGCCAGGAGTTCATGCAGTGTGATGATATACCTAGGGATCTAAATACATACACAGATGAGTGTGAACAAGAGATCCACCTGGGGGACAAAACTATGTACAGGGCATCATTCTCAGAGAAACTCATTGCTATCCTTTTGATTGTGAAGGTTTTACGCTTTTCAAAAGAACACATATAGAGTGAATTGATCTTTAAACCTCATACATTAAGAAAGTCAATGCCAAAAAATGCAAGAAAAGTTGGTCATAAATGAAGAAACCTGGTATAAAGGAGCCATTGTTTAAGTTTGTATATAATCATGGATGTTGGAATCAGGGTTTTTGCAGACTGGTCATGGGGAAGCAGATATTGCTGCAATCAGTCCACTTGAGTCTATTTCTAAAGGTCTGCTGTTTTCATGCTTTTTAAAAACTGACAGCCTGACAATGCGCTCTGCAACAACTGAAATCCAGAAGGATATGTTCACCTGCATAGACGTTCTGATCCTATTTCATCTCATTTCGCTCTCCAGCAGTGCAAGTGTTGTTTAACTAAGTTATGTATTTGTGCTTCTGTTACAGTTTCTGAATTCGGTATGAGACTTTCAGTAAACCAAAGACGAGGCTTAACTCAAGTTACAGACGCAGCATACTTTCCTCCACACCCTCTTAGAAATCAGGGAGCTACACTTCAGAAAACATGTGAGCAACCACTCCAACGCACCGCTTTCTGCGGGCCCAGGAGAACTCTGAGCTTTGTGGACACATCCACTCCTCCAGCACCATAAGGATTAATTCTTCACTAGGCAAGTAAGAAGATAAACTTCAGAGAGGTCCAGTAACTTACCTAAGGCAGGCATTAGGACAGAAAGCAGCTTCCTCTGGCTCTGTGTGTGGCTTGTGCCCTCTGTCCTTAGTTGCTGGTGGGCCTCTCTGTGGATGTGTCTTTGCTGGTCACTTGTGTGACCATCATGGGGTATTGCTGTTGGCTCATGAGTGCCTACTTCATGTATTCACATAGACAGCAGTGTTAGCATGAGCACTACTGCAGCCCAACGGGAGAATCAGGTCTTAGGAAACACAGGCAGATCCCGTGGCCAGAGAAGGGTGGGAAATGAGAGGATGTCTCACTGAAGGACAGATGAAGGAAGATTTCTGCCTCTTCCAGTAAACTCCTCAACAGAACATCCTTTACCATGTCACTGGAAAAGTCTCATGGAATGTAGATGCTTACAAGTAACCCTTTTGTTGGCGCAATCCCACAATAGCTAAGACTGTGCTAAAAGTTAGTACTTCCACAGAAAGTCAAGCAATCAACAGCTAATATACTCAATTTTTCCTAACGAGTCTGGAGTGGGAGGGCCTCACTACTTACTATGCACTGAAACCCCACAAAACTATGTTTAGTAGATGGCTTCATGGTCCTCCTCCATTAGTTAAATCTATTTTAACGAGTTCTCTGGCTAAGGTTCAAGAGGATGGAGCTGAATTCAGTAACTGGCCCTTTCCACTCTCTGGTACAGGAACAAATACATGCTAGCTCCAGTTGAGAGCAGGCAAAGGGGGCTCTGCTGAGAAATGAGTGTCTGCAAAGAGCTTGTCTGTGGACTCAAGAGCTCACTGTAAAGAGTTTCCCAAGAACATCGAGCAACCACAGCAGCTATCAAAATGAATCACATTTCTGCTTTTAAGAATGGAACAAATACTTGTCACGTTATAGACTTTAATTTGCTTGCTCTCCTGGTTTGGTTAATAACTAGCTAGAGCAGCAAGTGACTCCTGCTTGGAGCACATCTCACAGCATCGCTCTTGGAGGCAACAGATGTCATGACTGACTTACCTATGGACTGTCAACACATGCACACTTAAATAAACAGATGAGCACCCAGGGACTGCTTGAATAGTACCAACCAAGTCCCTGCATTTGCTAAATAAAAAATGTAATGACTGCTATTTCTATAACAAATTGCTTGGTAACAATAGCATGTACTAGTTCTGACTGAATCATCCCAATTCTATAATTCCTCCCTGTTTTCATAGTTCAAGGCAGCAACTGACTTAACAAAAGCCCCAAGAAAGCTGGGGGTATGGAGATCAGGAGCTTGCCTAGTATGTGTGAAGCCTTGGGTTAAATTGCATTACAAAAAGAGAGGATATCACTCTATCACTTTATCTTTTCCATCACGCACAAGCAACAGAGTAAAAGCTTCTGATTCTAATCTCTCCCCTCCCTCTGGCTGAGCACCAATCATTGCTTCTGTATTTGAGCTCATGTCTGGGCCACAGGTCCTCTGGCAGTGCAAAGGAGGGTCATATCTTCCACTGTTGCAGGGTAGGGTGGGTGGGTGGTGTATGCCTAGCACTACCAGGGAGCAAGGTCAAGACTTGGAGGGACCACCACAGTTCAATGTATGCAAGGAAAGAAGTTGCATTCCAGATCCTGTGAGGGTGCAAACACCCTCATGATGACTTCACCATTTAGTGAGGGACCATGAAGAGAAGGAGGACAAGGACTGGATGAGCCCAGTAAGAAAAAACTTCAAGTGTTTAGAAAGAGTGCTTCCCTTTGGTTGTCTCAGATGGTTTCTCCTTGGGGAGACCCCAAGTGAAGAAGTCAAAGGACAGACCGCAGGAAAAACGAGGCCCATGGGCAGCAATTTCTAATGCTTTCTCTTCTTGCATTACTCAAAATCATTTTCAACTGTCCATCCCTTGAAAATTGGGGTAATTCTGGCTGGTTTGAAGATTCTTCTAGACAAATGGGCCTTGAAATCTTCACGTTAACTCACTATGGAAGAAGTCAAAGACCATCACTATCTGACCCTTCAACTCAGTTTTAGGGTTTAGAGCTACTACAGTTTGGGGCTGAGGAGGAGGTTCTAGGTAGACCTAGACTCCTTACAATATGGCATGGGTACCCAACCAAAACTATCCAAACAAACCAGCGACACCCACCTGGGATCACTGTCTGAGATCTGAGCACTTGGAGATAAGCAGTACTCAGTTGCCCCTATCAGAGCACTGTGGCACTTTCAATGAGAGGAAAGTCTTAGCAAGACATCAGGTGTCATCAAAACGCCCAGCTCCGTGCTCATCTCTGACAAGATAGGGGATGCCTCCAAGTGAATCAAAATGCTTAGTCGTGACTGCTGGGATTAAATTCTGCAGGGGGAAGGAAGAGAAGGGTAGAGGAAGGCCCCTCCAAAGCTCAGCATTCAACTGCATTGTGGGGGGGGCTGCCCACAGTGCAGGCAAAGTTACCCCAAATTAAAACCCTGAGAACACCACACCTCAGGAAGTTAAAAGGCAGGCGGAAGTAACATCGAGCATGAGGGGCTTCATGCACCGTGAACAATTCTCCCTTTGTGTTCACCTGACCTGGGGCTGCTGACAGACGTGGTTTGGGGTGCTGAGTCCTAACCTAGAGGTCAAACAAATAGCATCACAGAAGAGCAATGTATTCGTGAAACACTTCATTGTCACTAAAATATGAAATTCCATATATGTGTCTATGAATAGAGTGAAATAAGAGCTTGTCATTTTTCTTGGGAAATATTTCCTCAGAGAGGCAAAGAGTTCAAGCAAAATAGTTACATGAAATATATATATATATATATATAGTGTGTGTGTGTAGATATATATGTATCATTATGAAGTTGCAAGTGTTTTCAAACGCAGCCTTCTGGTTTTTAAGACTCTTATTGAACTACCATGACCACTTCCAAGGTTCCAAGCAGCACTGACAAGCCTTAAGACAAACAATAATGGACCACAGAAATTTTCCCTACTGAGTCTCCAAAATGGTTATCCGGGGTCAATGCTGCCTGCTCAGAGGACAGAGTGCTCCACAATAACCATAACACACATGACCAGAGGAATTGTTTTACCACATGACAATTTGGAGGCCTCACCAGAAGCCCCATAAATTCCACAACAGGAACACTCGATGCCTTTCCAAAAGAACAGAATCCACATTTTCCAAAGGGACAGGAGACTCCATGCCAGTTTGGGGCTCTGTGGGACCTCCTTAAGATAGGGTACTTCAAGGAAAAGGCCCAAAGGCGGGAAAGGGCACATGTGTGCTTCACCCTGTGTGTCTCCCCAAGAATGAGCATTAGGGTATAGCCTTCCTTAAGACGAGCCACATGACCAGGTCCCCACAACACTGAGGTCTAGCCAGTGCCTTCTAACTCTGATGTCTTCACAACCTTGTTTTGTTCTCCAAAGTTCCAGCCAAGAGAAATTCAACAGTAATCCTGCTGCAGCAGAAGGAAGAGCTGAAAACAGAGACTTCCCAGCAGCCACCCTGGTCCCTGGAGAACTTTTATGCAACCAGCATAAACTAGTGCATCTGCACAGAATCCTATTTCTGTGAGCCTAATAATATTTTTAAACATGCTGGAGGTGGAGACTCCATGAAAGAGGTCTGTGTGGAATCATTCTATAAAGAGAAATTGCTGCTAAAAAAAATCATCCCTCAATTATTTGCCTCAAAAATGCTTGCTTTCTGGGCTGGAGATATAGCTCATTGGTAGAGTTCTTGCCTAGCATGCTCAACGCCCTGGGTTCAATCCCCAGCACTAGAAAAAAATACCAGAATATCCATTTTCTCATATACACTAGACAGATAATTGATGGCATATAGTTGGTAGCACTGAGCTAGATCAGGAACTTCGAAGCTCTGTCCCAAGTGGCTTACCTGAAACATTGGGTAGGTCAAGAATGTCTCCAGCATCCTCCCCTCACAGGTAGGGTTGGCTTCATACTGTTTCAAGAGCTTGTCGAAATCTCTGTTTTGTTTACAGTTGGCAAGTACTTGGAGGCTGTACTGGTGATTACGCACAAATTCTTGATAAATGTTCAGCATGGGCAGCAAAATATCAAACAAATCAGCTGGAAAAGAGAAGGAAACACAGCTATTTCCCTTGGTGCTTGGCGAATCACCACAGAAAATACCTCCCTGCCCCACACAGCTCAGCCCTAGTTGCCCTGCCTGGAGGACAGATTGGGTAGAATTTGCCCTGCAGCATAATGTGACTCTGGTTCCACAGGACTTATGATAGACCAAGGAAAAGCATCAACAGGTAACTACTGAGACATGGCCCAGTACAACAAGACAGAGACCCACTGTCTAAGGAAACTCATATGTTAATAGCAAAGTTTAGATGATCAAGGCCAAATAACACATACCATACTCTAACACTCACTATTCAACAGGAATCTAGATCCTTAAAAAATGACTTACCTAAAATCAAAGTAGGCCAATTTGCCAGCCTTGCCTTTAGTCCTTGATGGAATATTTCATGAAGAAACATGATTGTTTCACTATAAAAAAATGAAAACCAATAGCATTAAGTAACTATAAAGTATCTGTTCTGTGAGAAGCCCAACAAATGGTTAAAGTCTTACTGCCTACATACATGATACACCAGTCTCATAGGGCCTCCAAACTATGTTCTCCACAATACCATGGACTATGTACTTGCCTCCATATAGTAATTTCTGTTTTAGTCTCAGAAACCCAAAGGAAACCAAGATGAATCCTGAAGTCAGGAGACAGGAAACTCCCAATGTGCTTTGGTTTCACATTTATGGTCCTACGCTCTTAAAGTCAACATTCTAAGGATAGCTTTACTGCCCCCCCCCCAGCTCCCCCAACAAATTCTAAGCAAATGATTTCCTCTAGAAAGGGAGGGACTGCTCTTTCCTATCAAAACCTAACTGACTGATGTATTCCCCTTTGTATTTTAATACCAGAGTTAGAAAACAGGTGAAACAAATGTTATACATAACGGGGGAAAATTACATTTTCTTAAGTATAAATTCTGCTGAAATTCAAGATAATTGACCTGCCTGGACTTCATTTCAAAGACAAGGGAATCTAGATGAACAACAACCATGACAACAAACAGCCTGTATTGTGGCTGCCCATTTAAAACGTCCCTCTTCAATTATCCATCTAGGACTAGGTATGCTAACAATTGCTGGGTATGAAGAGCTTATGGTCTTAGCCTCCAATCAAGGGGCCTAACATTCACATTTGAATGTAAACAGTGTTCTCCTGGTCTTTCGTGATCTAGATCAAGTAGTCCTATGGAAGCAAGTCATCAGGGCTGCACGCTTGGATGGCCACTATCAGAGAGACCAGTTCACAGGCTTATCCATACCGTCATCCACACACGCTTAGACATGTTTCCAAAATGCTAACAGCCTGCCTGAGGAAGACAGTGTGAGAGAGCAACTTCAAAGTGTCCCCTGTCACTGTTTTGACTTTTGAATCATATCAGTATATTATCTACTCAAAAATAAATAAATAATTAGAATTTAAGTAAAACACCCAAGCCTTCTTCTCTCCACTTCTTCGTTTGTCTTATTTTTCTCCACAGCATTGACCACTGGATAATATATGACCTATTTATTCACTGTCCATTTCTGTTCTCACAGCAAAATGTAAATGTCATGAAGGCAGGGGGTTTCTGCTCTGTCCACTAGTTGATCTTTGGCAAAAAGGGCATTGCAAATACTTATGGCAGAAATAAATTCAACAAGGATTCTTGAGCCATCTTAGTTTGTATGCTTCCCAAAACACTTCTGTGTAAATTACACACAAAGACCCATCAAGCATGCTTCAGCTTGTAAGAGAGAGTATCTTCCACACATACATACCCCCACACAGTAACAAGAAGGCAAATGTCAAACAGAGATGCAAACCGAGAAAATGAGATGTCAAGATTCAAGAGAAATGCAAATGCAGACTAACAATACCATTCAAGGATGGCATCCTCACTCTCAGCACGAGAACCACAAAGCTGAATTCTGCGAGACCTCGTCTTTTAAGACTAAAATAGGGATGTTTGCAAGAGGTGCTAGTGACTTGTTCCCAGACTATTCATTTATGCAAGGGCAAACCTGTTGAGAAAAATGCTGCTGACATCATCATGGCTAATGGGGGGCTTCTTGGAGCTGGCTGCCATCCTCAGGGGCCGGAGGAAGCCATTGACCAGGACGTAGAGCTGGTGCACATACTCTGACTCGGCTTCCACCATGGCGAACACAATCTGGTTCCTCTTCCTCATGCTTTCAGCATGGGGAGAACAAATGTAGTCCTGCACGATGGTCTTCCACTTCCTCCGACACAGCCATCCTCGCATGAAGCTCTGAACCTACAGAACGAGGCAGGGAAGGAGTCTGGGAGATAGGACGGTACACGTACAGACACCACCCTTTGAATGGCACATTGACGCTTTCTTCAGTACTATAAACCCAGGGCGAGCTCTCACCAAATAGCAGGGGGGAAATTGTTTTTAAACAGTTTTCCTGAGGTTCACAAATTTCTAAGTTGTATTGCTATGAACATGGCTACGCCAATATCTCCTGGAGACCCAGATCTTGTTCTCATTTCTTTTGAAATATACCTAGGAATGGAATTACTGGAAAATGTGGTATTGAATTTCATCGAGGTCTATGAACCATTTTACAACCCACATCATACAGTTGTCCCAATTTCTCCATATCCTTGCCAAAATGTGTCATTTTCTTCAACTTTTGTTTACAGGAGCTATCCTAATGGATGTGAGGTTCTGTCTCATTGCGGTTTTGATTTGCACCTTCTCCAGTGATTGGTGATATTTTCGTGAGCTTACTGATCATTGATGAAACATCTAAATTGTGCTCTATTCAAGTGCTTTGACCATCTTAAACCAGCTGATTTGATTTTTTTAATTGGTGCTGCATTTTGTGTTGCTTTGCTTATTTAAGCCTGAAAAACAAGTGTTGAAATTGGCTCACTCCTCCAGATGAGCAATCCGAGGTTTCAGATAAGCTACGTAGCTGGGAAAGTTGCAGGCAGGGCCAGCGTCTTTTTACAAGTCTTTCCTTAACCTCTGGCCAGCTGTGTGGGGCAGACACATGGAAGTCTTTGCAATGACGAATAACTTTTAAAAGAATAACTTACTATAAAATCTCTTTGGTAGGGACATCGTACAGCCCTTAAGATGGACACTTGGCACAATAGGAAGGTGGCCAACCTGGAAACGTGCACTAGTCTATGTGGTGTAACTGGTTGACAAACACTTGCTTGAATATCTCTTAAATGCCCAGGTAATTGAAACCCTGAGAAAACAGCTGTGTATCACAATCGTTCCCTCAAAGGCTCTGCCACTAACCGGCAGGGCCACCTTGAACTCCAATCCTGCTTCCTCAGAATGGACCCTAAAATAAAAAATCCCATCTAAATATAAAAATTGGCAGATAAGTAATTAGATGTGGCATTTTAGAAACAACAGACTCAGCAGGGGCCATATTTCAGGTTCACACATGTGTGAAAAGTGTTCATTCCCTACCTGATCCCCTTAACATGACTATTACCTATTCAACATCCCTTTTTAATATCTTTCACCCATGTGATATAAATTATCGTGCACTTAATTTTATGACATTTAAGATATTGCCATATGCCTTCTGATTTTGACACCACAGCATCAGTTTCCATATGACTGTTAAGATTGCTACACTCAAACAATAAAAATTAAGCACATTTCAATAGAATTGCATGAAGACATTCTATGTATACTATTTTGAGAATTCTAAGGAACATTTTTCATGAATTTTAAGCAATTTTGAGTTGTCATCTCTTGAAGCTGAAAGGCTACATTTTGCCAAGATTTGAGAAGATAAGTGGTTCATTTGTAAACAGTCTTTCCATAGATGTTTATTTGATTTGGGGACATAAAAAAAAAGCAAAGTTAATTTGGAAATCTATTAACAAGTTAAAAAATCGGTTTAAAATTGCTTCTTTGGAGAATTACAAAGGTTCAAAACTGTATATTTTTCATTTTACTGTTCTCTTATTTAATAGAAGTAGGTTTGGAAAACTCAACAATTAATGTTAAATTTTTCTATTCACTTTGGCAGATGAACAATAGCTGCTTCGTTTATTTACTAACAGTCCAATTTGGCTGAAAATTGGATATTGTTAATATCCTTGTTTACATGCGTCTGCAGACTATTGAAAGAAGAGCAGTGGCATTAATCTTAGAACACAGTACCATAAAACAGGTTCAAATAAAAGATTATAATGCTAGGAAAATAATAGCTTTATTTTTACTTTTTTATTTCTTAAAAGTTGAAAATGTTCAACTCAGCCCAAAGAATCTGTTCCAAATTCTGAGCAACATATGGTTAGAGTTTTTGTTCTTTAATATAGAAATATAATTTCTTCCCAAGTAAGAATGTGACAAAATCGGGAGGTTCAACAGCACTGCATTAGCCCCATAGAGTCCACTGCTGTCTAAATGTGTGTTTGCAGCATTCTTCCCAAAAGGGAAGTTCTGGAACTGGAAAGAAATCTCAGGCTGAAATTTTCCAGGCCAGTGTGGATCCCAAGGAAGGGACAGCCTGGTAGCCATTAGCAGAAACACCAAGGTTGTTCCCAGCTCAGGGACACAATAACAAAGTCGCCACCACAGAGCAGTCAACTGCTCGCCATGCTCCCAGAAGCCTCCCACCTGTTGTTACCTTTTTAATCTTCTTGATGTCTGGGTCCTCATCCTCCTGATGACTGTGGTAAGGGCGCATGCGTTCCTTAGTTTTATTAAGAGCAACAATCTGTAACACAAAACAGGCCCAGTCCAGGATTCGGAAAACAGTGGTATACAGCTGTGCTCTAGGAAGTCTACCCACGAAGATATCCAGAAACTTTCAGTCTGTAGTCCTTGAAATGCATATCCCACATTCCTTATGCATCTCCTTTGGAAAAGCGTATCTACCATGGCAACCTCAGAGTCCTGGGGTCAGCTGATGCCAGTGGAAAAGGGCTATTTCAAAAAAACAAAGAGGACAGTAATAAACTGGCCCGTGTGACCTGTATGGGGGACTTAAGGTCAGGTAGCCTCTTGCCTTCACAGTAGTATAGTTCTCTAGCTTGGCCTCAGTTGTGGCTCACACAAGCCTAAGAATTTAAACATAATTATTGAGAAGCCAAAACGAAAAAGGTCAGAAGATCAGAATTGCTCCCCCACCACTGGTGACCTGTCTTTGGATTTTGTCCCCAAAATCAAATACACTCCACTTCTGTTTTCTCCTAGAAAATGGGAAGATGACGGAGAAGGAAATAATTCCTGTAAGCAGCTATAAAAGACTACAAAACAAAACAACACTGCCAGCTTTTCACTGCAATTTGTATTCTAACTAACGCAAACATAAGGAAGACAGATAAACACGCACACGTAAACGCCGGGAGCATCGCTTGCTGCAGAGACCCTTTCCTGCTCCACTCAGTAAGCAGGCGTTTGCTCTGGTGTACCAGAGCAGAGAAAGAACATAATAATTTTGTTTTAAATTACCGTGCCTGATATAGCCCTTTAAAATGCAGGTTTGTTGCGTTTTCTGCTGCTGTTTTCACTGTATCAGCCATTGGGTTGTACAAACGAGGCTGATGAGTCTAATGATAGAGTGAGCACACTTGGCAGCTCACCATCGAGGAGTTCTCATCTCCATGCTCCAGCCAGATATGCTGAGCAGCATACTCTCAGTGTACCTGGGAGCAGGAGGTGACATTGTCACAGGGAGCCTCGGGGACGTGTAAGAGAACGGAAAGGAAATGTTTGCACAGCAAAAATGGCAAGGAAGTTGTCAAAGCTAAGGATCCTGCCAACAAGGACCCCCGACTTCTGTCTGTGCATTCCCCACGTGCCACACACCATATGCCACACCCATATCCTTTAGTGTAAGAGGCACTGGCGTACCTCTGGTTAGAACAGAGGGGACAAGCTAGTCTCTCCATCCCTCCTCCATTCTTCAGTTGCTTCTCACTTTCTGTGAGCTTCTACAAGACAGCCTGGAAAGGTCTCCACATAGATAGAGACCTGGGGCAGAAGGAGAAGCCAGGCACAGCACCATGGCTGGCACCACAGCGATAGACTCAAAGACTGCCTGCTCCATCCCGTAACAGTAACGCCACCCTGAGGCTCACCAGAAGTGCATGTTGAAGGAATAGAGGCCAAGGGTGAGGCAGAAACGTCTCATGGTCAATCAGTGTCCTCTCGTTTATCCTAAATGTGCCTTTCAGAATTTTGCAGTCAGGGAAATCTAGAAGTAAAGTATTTGGGAATTCCTATCTGGTTCTTCCTTGGTTATCATTTTGAACTTTAAGTTATTACATGGCAGACTCACAGTTGGTACTCTAAGAGTCTATATGATAACTATTAAATACATATATATTGTGCTTCTTATCTAACGAAGGACATCAGGGGCACAAATAACAGCAAAGGATAACATGCTTGTCAGGTGTATACTCTAGCAACACATTTACCTAACCCTGAAGCAGACAATGGGTTCATGTCTGGATCAGCAGCCCCGCCATATATCTGTTGGTAGCAGAAGAACTGAACATGAGATTAAATTTTTCTCCTGGATATTCGACAGATAATCACGAGGAAGTAATAGAAAACAGGAAACAGTATGACAGAATCTTCAACTGGGAAATACCTCTGATTTAAGCCTCTCAATTTCGGTATCTTGATCTTCAAGCTGATGTCGGAGCTGGTTAGCGGCAATTTTTTCTGTCTCCACAATCTGAACCAGATGAATGTACTTCTGCACTAGCACTTCCCTCTCGATCAAAATGTCCGCGTAACTTAAGAGAGAATTACACAGTCAGTCGCCGGAGTGCTGTTCTACCACAGCTCCACACAGCACAGCGCTCACACACCTACGAGGGTACCCGCACGTGTTCTGTGGCTAGTTCTACCTCACGCACTATCCTGCGTCAGACAGCTGGCATCTCGATAGTACAGAATTTCAGTGGGGTTTTTTTTTGTTTTTGTTTTTGTTTTGTTTTTTGAGACAGGGTTTCTCTGTGGCTTTGGAGGCTGTCCTGGAACTCGCTTGGTAGTCCAGGCTGGTCTCGAACTCACAGAGATCTGCCTGCCTCTGCACCCCCCCAAGTGCTGGGATTAAAGGCGTGCGCCACCAACGCCTGGCCAGAATTTCAGTGTTTTACAACTAAGAATCCATTTAGTGTCAGCCGCTACCCGCAATTTTAACATGACTACGAGAAAAATACAAAAGGCATTCTGAAAGATTTAGCATGAAAGTGTGTGTCTTCTTAAGGAAGAGATCGAAGTGGTTTGAATTGATGCCATCAGTCTTCCAGGATGCCATTCAAAGTATTTCATTAGCCAGTGAAACCGACCTTCTACCAAACCAGAATCAGTACAGCAACTCTGAGAACAAGGTCTGTCTTGACTCTCACGGAGACCACCGGCTCTGTGGGAGTCTCTCTGGGATACAGACTGAAAACGGTCAGAAGCCACACTCACGACAGAGAAAGTTAAACTTTTTGGGCCCTGCTCTCAGTAACCTCACCTATGCCCATTTCTTCAGGCAAGCATGACAGAGAGGAAACCTGATCTTAGCTTTTTACTGACAATGCAGTATTGAGGTTCCTGGAATTTAGCATCAGATCCTCTTGCACTGCCAGGGTGGTAAGATGCATGTTCCTCTCTTCATCAAACCTTTTCCAAATGGCATGATAACACTTGCAATTAGTAACAGGCACTACTTGTTGGGTGTATAGGATGTATCACACATTTTCTTGTTACATCCTCCCCGCAATACAAGAGGTGGGGTTTACGATTGCAATCAGCAGGGGAAGAATTGGTTCTCAGAATGCATATTGACCCCAGGGTTAGGATCAAATCAAAGTCTGTCCATGTTATTAACCACAAGCCAAACTACCTCTCAGCAGAGAAACAACACAAGACTCCTTAGGGACTTCCTCTGAATTTCCAGGCTGCCTGTCTTTTCTTTGGCACTTTGAGCCACTGAAGCTATGTTTGTATCACAAAATCTCCCTCAAGATCATGGTGAGCAAACACTAGAAGAGATGCCTGATGCAAGCTATACCAAATAGAAGTTTTATCCATAGAGTCTTACTCTGTGTGCTTTAAAGAGGAGCCCTACCCTGTGTGATGAAAGGAGTCTTACTCTGTGTGCTTTCAAGAGTCCTACTATGTGTGCTTTAAGGAGTCCTACTCTGTGTAATTTCAGGAGTCCTTCTTTGTGTGCTTTAAGTGAGATGATAGGGACCTGGAAACCATTGTTGGGCAACCTTGTTTAACCCCCTCATCCGGAAACAGTCACAGGACATCTGCAGTGGAAGGAAAGCATAAGCAGGTGTTCAGAAAAGTAAACACAACACAAGCAGAATGTCTCATACAGAGAGGTGGAGGCTCCCTGGGTTCTCTGGCCTTTCATGACATCTGAGTAGAATTACAGAGACTCATGCAATTTCCTTCTAGTAAATTCTCTTCCTAACCACTTTGAAATAGCATTGTAATGCTTAGAACTAAGAAGTCTTGGGTCCATGCTAAAGTCACACTGTAGCTGAATCACCTGACACTCTTAGCACTGACATCACGCGTGCTAGAGTGTTGGTGAGAAACTCAGAGTTTGCAGCAATCTCAAGTCACCTGCTCTTAGAACTTGCCCCTTAAACTTAGAAAGAAGGACGAAGCACCTATAAGAGTGTGAAAATAAGGAAGAAGGAGGAGGGCTTTTTATAAGTCTTCCTTCCTCTAATGCAGAGGTTCTCAACCTATGGGTCATGACTCTTGGCGGGGGTCACATATCAGGCATGTCAGATATTCACATTATAACTCATAACAGTAGAAAAACAACAGTTTTGAAGTAGCAACAAAAATAATTTTATGATTGGGGTCACCACAATAAAGGAGCTGTATTAAAGGGCCCATGCTTTAGGAGGGTTGAGACTCCCTCCTCTAAAGGAACAACCCCTGTAGAGTCATCCACTGACTCTGGCCAGCATTCTTTTCCAGGGTTCCAAGGAAATGATAGAAAAAAATAGACTTATTTATTCTTAGTGAATGAAACTATAACTATATTTTAAAATGCACTGTTAACAGACCAAGTATTTTATGAACTTCAGGAAAAAAAAGACTGAGAAGACCTTATTTGGTGGGAAAACTGGAGGAGAGAAATTCAAAGGTGTAGAACCCTGCATGAAATACGAGACAGCTCTTACCACGGTTGGCCAAGAGAAGCACCAAACACAGAACAGAAGCTAGCATGGGATCAGAAGGAGGCCCGTAGAAGTTAGTCTCCTCCTCCACAGCCCCAGATCACAGCCAGGATCATGATCTGTTCTCTGTAGAAAATCTGGTCACCTCCCTCAAGAAGAGAGAACACAGAGCTTAGGGTAGTCCTGACATTCACTATTGACAAAAGGAGGCCCCAAACAAGGAAAAGTATGTGAGTACCCAGCAGTGAACCCTGTGGGAACATTTTCCTATTGTGAGCAGCTTGCCACAAACTAAGTGAAGGAAAGAAGTGGCTGGTACTTCCAAGGTGACATCACAGAGGACTCTGGCTTCCATCTCGCCTGCCTTCTCTTGTCTTGCTGGGTTTGCTGCCATCTCTTGCTTGTTTTCTCAGAGGGAAGGCTGGCTGTAAACTGCTCTATCCAGAGGCTCATGATAGATAGAAACAGAGGGAGGTCTCTTACCCACAGTCATCTAGAGGCTCAGCTCAACAATGCATAAGGAAGGGGATCCAGCCAGCAGCTATATGACTTAGCAGTAGACTATCCCCACGCTGTGAATTCAGAGGAGCCCACAGACCTGCTCAGAAACTTCTGAGCAGAGGCAACCAAGCTAATCCTTACTAAGACACCTGGCCTGCAGAGACTGTGCTGTATAATGAGTTCCTTATTGTGGTAATCGTTGTGGAGCAAGCCATTAAACAGCAACAGATAGCAAATACAGCCCCAAGTGAACAAACAGAAGTTGCTATGAGAAACAAGGGTCATTCTGGCAGCTGAGACTCACTGTCTTCAGATGAGCCGAGAAGCAAGCAGGCTGCCATGGAAATGAAGCAATGTAATAGAAAAGGAGGACTTGGAAACCAAGCCTAATTGCTAAAATTTGATAGGTCAACGAATGTATGAACCCGTAAGTCAGATGATGACGAAGTTGAGCGGTCAGAGACCAAGACTAATATAATAGGCTGCTGCAGGAAGTGGGACTCACGGAGCAAATATTCAATTCTGTGTATTCACTCATGTGCTGTGGGACCAAACACCAACTTTAATTCTTTGGTACATAATATTGCTATGTCCACTGTGCAAATGCACTTATTGCTTTTTCTTAAAAATAAATGAAGTGAGTTAGTGATAACAGTAATAGGATACAGTTGCTGTTTCAACACATGAAGCAGCGTAAGTCAATCAGGGTCTTGCATATTTTCTCCTCATCAGGAGCCTTTGATCTTTCCCCTTCCAGAGCTTCAGGAAATACTGTGAGCTGTCATCACCCAACTGGGTTGTCCAACCACAGATCTTATTCTATCTGTGCCACCACACCCCCCACTGGTTTTAAATTTTCAGAATCCACCTGTAGCAAAATTCAAAGGTCTAATTGAATTTAGAGGAATAAATGTGCAAAACTTTATGAAGTGATAATAAATAATAATAGAAGCAATAAAAGCTCAACCCCCAAAGAGAGAAAACACAATGAGAACACATGAAATGCCTGAGTCCTGTTAGTCTTCCTTGTAGAGATCAATACAAATTGAGTCGAGTTGATAAATCAACAGAGATTTAAATGTAGTATTTGAGGACAAGCCAACTAGCTTAAGAGCTACAAAATATATAAACAATAGAAACAAAGGGGGCAAAGATGAAACATAAGAGGTAAATTGAGTTAAATGTTTCCTATTTATAACAAGTAGATAATATTGGGTAAAATTACACAGAGGGGCTTCATAGAATATAATAAACCACTAAGTGTATAAAACAGATATACTATTAATCAAAAACTGGTTAAGACCTCTAGAAAATATTAACATTTAGTATGAACAAAAATAGAGTGAATTGGGTAATGTCACATGATGCTCCAGTGCAAGCCAGTCTAGAAGACAGTATCACAAACATACCAAAGCAGGTGTGAAAGAGTATATCTTTTGTATTAGTGTTTTTATTTCTATAAGTCAAAAATATAATCAGATTTTCTCCAAGATGTACACAGAAACAAAATGTTCATTCATTAAAGCAAAAGAAACTGAGACAATCTACTGTACACATTTGCAAAACATTAAGTGGTTAAACAAGCACAAAATATCAAAAATTATTGCAGTGTCTAAAATCATATTTGTAAAGGGAGCCATAAAGAAGACCACAATTGTAACTGAGTTATAGAGCACTTGCCTCACACATATGATAGCCTGGGTTCTGCCTCCAGTACTGTAAAAAAATAGGTATAAAATAATGAATGTACCAAAGGCCTACTGATCCATGAAAAGGAAAAAAGAAATCAAGACAAATAACATGAATCCAACACACATTTAGATATGTATGTGTGTGTTCATATGCAGAGGAAGTAAATGATTTATAATGCATATAGATATGTAGATATAACTAAGAGGCAATGGAGGGGGAGAAAGAGAAAAATAAGCATGTCAAATAAAGGACATAGATGAAAGTATAAAGAGTTGTTGTTTCTAGCTGGAGACAATTTGAGTAGTGTTTACTCAGTTCTGGAGTTACTATGAGGATGCTTGTCTATTCCTAACACCTCTACAATACTAAATGAGGGGAGGAATTCAGACGCTAGTTATTTACTCCATGCATTAGGTATTAATAATATGATAAAATATAACTAATAACATCAGTGTGTGGAGTAAATGTTCCTTTGAATGTTTCTGTGAGTCCAAGTTGATCCTACGACTAAAACACATCTTTGAGTGGTATGCCTTCAGAGACTGGGAACAGGAATAAAATGGGGGATCTGTGTCCTCATGGAGTATACACAGAAGCAAGAAGAAAAAGATATAATTAAAAAGAAAACCTGGTAATTAGTACTGAGGGGGAGAACAGGTAGAAGGCAAATCAGAAACAGGAGGAGAAGAATTACAGTTCCAAGCCAGGCATAGGACATTCTCACCAGTAGAGGAATTACAGTTCCAAGCCAGGCATAGGACCATTCCCACCTAACAGAACAGCCTGGAAGACAGAGTCCTGGCTGGTAGAAGAGCACACCAGGTAAAGAGAAGTCCAATTACAAAAGCCGGGTGATGGGTGGTGTGGACCTGGCCTGGCTGAAGAGATGACAAGTCACTGGGTTCCAAGAGGCAGACACAGGAGGGCAGAAAGAGGGAATGGAACGGTAAAACATGAGGGCTAATCTAGAATTGCAGGGTTTCCTTCTTGGGTGAGATTTGAGCTTGGGTTTTAAACGGTGTCAATATTTGTCTTAACAAGATCATTTTGGCTGCCGTAACGGGGAAGGAACGTTGAGGTAGGGAGTGGCTTGCGCTGGGAAAGGTGAGAAAGGCTGGAGGTTACACTGCAATGATCCAGGGAAAATGCTCACCACCAGCCACGCTTCTAGTGTGAGACATAGCTCGGATTTGGGAGAGTCACCATGCTGGGAAAAGGCTGGTCAAGATGACTCATTTTATACACCTTTACACATCTCATGCAGTACTTCTCAAATCATGCAACTCGTGCCAGGGGGCTCCTCGCTGCCTCCTCTGCTCTTACTTGGGTGGCCCTTCAACTGTGTCTCATAAACTTCTCTGTGAATCTCCCTAGAAAGTGAAGGTCCATTCCCAGACGGATCAATTTTGCATGCCTGGCTTCTCTTCAAGAGTTTCTGAGTGTTTCTCTTCTAGGATATTTCCAACATATACCTTATTTGATTTTTCGTTTCCTAGATACTGTCTAGGAAATACCGAATGCAGTATTTTCTTTCCCTTTTCAACTCAATCCCTACCTAAAGGAACAAGAAAAAGAGGAGGAGGGAAGGAAGAGAAGGTGATTTGACATTGCCAAGGGAAATAAAGTGAAACTGTGTAAGTCAACATAATAAAAGCAAAACTAAAAGCCCATCTGTGGAGTACCAACATATTGCATGCTTAGGGCATACATTGGCACAAAATATTGATGTGCAATATTTGTAATCCAAACCAAACCAGCACTGTTCGACACAGAACAGAAGGGAACATTCAAATGAAATCCTGACAAGCCCAGAGAAGAGGGCAAACTGTATGTTATCTTAGTTAGAGGTTACTAGGAAGGCGAGACGTGCGTCCTACTTGATTTAATTCAAGGTGTATATGGAATGAACTGTAGCAAAACACAGGATTGGAGGTTTTAGTGAAAGTCCCAAAGAAAAGTTCCAGCTCCAAATTCCAGAAGAATGCTCAGGTTTATAGAGAAGGTTGTTCAGAATCATCATTCCTCACCCCAGGGGCCCTGATGGACTCGATGGACTTGTTGCAAAACAAAAGGACAAGAACAATTATTGGTGAGGATTTGGAAAATTAGAAACCTTCATCTGTTTCTAATGAGAAATGGCATAGTCCCTATCAAAGAGACTTTGGTAGTTCCTCAAAGTGTTGGCCACAGTTACATATGGCATAGGATCTTATATATATATGAGATTTGAAAATGTACCTTGGATACAGATACTCATAGCAGGATTATTCACAATGGAAAAAAGCATAAACAAAATGTAATGTAATATAACCACGGAATGGACAATTTAGACATACAAGGAAATAAAGTACTGCTTTGCTAACATAACATACCATGGTGGGCCTTGAAAACACCATGGTAAGGAAGGAAGCCAGAAGCCAGGTTTGGCTGGTTACTTCTATTTGAAATGTCCAGATGAAAAAAAATCCATTAATAAAGTAAACTACTGGGTGGTTAGGGGTAAGAGTAGAGGGTAAGAGACTAACTTTATTTTTGTATGTTGAAATTCTTCTGAATTAGTGCAAAGATTGTACAGCCTTGTGAATATTCTTAATTGTGTAACTTCAGATGAAAGATTTTGTAGCATATGAAATATAAGCCAATTAAATAAAAAATAATGTTCTGAGTTCATTTCCCTCGGAGGTAATATATTTTGATTGGATTGTAATTCAAAAGCTTTGTAAAAAAATCATTGATATAACTGTAAGGCAGAAAAATGGTGTAGCTGATTAACAATGAATATAACCAGCAGATAACAAATTCATCATGCAAAGAACTCATAAAAATCAGATAGAACATGGAAAAACAGTAATGGAAAAATGAAAAAGACATGAAATGACAATTTCAATAGAAAAAAACATAAATATTAATGGTAGTCAATCTTATAAATATCTAAGGAAATACTCATTACACTAAGATACCATCAATATAAAGAATGTTTTAAAAAATGATTCCAGCTTTCTCCTGCCTTGGTGAGGGGAATGAAACTGGCACACATGTTTTTTTTTTAAATACAATTGGGCATGATGCCAGGAACAGGGTACCAGAGAGGAACAGAGCACTGCATGCTTTGAAGAAATCCAGGCCAACAGAAGGAAACAGACGTATAAGCAAGTCCAGGCAATGATGTCTTAGTGGCTTTGAGAATGACAGGAGGTTGTACCAGAAGCTCAGATAAGGAAATAACCAGTCAGCCCTTCCTGGCAGGACTGGGCAAGGGGTTAGTGGACATGGTGTAGGTCACTGAGATCTCAATTCTGGAAAACAAATTTCTGGAGGTCAGACTGAAAGGAGCCAGCAAGCACATCAAAATTCCATCACTGTTTTACCTGGAACCTAAGACAGAAGAGAGGGAAGTGGCATGAGAAGTTTGAAAATTTCAGCCTGGGAAGAACCTTATGCTGACTGGCTTACTGTACCTCAGAGCATTTGATCAAGAAAAATAAGCATCAGTTAAAATAATGCACATTTTCTTTCCTTCAAGCATCACAGAGGACTATGGTACAAACCCTTCCTCTCTTGTATATTAAAAGTGTTATGCTTTGAAACTTTTGATAATAAGACATTAATTGAATAAACTAACAAGTCAGTAGAAAATGTTGAGGCCCTTTTGGCTGGTTAGATGTTCTTAGAAACACTTTGGTAACCATGCAGAGGATAGAGATCAGGGAAAACTGGGAAGATGGTGGGTGAGGTGGCTCAGCAGCCAGGATTCATACTCTGACAGGGGAAAGCTTCCCAGACATGGACAGCAGTAGAGACTGTGACAATCCACCAGTCACTTTCATGGTAGCACTGAGCACCAAGAGACGATATATAGATAGCTCAACATAGAAAAATGCACATTTGTGAATTTCTACATATAATTGAGGCCATGTATCTTGCTGGTTAAGTAACTATGTTTTGGAGTTGCGTTGACCTGTTCTTAGATCTAGTTCTTCCATGTACTAGGGTAGTGGCCTTCACATGGTCTTCTCATCTAAGGCTGATGCAATGAAGACAGCACCACATATGTCATGGTGGTTAAGCCAAACATGTGGTTCACTGGGCATGGATCATAGCCTAGAGCAAGCAGAGGAAGGGTGGCTTTAGCCATTTGGGCTGAGTCTTGGGGTAGATGCCAAAGAGAAGCAAATATGAAGACATGTGTCATCAAAAGACTACAAAGATCGAACTCAAGAGTAGATTAAAGCTTTCCTTCCCCTGGAAAAAAATGGTTACAGATCAATTGAAATACTTTCTACTTATGCTAGGAATGACAAAGTCAAAGAAAGGGCCAGGTCAAGGCCTTGTCATGCTCTATCTGCTAGCTCCCTGGAGTGGATGGGTCTGCCAATTCCTTTCCCCATTCAGCACTGTCTCCTCAAGGCAAGCCTGAGATCCCTGCATGAGACACACATGGAGAGGAGGAAAGAGAAGTGGAGTGTGGATTTGAGAAGATCCTTTGAAGAAAATGAAAATGAAAAGCCATCCAAAGGAAGTGGGATGGTCTCCAACACCAAACACATAAGCTACAGAGAGGCACTACAACAAAACATGATAGTCTCAACATCTCCAGGTCTCACTAACTGTCTCCTGACCTCAACCCCACCCGGATCTCTTCTCAGGACAGGACTTATTCCTCTAGTTGTCCCTGGCTATTCATTCATCTCTTACATGCCACCTCACCTTTCCAATTCCCCTTCCAGGCCACAAGTCAACATCTGCTCCACAACTTGCACTAACTCATCATTTCTTGTTCTAGTGGGTGAAGCTAGAGGGCAAATAGTGTATTAGATGCCGCCTTTGGTAGATTCCCACACATGTTTAAGCTGCCTTATCGATCAGTTCCTGGTTGCTGTGGATCCTATGCTGAAGCCGGGGTACAATGAGCTCAAAAGGAGTGCACAGGGTCCTCTCCCAGACCAAGGACATCTGACCCCTGAGGTTCTGCAGGCTCAATATCTGAGAAGATAAAACACTAAATGGACATTGTGCTGGCCAAGAAGTTTTCAGGATCAACAACTGTTTCTGGATGCTTTTGCATACTCAACTACTTTTATCAAGTCTGACATACATGATTAAGAAAAGGAAGGAAGAATATGTTATTAGTGTTGCTTATGTTCCATGTCCAAGTGGCAAATCATTTATAAAATAACCATAGACTTAAGTGTTATTAAAATGCTCTGACTTCAACTTATACAAACAATCAGAGGGCTGAGTCTTGGTATTAGCTTCCCACAATCCCATGCCATAACATGGATGGAATGAAATTTTAGGTGTTTCAATGTTCTAGAATTATCATGTTGAGAAATAGTGTGCAAAACTCTTAACACCAACATTCCTGGACTGAGTTGAAGTTTCAAGTTGAAAATTCTAATTCTGATGGTAATATTTTTTCTGGATCAGACATAAAGGAAGAAATATGCAATTAGACATCACAGAAAATGATCCAAAGATCCTCCAAAGGCAAACTGTGGTAAGGAGGCTGCTTTGACACAAGAGCCAAGACAGCAGTATGTCTTCCATGGTGCATGAGGATATGTCTTCCATGGTGCATGAAGACAGCACTTCCAGACTACATGGAGAAGTCATTCCAGAACGCAGGAGATGGAGAAATGGTAGTCATGTGTAGTGTCAACAGAGAAGTTATAACTCAGAAAAGAACAAGGCTTGTGCTGAAACAGCTACTGATTAGCCAAAAGCTTTGACTTTTGAAAAGGAGGAATCAATATAGACTATTGGCTACTTTGAAGTTTTCCATTGTTCATTAGCAATGCCAAATTAGCATCACCAGATTGTCCCCTAAAAGTGAAGTGTTTAGTCAACCAAACCCAACTCATTAGTTGTGTTTCATGTACTATGTCAAAGAAAAATGGCTAATGATCTCTGTCTGAAGCAGCTTCACTAACTTTCTGGCATTTTTTTATAGACGAACGAAGTCAGGGCAAATTTTGGAGACTCTGTGTTATTGCTCCTTGATTTAGAAAATAAATATTTCACAGTCATTTAAACTCAAAAAGACAAATAGAAGGACACAAGTATAAAGCAGTGCAAGTCAAAGAACTCAGTCTCAGGGTTAAACCAAAGTAAAGCAAGTACAACAGAACAAACAAAGTCAGAGCAGCAAGGGGAAAAAAGAGATCAATCACTAAGCAGATCTTCAAATCTAAGGGAAAAAGGATATTTACCATTCTGCCATCTAAACCACTTAAGTAGTTTCTCAAGTCTGCCTCCAGACAGAATCAAACATGCCTTAGATGTCACCCTGTGTCAAACACAACCAATTACTGGCCACACCCACACATCTGACAAAATCTTAACATGACACAGTGAAACAAAGAAAATACCTCTCTTCTGAAATCCATACATCTTTAAAGTAATTCACACCGCATCCAATTCAACAAAATACTCACTTGGTAACTGTTAAGCTAATTGTGGCATTCAATGGTTCCTGCTCTTCTGGGATGGAAAGTATAGTTAAGGTACATACTTCATTTTAATGCTCAGGTAGAAAAAAAACAGACATAGCTACAAAGATTGTGACTGCAGATGGCCCCAGGACTCTACCTTGTCACCTTGATGCTTCTTTCGTCTTTGAAGACCTGACCTTCTTAAGTCATTCTGCATCAGCCCCAACACTGGAGTTCAGGCAGCGGGCAACAGAGCACTGAGCAGTGTGCCTGTCCCCCACTTCCTAGAGCTGCCCCAGGGACTAGCATTTGTTGCCAACTGCATCTCAGAGAACTCCTTAGAAGAGAAATAAAAAGAAGCGAAATAGTTTGCAACTGATCCCTTTTACTTTCAACCCTGACCTCACATTATTCTCCTTTCGTCTTTGAAGAGAGAAAGAGAAAAAGAAATTAAGAAAAACTGAGCAGAGAAAGAAGGTGAGGAAGACGGGGACAATACAGAGCCCTGGTTGGATGCTGTGAGAGCTGGCAGAATGTGTGGTTCTGCATCTTAACAAGCTGGTGGTGGCGCACGCCTTTAATCCCAGCACTCGGGAGGCAGAGACAGGTGGATCTCTGTGAGTGTCAGGCCAGCTTGGTCTACAGAGCAAGCTACAGGACAGTCTCCAAAGCTACAGAGAAACCCTACTTTGAAAAACAAAAGAAAACGAACAACAACAACAAAACCAACCTGGTGTTAGATTTTGCCCAATCTGAATTTCTGTTTTCTCATTTGTCAGATGGAGCTGGTGATACCTGACTGAGCTGCTGTAAATAATATAAAGATAGGTGTTCAATGTGCTTAGCATCACAGAATGATCCCTACAAAGTAGGGAGGTCAAAGAGGTTTTCAGAATGCCCGTGTCAAGCATTTGAAGAAGAGAAAAGAAAAATCACTGGGGACTGGTGCTTTCTTTTTTCTATTAACCTGATCACCTGTTACACAATTAGCATATGATATACATTTCACTTAAAATTGTGCCCCAGTCCTTCTCTTGATTCTTGGGGTACACACAAGCCTGCTCAGGAAGCAGAAACTGCACAGAAATGCCTCATGTTGCTAAGTGTCTGCATGCAGTACACAATGCAGGTGCAGCAGCAGTTTGGAGTAGGGATTGACCAGGGAATGACCTGTTCCAGAGTTCCAAGGGTAGGTAACGGACAGACAATAGACACGGAGATGGGGCGTTTTCAGATGCTCAGAAAGAAAATGCTCCATGGCTGAGCTTCTCCTTGAAACACCAGCATGATGAGGAAAGGAACTGAACATGAAGATGAAATGTGGTGCCTGTGCTGGTTTTATCTCAACTTGTCACAGAGCAGAGACATTTAGGAAGAGGAGACCTCAACTGAGAAATGCCCCCATAGGTTTGGCCTGTGGGCAAGTCTATAGTGCATTTTCTTCACTGATGACTGTGGGCACTGAAACTTCAGCATTGGTGGCCATTGGTTCTATAAGAAAGCAGGCTGGACAAGCAATGGAGAGCAAGCCAGTAAGCAGCACTCCTCCGTGGCCTCTGCATCAGTTCCTGCCTCCAGGTTCCTGTCTCGAGTTCCTGCCCTGAGTTCCCTGGATGATGGACTTGAGCTATAAAGATGAAATAAAGGAACCCTTTCCTCCCCGAGTCATTTGGGTCATGGTGTTTATCACAGTAATAGAAACTGTAGCTAAGACAGCATCCCTGGCTGGGGAGAAGATGGGCAAGAAGCAGCAAGCACACTCGGGAGCAAAGGACCCGGGGAAACAGGCTGTCTGCCTCCCCGCCCCCTTTCAGATTTCTTGTTCCTATTTAATAAACATGGAGGAGGGTTTCACAGTCCAGGTATTACTCAGGGGGAAATAAACCATATTTTTCTGTTTGACCCAGATGGAGTCTGTTACTACATTCAGTAATGGGACTGCGTGGAGTGGGGGATGGGGGTAGGCGTTGCAAAGGTATGCTCCACTGGGTGGATATCTATCTCTGCCACACCCAACAGCGTGTCCTGAAGTCAGTGAACTAACCTTCCAGGCCTCTCTTTCCTCGCATGAAGAAGATGGAGTGAGTGTAAACCCCCTGCAGCAGACTGTTGGGAGGAGTGGTCATACATTCAATAAATCCCCTAACTGAGAAGCACTTAGTGTGTACATAGTATGTAGGAAGAAATCCACGTCTGCTACCAGTAATTGTTACTGTTTATGCCTGCTCTCTTTAACTGAAAGCTCAACCATGGGAAGTGCAAACAACCACCTCACACATGACATGGGAAGGTACCACGGTGATACCATCTTACAGTGACAAAATCTTCCGAAAACAGTGGCAGCCATGATAAGCCCCATCCACAGTGAGACACGAGCCACACCTGGCTTGGTGAATGGCTTCCATCCATTCTTTCCCGGCCTGCTCCTCCTCACAGCGCAGCTCCAGAGGCTTCTGACCTTCGTGTCCGAAAAGAACAGTGAAGTAATACTGGAAAGAAAAAGAAACACAAAGGGCTTATGGTTTTATCTGTCAAGAGTAGAAATGTAATACCACAGTACTTGCCTAAGAGGGGTATAAACTTACAAAATCTACCAGCATGATATAAATCATATTTCAAAATGTAACATCATGCCTGGTCCATCCAGAAACGTCTTTGCACCTTGGTGGTAATGCAGAGGGCATCTTAACACCCCTGAGTAGCACTCAGCCCACAGCCCTACCGCACTGTGTACTTTTACATAAGAACAGAAAGAGCATTGCACCAATTTGCCAACAAAGACAAAGTGAAAGCTAACATGAAAATGCTTGCAGAAGTTTTCATTATGCAGGGTGTGATAAAACAGTAGATGGGGGTCTACTCCGCTGAGCCAGCTGATTCTATTACCTAACCATCCTAGGCTCCATTCTAGGAAGTGCCATGTCTATAATTGCATCTAATTGCTGCTACTGCCGCTCCTGCAGCCTTTGCAAGCATCATCCGTGGCTTAAGCCCTTGTGCAACAGACAAATTATATTTAACCTGGGAAGGAAATGTAATTGCCATCCTGGAGGTAAGTCATAAATCAGAATTTCTCTTTGATGAGTGTTATCTATTTCTTGTTGGATAGAAGAAAAAAGACAGAACTAATTTATCAGGAGTGAAATTATTTATTCCATCTGAACTTTATTCATAATCACCCCAAACTGGAAACAATGCAAGCATCCTCTGGTAAGTGAGTAGATAGTCAAATTCTGGAACATTCCCCAATGGAATACTACTCATCAGTAAAAAGGAACAATTCTTGATAAAGCCAGCAACTTGAGTGCCTCCCAAAAGTACCAAGCAACATTAAAAAGTCAGCCTCAAAAGGCAACATCCAGCCTGGAGGTGGTGGTGCACACCTTTAATCCCAGCACTCGGGAGGCAGAGGCAGGCGGATCTCTGTGAGTTTCAGACCAGCCTGGTCTACAAGAGCTAGTTCCAGGACAGCCTCCAAAGCCACAGAGAAACCCTGTCTTGAAAAAACAAAAATAAAAAATAAAAAAGGCTGCATCCAGAGGGCTAGAGCCCACACAGCGCACATGACCCCTTCTGTTCTCACAGAGAAACTGATTCACTTCCCAGCACCCATGCGTGCCTGTCACTCCAGTTCCATTGAATACACCGCCCTCTTCTGGCCTCCAAGGGCACCTGCACCTGTGCACACATGCACACACATTTAAAAGAAATGTTTTGTTTTGTTTTTACGTTTCAGGCTCTGTAATCTCCTTTACGTGGTACTATTGAAAAAGTAAAAAACAAACCAATTATTTTCTGGGGCTGAGGAAGAAGTGTGTGCCTATAAAAGGATTACACAAGGGCTTTTGCAAGGTCATCCCCTACAGCCTCTCAAAACCCACAAATCATTGACCTCTGGGGTCAATGATCAGTATGTCATTTGGGGTCATTTTATTACTATGTTCCTTTATCAGAATAACAGCATAGGTTTCCCCTAGGCCTATGTATTCTCAGATTCTTGGCTACTTTATCAGTATCAGGCATGGGTTTCGTCTCATGGAGTTGTCCTTACATCCAAGCAAAGAGTGGTTGGTTACTCTCATGACATCTGTGCCACTTTGCTCAAGTGTATCTGCAGAAAGATCATTGTTGTATGGTGCAGGATTTGTAGATGGGTGTGCCATTGATGATTACCATTTTCCTCCAGTACCAGCCATAGTACCTTCCAGTGCCATGAATGCTAGTCAGTAGGGGCAAAGCCTCTAGCAGAGCGCCAGATGGACTTCTCCATGTTCAGTGTCAAGTAACTGTATTGTACTGGCTAATCTTACATCAATTTGACACAGGCTAGAGTCATTAGAGAGGAAGGAGACTCAATTGAGAAAATGCCTCTATAAGATCCAGCTGTAGACAAGCCTGTCGGACACTTTCTTAATTAGTGATTTGTAAAGAGAAGCCTTTTCCCTGCCAGCAGCTTTGGTTTTTCCCCCCGCCAGTTGCCTGGGCTCTGCCGTGTTGTAGTCCCCAAATAACACACAAGATGCTGTATTAATTATGAAGCTGTTGGCCTTACTTGTTTCTTACTGGCTAGCTCTGACTTAAGTATTTATCCCATAATTGCTAATCTAAGTGTTTTCTCTTACCGGAGAAGTTTTTGGGCTTCTCATCCCTATGGCATTACATCTTGACTCCCTGTGTTTCTCCTACCCAGAGTCCTCCTGGACTCCTGGTCCCACCTATCTTGCTTCCCTATTGGCCAACAGTGCTTTATTGACATATACACAGGACTTCCCCAACAGTGATTGATGTGGGAGGGTGCAGCCCATGGTGGGTGGTGCCATCCTGGGCTGGTGCTCCTGTGTTCTATAAAAAAGTAGAAAGTCATGAAGAGCAAGCCAGTGAGCCGCACCCCTTCGTGGCCTCTGCATCAGCTCCTGCCTCCAGATTCCTGCCCTGTTTGAGTTGCCTTCCTGACTCCCTCGGATGATGAACAGTGATGTGCAAGTGTAAACTAAATAAACCCTTTTGTCCCCAACTTTCTTTTTTGTCATGGTGTTTCATCATAGTTACAGAAACTCTAAGATATATATTCAGCAATAGGGCCTTACCATCAAGTTGCAGAGACCAATCAATAGTCTTAGCTATTGTGTCTTCCAGATACAACAGAGCTGATGACGTAAGAATTTACAGAGTCCATGGGAACATGTATGGAAGATGTACAGGTTAAAGGGGCCCAGCACTGAGAAGGGAAAGCAACACAAGTCTCACCCCTAGCCAAGATTCCATTTGCAAATGATACTCCTGTTTGTTTGTTTCAGACAGGCAACATGAAGTCGGGTGCGTAGAGTGGTGGAGCGTATCTGGGAGGACTTGGGAGATGGGAAGAACATGACTGATACCTATTGCATAAAAGGGTTTCTTTTGTTTTTAAATTAACAAAAATAAATCCCAGCCCAGAACTGGTGCTTTAGTGAGCAGGTCAAACTTCCCTTCCTGTGGCAATGTCACCAGCCCTGCTGACAGGCAGTAAGCCCCTCCTGCAGCGTTCTGCCCTGTAACTCTCTGCCATCTCAGCTACTGCAGATTACAAACATTGTGTGTTGCTCCAGGCACCCCACCCCCAGGACCTGTCCCAGGCTCTAGCATGAATTTTTTTGTTTTTGTTGTTGCTTATTTTTTTATTCAAATTAGAAACCAACTTGCTTCACATGTCAATCCCAGCTCCCTCTCCCTCCCCCAACCCCCTGCCAGTCCCCTAACCCCTGCACACAATCCCCACTCCACTCTCCAGGGAAGGCAAGGCCCTTCATGGAGGATCTCCAAAGTCTGTCATATCATCCAGACTGAGAGAGCATCCCTCATTGTGGAATGGGCTCCCAAAGTCCATTTGGATGCCAGGGATAAATTACTGATCTAGTACCCAAGGCCTGAAAGAATGCTGAGGCTTCCTCACTGACACCCATGATCAGGGGATCTGGATCAGTCCCTCTCAGTCATCAGTCTGGGGTCCATGAGCTCCCCCTTGTTCAGGTCAGCTGTTTCTGTGGGTTTCATGCACTCAGTCTTGACCCCTTTGTTCATCACTCCTCTCTCTCTGTCACTAGTTTCTAGGAGTTCAGTTCAGTGTTTAGCTGTGGGTGTCTGCCTCTACTTCCATCAGCCACTAGATGAAGGCTCTAGGATGGCATACAAGGTAGTCGTCAATCTCATTGTCGGTGAAGGGCATTTAAGGCAGCCTCTCCACTATTGCTTAGTTTGCCAGTTGGTGTCATCCTTGTAGATCTCTGAAATTCCCACTAGTTCCAGACTTCTCCTCAACTATAATGACCTCCTCTATTATGGTGTCTCTCATTCTGCTCTCCTCTATTCTTCCCCTGACTCTACCTCCCTGCTCTCCCATGTCCTCCTCTCCCCTTCCTCTCTTTCTTCCAGTTTCTTCTCCCCTCCCCCATGCTCCTAGTCCACTCAGGATATCCTGTTCCATTCCCTTTCTTTGGGGGTATCATGCATATCTCTCTTAGGATCCTCCCTGTTTCCCAGACTCTCTGGCAGTGGGATTGTAGGCTGGCACTCCCCTTATCCATGTCTAAAATCCATATATGAGTGAGTACATACCATGTTTCTCTTTTTGTGACTGGGTTACCTCACTCAGGATGGTTTCTTGTAGTGCCATCCATTTGCCTGCAAATTTCAAGATTCCATTGTTTTTTTCCACTGATTAGTACTCCATTGTGTAAATGTACCACATTTTCTCTATCCACTCTTCAGTTGAGGGGCATCTAGGTTGCTTCCAGGTTCTGTCTAGCCTGAATCTTATCTCAATCCGTTCTTCAAATGCTGTCCAGGGATCTGCCCCCATCACTGTCCAGGGATCTACCCGTGCCCCCCCCATTGCAGTCCTGGCTGCCCATGGGTGGTGGAGTTTGCAGACCTGTTCTCCAGGGACCTGCCCTCCATCCTTGTCCAAGGCCTATTGCCATGCCCATGGTGGAGTTTACAGGTCTGATGATTTGGGTTTTGCACAGCACAAAGTATTTTTTATACTTTTCAACCATGAAAACTTTTGTGACTACCTACGCCATCTTCATTTTTATGCCATTTTATAATTCACTGATATTTACAGAAGAGACAGACAAGAATTATAGAGCTGTGCTTTCTAATGTATGAACTTTCTACACTACCTAAGGGTAACTACTAAAACAAACTATATCCATGTTCTAAATGGTTACAGGGTCAAAGCAGGGAAGGGGACTGTCAATGTGCATGGAGAGTTAACCATTTGTTTGTTTGTTTTATCTGTTTAACTAGTGGGCTTCCTTTTCAGAGCAGCCTGCAGTTGACTGAAAACTATCATCACAAGGCAGAGAAGGCCCCCACCGTGTCCTTGGGGACGATCCATTACAGTGCGTGCCTAGTTCACATTGGGGTTCGCTCTGTGCTGGAGACTGGGTTTTGACAAGTGCATCCTATTGCCTAGTCACAATACTGGGTTTTTGGGGCGGTCAATGAAAATGGACAGGTATTGGATACTGCTGATGGTTTCACAGCCTTTGAATAAATCCAAAACAAACTGAGCTGTGCCCTGTAAGACAGCCAATATCGGGGTAGGACTTCTATCTCTGCTGCCCTTTTTAAGTGAGAAGAGTAGCAGGGAGAGCAAAGGAGGCTGACACCCAAGCGCAGCTACTGCACCCACCAGCTTCTAGTTACTCTCCTCCATTCACAATGTCTCTCTCCAAAATTCTAGGCTTGAATAAGCTGGTTTGCTCTTTTGGTCTGTCCTTTACTGACAATGATTGAAGGCTGCTGCTGTTAGTGAGAAGACCTTGAAGGACAAAACAGTTAACTCAATCTGCCCTCTGAAACTGATCTTCACGCCCTTAAACAAACACAGTCTTTCACAGCCCAGGGCTTGCTCCTAACCCGAATCCCTGCTCAAATCGGCCTTGCCTGCAATGCTGCCTGCAGTGGCGGATGGGACGCTGTGGGTTTCTGCCTGCTGTTCTCTGCAAGCCTTCCCTCTCCTCCTTCCCACTGTGCTCCTACCACCTGTTTCTCTCATATTTGCGTGTGCATTTGGGGTATTCAGAGAAGAATGGACATGCTTGGGGCCATGAGTTCTAAGGTATCCATCAAACCATCTAATATAGGTATATGTAGAAACCCAAGCTAGGACAGAGCACTGCCTTTGCCAGGGTGTGAAGGAGGAGACAAAGAGACCCTGTGGGTGAGGAAGCTGGGGAAATGGTCCAGTGGTTAAGACTACATACTCCTCTTGCAGAGGTCCTGAGTTCAAGGCTCAGGAATCACATTAGGTAACTCACAACTGTCCATAACTCCAGCTCCAGGGAATAGGATACCGCTGACCTCCACGAGCAGCTGTACTCACGTGTGCAGGCACACACACAGACACACAGACACACAGATACACACACACACACACACACACACACACACATACACACACACACACACGGGGGGGGGAGAGAGAAAGAGAGAAAGAGAGGGAGAGAGAGAGAGACAGAGAGAGAGAGAGAGAGAATATGAAAGTAAATATTAGAAAAGAAAGGCCTCTGGGCAGGCACATTGGAAAGCAGTTTGAAGGCCTTACAAGACCCCCAGGAAAACTTAGAAGAAAATGATATATCTCCTTCGATGACCAGGAGACAGACTATCAGTCTAAGCAAAAGGAAGAAGGGAAGAAAGAAAAGGATGAAAGGGACAGAGGGAGGGAGAACGGGAAGAAGAGAGTGAGGCTGGGAGGGGTAGAGACCTCCAATTCTAACCAATGTGAGGTGGCTGCTTTCAAAGCCCTTCCCACGGCACCACTGCGGGGACAAGCGACAGTTGCTGTCCGTATTTTGAACATCACAGTTATGTAACAATGGCTTCTCAGTCTTCCTGAATGCTGTGATGGTGATGCGCTGTGTTTATTGTAGGTTCAGTGGCTGCCTCGAGACAACAGGCAGAAACTAAAGCCCACGTGACCAAGTGAGGCTTGGAACTGTCTGTCCCACTCAGAAAGGAGGTAACCAAGAGTCAGCCGTGCCCATTGTTCACTCAAGGTCACACGGGGGTTACACTGGGAGCTGCCAGGTTCTGGACAATGGGAGACTTCTCCTCCGGGGGCATTGAGTGTGCTGAGGTGCCCTATCATCTCCTGGGGACTGAGAGTGGAACATTGTCCTGCCCTGGGCTTGTCAGGGGGCCTCCCAGCAGCTTATTCACACAAGTTCCTGAGTCTTCTTTCCCAACTTGGTGTTTGGCCAGCTTAGGCTCTGGGAGGCTATTGTCTGGGAACTGCAAACCAGGAGGTTGAAAACAGATCCATCACTTGCGGATGGGGGGTGCACTCCCAACCATAGGCCAAAACCAGGATGCTGTCTGCTTTAGCCCAGACATGGGCCTCAGCTCAGTGTGCTGGGCTGAGTTTATCTAGAACCAGTAAGGTGAGCCTGGACATATGAGCAACTTGTAGCACAAAGAGTCCCATCTGGTGCCACAGCCCCCAAAAGGGGATAACAAGCCGGTTCCCCTGGGGGAATCTACATGCATTTCCTGCTCCTGGCTGGGTATCCCCTGCTGCAGAACCCAGTGTCCACACTCAGAGGAAGCCATGGTGTGTCCCACTTAGGAAAGTCACAGTAGGGGTAGGGAAGAGTAAGACAGGGCCCCAGGGACTGAGGCACAGCAGGTACCTGCCTCCCTTCTGCCAGCTTTCCCTTTACACTGGGCCATCTGAGGCCACAATACTAATTACTAGCAGAGACTGTCAGTGAGGAAAATGTGACTGGAGAACTCTGTGTGACATTAGAATAGTCAGAAAATGTGCTGGGCATATGCACGACTTTATCTTGGGGCCCAGCAAAGCTGCTCTAAGAGAGACCTAAAAATAAAAGCAGCTCTCTGCTGTCCTACCCCAGCCCCCACGCCAGATCTGCTCATCCAATGTGATCCAAAGTCACTCTTTTTCTTTTTCCAAACTAAATGCATCAGTTCAAAGATCTCACTAACCTCCAATCCTGGGGATGCACTTGTCTAATTGACTCTAAAAGGAAAATAAAAACTGGATTCAATAGACTTCTCAGGTTCTCTGCACATGCCTTTGAGGACTGAGGATTCTGGACCGTGCCTGGGACAAAATCTACTACTTCCCCATGGACAGGCCCACACCCTGCAAAGGACAGCTGTGCATAGTTCGTAAACTCTGGTGGAGGCCAAGGATGGAATGCGGTAGACTCAGGAGAGACAACCTGATAAACCGGCCTCTGAGCAGGAGCAACACTGGGTTTAACACTAGATCTAATAATAAAACCCCATTTAAATTTAAGAGACGAGGAGCAGAAACACGGAAAAATAACAAGTTGGTGGCTCAAAGGGCAGTCTTCCAAAGGGGTAGCCATTTAGCAGTGGTTGGCTCCTGTCCAAACTTGATGCCCACGCCAGAGGAAGCACTCAGTGAATGGGTGAGGTCTAGCCAGGGGTTGCATGGTGCCTCCATAGCGCTTCCCACCAGGCAATCCCACTAGCAGAGTGCATGCAAAGGTTAAACCATGGTGCGCCACAGAAGTCATAGGAGGAGCAAAGAGCAGATCCTTCCCCAAAGTCAGATTAGATCAAACACTGCCTCTGCGTGTGCTTGCAAATTACTTATTTTCAGCCACTCATTGTCTCCTCTGTAGCCTTGGGGGTGGTGATACAAGCCTGTAGTCAACAGCTCTTAAAGGCGAAGGTAGGAAGATCTCAAGTTTGAGGTTAACCTAGGCTGTGTAATGAGTTCAAAGCCAGCCTGGGTTACACAATGAGGTCTTGGGGAGAGAGGGGAGGGAGGGAGGGAGGGAGGGAGGGAGGGAGGGAGGGAGGGAGGGAGGGAGGGAGGGAGGGAGGGAGGGAGGGAGGGAGGGAGGGAGGGAGGGAGGGAAGGAGTTCATTTTCTTCACATCATCTGACCTCCCTGGGATGCAAACTCTATGGATCTACATCTCAGACCTGACACACCATTGCCCCTTGGGTGTCAAAATTAGCATCAGAATTCCTGGTGTTACACGGTACACTCTGACTTGTCCCTCAGCCATAATTTAGAAGAGACATTTCAAAGTCCTGGGTCATGAAAAGGGGAAAGGACAAATTAAACCAGAGCAATGGTCCTGAAATCCAAATTCTGCAACAGACGTGAAGCTTTCTTTCTTTGCCGTTTCTTTGTTTGTTTTTCATTATGTGGAAAGTCCTCTAGTTGGTCTGATTCTCTAGATGGAAAGCCACTTTTCTCTTATTAAACAACATTCCAGGCATGTTTGAACCTGAACTTGCCCCTTCTCCCAACTCAACCTCTCAAAATCTCTCCTCTCCTCTCCTCCTTTCTCTGTATCCAACAGCAAAAAAGCAAAGAGCTAAACCCCGCCCTCCTTATCAGAGCTTCTGTTTGGCTTCACAGGATCAGGCCATGGAATCTGTTCCAGTGTTATCACCCCCACCTGGGGCTACTGTGACCTGTCGCAGACATAAGGTGGGGACCTTGACGGCACCAGATGACCTGTAAGTCCCATGAAGTAGAAACTGGGGAAACATGGAGAAAAGAGGTTGGAGGTTGGTAGAGACAGGAAGAGGCCGGCATGAATCCTGGACACTTTTTCCCCACTCAGAGCTAAAAGGCAAAGAGAGCTGGAGAGTTGAAATATTGATGATAAGCACGACATACTAGCATTCACCTGTGATCCAAGTACTCAGGAAGCTGAGGCAGGAAGATTGCTAGTTTGAAGCCAGATGGCGCTACATAGCAGGACACTGTCTCAAAAAAGTGTATGAAAAGGTCAAGGGGTTCTCTCTGAGGCTCTAGGAAAGGTTCTCTCACAGAACGTCCTCTTGTCCCAACTCCACAACAATGAGGGAGATGGACCTCTAGAATGACAGCATCAGTAAAATAGTACATACATCAGTAAGTATAGTGTCCCAACACCAAAGAAAGGGCCTGAGTTTTGCTGTCCAGACCTCTAGCTTCTTAGAGATCTGGCTGTGTGTGTACCAGACTGCTTTCAAGGACTGAAGCGACAAGTGAAACCTATGATGTCCCAGGGCTGTGCAGTCTATTGAGAGCTTGGAGTGGAGAAGAGAAAGAATGGACCATAAACTACAGTGGGTATGCATTCCGAGAATACCCACGACAGCCCAAACAGCATCAAGCCCAGTTTGAACCCTTGAGGACCCTGACATGTGACAGGGGTGTGTGTTGTGCATATGCATACGCCTGTAGGACACTGAAGTGGCCTTTCACTCAGACCACATCTTAGTGAGACCCAGAGGAAAGAACAAATTACCCAGTGATCCCCTTTACCTCGTTGGCTTCGCTAATGAGTATCATTTATCACTCTCCACCAAGGACAGATGCTTTTCCTCTGCTATTCAGTGACATTTGTGACATATGGGCTGGATTAGTGGGCATCTAGTCTGTGGCACATAGTTTACACTAAAACAATGACATGTCTCTTATCTCAAAGTGTCTCTTGATACGCTTTGCCTCTCCCTTCATCTCAGCCCCTTCAGTAACTCTGCAGGTACTGAGCTTTCTTGACATGTGTAACTGAGATGTTGGCTCCCCTAATAGAATCCATCCCTGGCACCTGTGACCCCCCCAAAAAGATTCACTCCCTCCTGTAGGTTTCAGTAACTCTGGGAACCGTCTCTCATAGGGCCATAGAGTTGTCCACTGTTATGTCTCATCCTTGCCAACCTTGGCCTGTTGTACATTGAAGTTAACACTGTGTCAGGTGTGTGTGTGTGTGTGTGTGTGTGTGTGTGTGTGTGTGTGTGTGTATGCTACTACTCAGTCTTAAGTGGGGGGGAATCCTACCATGTGGTGGATCCTAGAGGAAATTACCTAGAGGAAAAATACCAGAGGATCTCACTAGATCTAAAGTTAAACTCAGAAACAATGAGTGGATTGGCAATTTGCAGAGGCTGGAAGAGGGTGACAGATATGGAAAATGGTGTGTCACCAAAATTAAGTGATCTATTGCACAGAATGGCACCTATAACAAATAATGATGCATTATCTATTTCAAGAGAATCCCACTACTAAACTGCCATGCACTGTGCTCTATATTTCAAGTTTGTAACTGTTTTCATCACAAGAAAAAGGATATGCGATAATGGGTATGTTAGTGAACCTGATATGATCATTCTATGCTGCAAACATGTTTCAAAATATCACATTGCACCAAACACACACACACACACACACACACACACACTCACACACACACACAATTACTTGTCAAATAATAAGAATTTGTATTTAAAATTTATTTTTATTAAAAAAACATATCCTTATAGCTTACCTAGAATGACCCTTAAAAACAAAATGAGCTGCAGAATGAAATCCTGGTAAGTGTTGAGGCTTTAACTAAACAGTCACTTCCAGCTTTCTGGCCTTTGCTGCAAGGTGTTTGTGACTATGTGGGCTGTGCCTGTGACAGAGAACACATGCAGCTTTCCTTTTACATGCTCCCTTACAACTCAGCCCTTCAGCTTTGCAGGCTAAAGGTTCGGTGTGAATACTGGCAATTTCCATGGGACAGCATTGTCCCTGGGCTCCTCCATTTTCTCCATTTCTGTAGGTTTGAATAATTGAGAATAAGCATATGTAGCTATGTACCCAACACATATATACATTTCCCCTCTTCCTACAACTATTTATAAAATGAAATGGAGCTATTTCCCTCTTACTTATGTGACTTCGATGACTTTAACTTTCACGTATCTCAAAACATATCCCCACTGGCAGCTACTCTCACAAGCACTGAAACTTGAAATGTTTCTCTGGCATATCTGACTCATCCTACTGTTCTGTCCTGTTCCCTAGAATCACATATGTCTCAACATCTAATCAACTGTTACCATAAAAGACTAAATGTAAGTGACATGAGAGAACATGAACTGAAAGAAGAAATTTCCATCTTACTCTCATATAGCCTAGCATGCCTCAAGAGTCCTGGAGTTTCACACTTGACCCAACACCACTGACAACTAAGAGAAAAAAATCACTTGTGTACTTTAGTAGCACAGAATCGATTTATCTCTTTACCATAGTTGTATCACAGGGGTACTTTTAGCACCAAAGAGAATTCTGAGTGGATAAAAAGTAAAAATTTCCACCTTATTTACAGCCCCCATCTTTTTTTCCTATTACATTTTTTGTGAAGCTCTCTTTTGTGTTGTTAAGGTAGATTTCAACTTATTCAACTGTTCATCATATCTTGAATGTCCCCACTTGAAATCATAATGACACTTAGCCTGTTGAGAGATGTTAGGAAATAGATAGAAGTGATTAGCCCTCAGAACTGAATAGATTCATTCATGAGTTAATGGACTGATGGGTTAATTAAGTTAGCTCAATAATTGGTCTGTGATAAAATTGGTACCTTGGATCTGCCTCTTGGACTTGGCCCCCTTGTCATGTGATGACCTAAGCCATAGTGGCCCTCAGTCTAGAAAGATCCTCCCCAGATTCAGTTTCTGTATTGTGCTCTTAATTTGGAACGTACTGGTCTTCATTCAGTAAACCGAATAAACCCTTATTCCTTATAAGTTATCCAATCTGTGGCACTCAATTATAGTAACAGAAAATATTCCTCATGTAAGGCTTCTTAGAAAGTATCTCTAAGATGCTGAAGGGTTCTCGCCATCCTGCTTGGTTCACTCCTTTTGGTGCCTCAATTTAGAAATAAAGTAAGCTTGGTCTATGAAAGTGTCCATTTAGTGAAATGTGATTTTTCCTTTTCAAAGTCAGCTTTGTCATGGACACCATCACTCAAAACAAGGCAGCTCTGTACATTCACACTAGCCTGTTTGAAGACAGCAGTTCAGTTTAAGGAGATCCAGATTGGTTCCTGATCTGAAAGCACAGTATGAACTCCAGCACATTTTCCTTTGTGCTAGGTTTTACCTTGGGTCAAGTGGAGGCCACACTCAAAAGGTGTGGGTGAAATATGATAACACTCATTAAAGTGCTTGAAAATTGCCAGGCATTGGTGGCTCAGGCCTTTAATCCCAGTACTCGGGAGGCAGAGGCAGGCAGATCTCCGTGAGTTCGAGGCCAGCCTGGTTTACAGAGTGAGTTCCAGGACAACCTCCAAAGCAATACAGAGAAACCCTGTCTCAAAAAACCAGAAAAAAAGTGCCTTGAAAATCAGGTGGGTCTCATCATCGCCATGGAGGTGCATCTGCTTGAACACACCCCACATACTCTCACTCCCTTGTGCCTAAGACACTAGACTCTTTTTAGAGATGTAAAAAAAGAGCATTCCTGCCTTCCTGAGATAGAAGAACTGGGGCATGAAGGGGAAAAAAGGCAGGCATGCAGTTCAACCACAAGTGGTATACGGATTTCTTGGTGACTGGGGAGGAGTATACTGTTTCTATAGTGCTGATGGCTTATGGTCTGTTTTGTAAACTTTTGGCAGATGTTCAATGTTCCTGATGAAACCAAAGCCATAGAGAACGTGTGTATGCTGAAGCATCAGTGACACACAAGAGTGTGGAATGGTTTCCCCCAACAGAAAACAGCATATAGAATAGAAATTTGAAACTATGGTTAAAGCAAAGCCTTATCATGCATAATATCCACATCATGCAGCAGTGTCAGCTTTTTTCAAACTGCCTTAAATATATTTGTTTAGAAAACACATTTTAGTGGATAGAACGTCAACTTAGCACCCAGTTTAAGAAAACATTTAATTGCCTCCTGTGGTGGTTTCTACCGCAAGTGGAAAAATCCAGTCAAGCTTCTAAATCTCAGACAACTGAATCAAATTAAATTGTGTTCACTGGAGAGTGAACAAGATAATAAGAGGTCAGAAAACCTGTCACTTTAAACTGGCTAAAAGCTTTTGATATATTCAGTTGTTCTTCCAATCTTTGAAAGAATATCATATAAATATTGGAACAGAGAAACTTTCATTGACTGAGGGATCTGAGCTCCCAGCCTACTGAAATATGTGGAGAGAAAAGTTCAATGGCTTATGTCATTATCTTAGACTTCCATACCTCGTTAAATTCCCATACAAGCTCCTGTCTTTCTTCTCTATCACCACTCCAGACAAGGACAAATGTTGTTGAAGATAAATAACAGTTGATCTGTATGATGAGTTTCACCCATCCCCAGCACTTTCACTGATTTATTTATAAAGAGACATCTGGTCAACCTTGGAGCCACTGATGGAACAGACTTGTGAATTCAGTCACTATTGTCACTTTTCTCCTACACTGAAATAACTGAACTGTCATTAGTCCAAGGTCCATATGAGCCTGGATTCTTCTGTGTTGATCTGGAACCTCTAATTTCACAGGTCTAAAGAGAGAAATTACCAAATACTTTCACCTTTTCATGTTCTTATTTCAACTTTTGGCTTCATTTTTCATTTGCCAACCATATCCTCAGTTGTGAGGGATAAACCAAGTGCAATGAAAACATATGGCGTTAACACCTGTGGTAGCTAGTACCCTTGGCAGAGGGATGACTAAGCAAGTGTTGCTGAAAACAAATGTAAGGACTAGGATAGTGCCAAAACACTGGCAAGATAAATTTGGACTATCGGGAAGGCTGCAGGGTTATTTTCTGTGTGACTTAAGTTGGATATTTGAAAGCACTTTCTGAAAATAGAATGCCTTGAGCAGTTGGCTCTTCTATTTATTTAGTTGTGTACATGTACCCCCATATGCATGTAGAAATCAGAGGACAACTTTCAGAAGTTGGTTCTCTACTTCCATCATGTGAGCCCCAGGAATCAAATCCAGGTCATTGGGATTGGTGGCAAGTACCCTTATCGACTGAGCTATCTAACTGAGCCTGAAACATAATTTAGAATTACATCCTTTAGGTACACAATTGTGGATACATTCAAACACAAAATGAAATAATAGCTAGACAATGGTTCTGTCTTTGTTTTTTAATTCTTCAGTTTTATTATATAATATCTTCCAAAACTGAAATAAAAGAAAATGTAGGCCTAAATAAAAAAATAGTGTCTCTTTTTTTAACGTGTATGTGTATGTTCCTGAGTACATATATGTGTACCACAGGTGTGTAGGTGCCCTACAGAGCTCAGAACAGGGCATTGGATGCCCTGAACTTCAGTTACAGGAGGTTGCAAATGGCTTCATGTGTGTTCTGAGAAGAGAACTTGGGTCAGCAAGTTCCCTTAAGCACTAAGCCATCATCTCTCAAACCCCATGGATAGTGCCTTTTAAGAGGCAAAGTGTTTCATAATTTGCCTGGTTTACATTGTAAATTATCAGGTAAACTTACCAAATTCACTGGGAAACATCACAGCATTGAAGACTTTTAACCAGAATTTCAATTTATTAAATTATAAAAATGACAGAAAGACTCCTTTAAAACAAATAGATAATGTAGAAGAATGAATTGAACATGTGTAAAATGTGTAAGGCACTGAGTCTTACCCTTAGCCCAAAATGGAAGGGGGCATGAAGAGGAAGAAAAGGAAGAAGAATGGAAGGGAGAGACAGAGCAGGGAGACAGGGAAAAGGAGATAAAAGAATACATTGTAAGTTAAGATAATTCCACCAAATTACAGTTTTTACAAACTAAAACCTGTAGCTGAACAATGTCATAAGCTGGTTGAAATAAAAGTGGTATAATCTTCATGAAATGGTGGCTGTTTGCAGCACAGACTGCAAAATACCCTTGTTTTATTCTGGGATCGATACCGATGAAATAACTGGAAATGAATATTAAGAGTTACATACACAATCACGCCATTATCACTAACAATGAAAATGTCTAAAAATGGGCCAAGTGGGGGAAACTGTGAGGCATTTACACCACAACACTCTGAGCAATTAGATGAGGCCCTAGTTTTCTTTTACGATGGGACTTAACATTACTTAGACCACCCTTGAATACCTGAGTCAAGAGATCTTTCTGCCTCAGCCTCCCGGGCAGCCAGAACTAAAGCCACCCACTATCATCTCACTCTGCCTAATATTTCTGAGAATTTTACTAAGCATATTACCTATTTTAAACAAGCTTAAAATCACTTATAAAAGTGTGCCGGGTGTTGGTGGTGTACACCTTTAATCCCAGCACTCGGGAGGCAGAGGCAGGCAGATCTCTGTAAGTTCGAGACCAGCCTGGACTACCAAGCGAGTTCCAGGACAGCCTCCAAAGCCACAGAGAAACCCTGTCTCGAAAAACCAAAAAAAAAAGTGTGCATTCATACATGTTAGTTCTTCTTACCACAGGCAGATAAATTTTACATTCAGTTTTATGTAACTGAGCTGGCAAAGACAGAACCATGGTCTAGCTATTGTTTTGTATATTATTTTTGTATTTTAATGTATCCACGATTGTATAACTTGAGGATATAATTCTAAATTATGTTTTGGGCACTGAAGGGTTTTGAGAATATAGGATCAGAGAGGCCATCTGGTTTTGTTTTCCAAGTTCATGAATCTCTTTCTAAATACCAGTACTCTAGAAATGGAGAGACAGCCAGCTCAGTTAGATAAAACTGTGTAAAATTTATAAACGACTTCATGATCCAAGTGGCTGACAACTAACCACAAGCTATCCTATCAGTGAGAAAACGAAAGCAAAGTGCACAAAACTAAGCTACAAGTTACAACGTAAAACACAGAGCTTCCCATGGATAAAACGAAAGCAAAGTGCACAAAACTAAGCTACAAGTTACAACGTAAAACACAGAGCTTCCCATGGATAAAAGTATTCTCAGCCTCACTAGAACTCTGGCAGCTGCCAATTAGAACACTGAAAATTTTACCTATTAGATTGGGTACCACGAAACCAGTTTCATAATATTTCAGGAAAACATATGATGGGAAAGGAACACCACCGGGAGAGAAGGGTCAACTGAGAAGGGTCAAATAGCAATACTGATTTCTTTTTCATGAGTTCCTGCTTCCAGTAATGGTTAAGTAGGTATTATCACACCAATCTAGTACAGAACAATTATAAAGCTGAGCAAATACAGCATTTATATGACATAGCATGCATAAACTTATATAAATAGAGTAATAGACATTTAAGTGACAACAACAGTTAAAGGGATATTTGACTTTTGAAAGAACAGAACTGTAAATGAGATTAATGTCCGCACACTCTTTGCATGAGGATATGCCACAGTTTGGGTGGTGGCACAGGAATAAATCTAGCACAAAGTCACAGTTGTAGTGGTTTGAGGAGTAGCTGAGGACATATTTAAGAAGCATTGGCATAATAGAAACTACAGGAGAAAATTATGAGAGAGCTGGGGGCACAGAGAGGATGCACCAAGTTCTGCGTGCAAACTGTGGCTCACATCTTCCACTAGGCCTTGAACTGTGTGTGCAAACACTAAGGATCGCCACAGAAAACAACCCTGGAGGGCTGAAAACTCATAAGGCTGCAGCTGTCCACAAGAGAAAAGACAGGCTGGGGATTATGCTGGCCAAGTACTCTGTCTGCTAGAATTAAAAGGAACTCCCTTTAAAAGAAAACAGCAGAATTCAGAGTATATTTATAATCTCCAACATGTTCAATGCACACTAACAAGTTATTGGCCATGCAGTTGATAGTAAATAAAACAAAAGCAAATTGGAAACTATGATCATGAGAGAATATGACCTAAATGCTGGAATTAGTAGATAGGGCATCCACCTATTAAAAATACGTGCAAATAAAAGATACCGTCATAACTAATTCATAGACAGGAAAGTAGAAATTATTTTATAAGACCAATGGAAAGCTTATCTTGTTTTTTATTTGTTCCTTGTTTTAGTTTTGGGAGTTGTTGGGGAATGATCCTAAGATAAGGTCTCTCTATGTAGTCATATAAACTAGCTTACAATTCCCCAGCCCCTCCTTCTGTCTCCTAAGTGCTAGGATTACCACACTCATCTCCAAATGAAAAGTTTTAAATAAAAAAAATACCAGAACTTTGGAGGTAGAAATCCACACGAAGCCCAATCACAGCTCAGAGGCTTTTCCAAGTGAAAGAGTAAAGGCAGGGAAACTAGCTCTTCAGTTTCAGGGAGGCTTGCTCCACAGGGAGGCTTTGCATTGACATCTGTGGGTATTAGCCTTGACACTGCACAGTGCTACCAGCTAGACAACTGTTGGCAAGAAAAATTTATACCTCTGCCACCGTGGCCCTTGTTCCCATTCCCATTTATGTCGATCATCGCTGATCACAAGGTTACCAGGCTATGCTGGTCATAATTAAAAGTATTCTCAGTTCCTCAGCTTTCCCATCCACATATGGAGTAGCAAGACTGGGGCCACTGAGGATCCCATGGCTGAAGACGAGGCAACAAAAGAAGAAAACAATGAATCTATCGATGAAGCTGCAGTAGAGGAAGAGGAGGGAACTAAAACAAAAACTAAGAAAGCTGAAAAAATGTGGGATTGGGAACTAATGAATGATACCCAACCAATATGACAGACACCATCCAAATAGAAGAAGATGAGGACAAAGATTTCTGCAAATCATTTTCAAAGGAAACTGATGACCCCGTGGCTTATACCCTTTAGTGCGGAAGGGTAAGTGATCTTCAAGTCAATTATATTTGTGACCACATCTGCTCCCCAAGCCCTGTTTGGTGAATATGGATCCAGGGATAGCGATTATTTTAAGCTGTATGTGGTCTGGGTATTCATCGTAGACTGTGTCTATGCTATGATATCCTTAATTTTGTCAAAGGTGTGGATTCAGTTGGTCTGCCCCTCGATGTTTCCTGTGAGGCTCTTCAGCAGCATACATTGCTCAAGGAAGAAGCTTGTCTGGAAAACTGTAGGCATGCTTAAGAGCACTGCTGAGGAGAAGCGCAATGGCACTTTCTGGAAAGAATTCAGCTTGGTTGGATTGAAGATCACTCAAATCAGACATGGCTTGCTACACTTCTTAGGTTCCAGTCTTCTAACCATCCAAGTGGCATTAGGAGTTTACAGCAGTGTGTGGAGAGAACTAAGGAAAGAACAGGATAGTATCTGCTTCGTGGCCTGGTCAAGCAGAAAAGAGGCTGAATCTTCTCCATTTGTTGAGAGACTTCGGAAAAAGGGCTATGAAGTTATTGACCTCACAGAGCCTAAGGATGAATATCGCATTCGAGCCCTTCCGGAGTTTGATGGGAAGTGGTTCCAGAATGTTGCCGAAGAAGGAGTGAAGTATGATGAAGAGTGAGAAAACTGAGGAGAATTGGGAAGTGACAGAGGGAATTTGAGCCTCTGCTCAGCTGGCTGAAAGATTGAAAGATAAGGCCCTTAAGGACAAGATTGAAAAAGTTGTAGTCTCACAGTGTGCCTGTGCTCTCTGACTAGCCAGTATGGATGATCTGACAGCACGGAGAGGATCATAAAGACACCAGCATATCAAACGGGCAAGGGCATCTCTACAAATTACTATGCAGGTCAGAAGAAAAACATTTGAAACTAATCTAGACATCCGCGTATCAGACATGCTTCAGCAGATTAAAGAAGATGATGACAAGACTGTTTTGGATCCTGGTGTCATTTTGTTTGAAACAGCAACACTTCGGTCCAAGCATCTTCTACCAGACATCAAGGTGTGTGGAGACAGCATAGGGAGAATGCTGCACTTCAGTTTAAACGTTAACCCTGCAGCACAGGTAGAAGGAGAGCTGGAAGAGCCTGAAGACACCACAGAAGACACGGCAGGAGATGTGGAGCAAGAGAACGAGGAAGTAAGGGAAGGGGGGATGCAGGCACCGAAGAACAGGGAACAGCAAAGGAATCTACAGCAGAGAGGATGAGCTGTAAATTATCCTCTCATCATGGATCCTGTGTGGAGAGGGAATGGGAAATTTTAAAGTCATTTCTTTTGAGAAGGATTTGTTTGGGGAGGCTTCACCAAGCTTCCGTCTTCTTCCCTGCACTGTAAAATGTTGGGATTATGGGTCACAGGAACAAGTCGGGTTTTTTTAGTTGAGTTTTTTTTTAACATTCCTCATGAATGTAAATTTGTACTATTTAACTGACTATTGGGGTAAAATCTTGTCATGTGTATAAAAATAAAAAAATACCAAATTAAAAAAAAGTAAAAGGAAAATTTCCAAAATGTTAGCAGTAGTTACTTCTTGGGAATTCTGTCTCCTTATTCATATGTTTTATGTAGGTTTCAAGGTATTCATAACAGATATGTATACTTTTTTGTTTTTTTGAGACAGAGTTTCTCTGTGTAGCTTTGGAGCCTATCCTGGCACTCACTCTGTAGACCAGGCTGGCCTCAAACTCACAGAGATCTGCTGGCCTCTGCCTCCTGAGGGCTGGGATTAAAGGTGGGCACCAATGCCTCTCAGATATGTATACTTTAAAGACATAATTAAAGATAGATTAATGTGTAGTAAAGCTGTCCAAAACACTCAGAGCCTTCTAGACATTTTCGTGTTTGGAAGAAACAAATATAGGGCTGTGGCAGAGCCATTTGAAAAAGAGAGTTATTGGTATGCACTTATTTATGAGTAGAAAAATATGCACTACACTGGTAGTCACATCTATGAAAATAAATGGCATGGGAGATATCTGGTGGATGGGTCAGATACCTAGATATCATAGGAGTTGAATTGGCAAAAGGGCTTCAATGCAGCTCATGAACTACTAACGTGCTTGTGGCATCTCTAAGATGTTCAGTAGAAACTACCCTTTCTCTCACTTGCTGTTAGCAAAAGCTTATGATTGCCAGACATTAAAAAGAAAGTGTAGTCTCAAATTCCAGCAATAGGAATGGCTAAGACCATAAAACATCAGGGATAGAGGAAAAATTCACACAAGTGTATATGTATTGTCTTCTCCAAAAATCTTCATAACCCAAACCTTTCTCAAGCTCTCCAGCACAATGTGTCTTTCATTTGATTAACCCACACTCTCAGATGCAACAAACAGCTCAGTTCTGTCTGTGTCATACACTTGATTTTCTCCATTGTAAACTACAAGCCAGAGACCATAGCTCTTGGGTTTCACCAAATGAGCACTGAGTTACCTCTTCTGGAAAAGTTTGTTGTTGCTAGGTTTTCTGTCCATGAAAAAAATAATGCATACATACATGAATACGGAAAACACAGCAACACAAAGCAAAGGGAGAAATTCACTCATAGTCTTGCCACCATTCAAAGAGCACATGCTCTCTCTCTTTCTCTCTCTCTCCCTCTCTCTCTCCCTCTCTCTCTCTCTATCCCTCTCTCCTCCTACCTCTCCCTCTCTCTCCACCCCATTATGATGTAAGCTACAGGTATGTACTGCCATGAACAGCAGAAAACCACTGTTAAATTCTGAGATGTATCATTCCAGTAGATTTTCTAGAACCATCTGAGGTTGAGTTCATAGTGCATATATGCATCATCATTCCAGAATTTTCCAAATTGCAACTTATCTTAAAACGTGTACCAAGGGCTAGCCCACCGTCCTACGGTAGTGGGACACTTGCCTGGCATGTATAAGGTCCTAGGTTTGATCTCTAGCATAGAAAGGAAGAGGTCGACTATGTCACTATGGCAATGAAAGGGATGGCGGCACTGAAAGGAAAAGGAGGGAGGGAGTGAGGCGGGTCAAAAGTAAAAGAGGGATCCATTAAATGCCTATCAAATGTTTTACAAGTGTCAGCTGGGTCTGTGCTTGGTGCACGCAGTTACTCCTTGTAACATCTTGGCACATTTAACTCTTAATCTGGAGTTTGGACTACTCCACCAGTGAGCACAAGCAATTTGCTATTTCTTAGATTTAGATTTAGAGGTTTGTGCATCTTGTGTTTGAAACCAGTGGTGGGAAGTTTTATCTGATCATCAAGATAATTAGCTGTTGGAAATCACCTGGATCACAATTTTAGCCCTATCTGTGACTCCGCAGCTGGGCATTGCAGTCTAACTCTAAGTGCTCATACTTTCAGTGAAGCATCATTCATCGGGGAGCATGTATGTTCAAGCCAACATGTCTAGTCATGAGAATACTAAGTAACACCCATGCAGTGCTTAGTATGTGCCAAGAATTCTACTAAGGCTCACCCTGCACGGACTCCTATAATTGCAGCATGGTCTGTCTTACAGACAAAGAAATCATCTTTCAGAGACATGATAGTCATCCCACCAGTCCCTGAGATCTAGGCTCAAAGGCCTGGGTAAGACAGACACTCTTGGCACCCACACCCTGCGCCGTAGTCCCCGCTATGGAAGCTATAGACGCGGTGCAACAGTGCTGTCAAGTGTTATGAGCCCTTGTTGACTCTGTGGAACCACCTAAGGTGGATCATAAGGAAAGAGTACTGAATGGCATGGAATCAGACAGTATGTCCAGAGACAAGTATCGAACTTATCAAGTCTTCGAAGTTCTGTTCTGCTTGTGACTGTTATAACAGTCCCATTCATATTCTTGCTGTGGGAACCCACTGGTGGGAATCCACCAGAATATGTTTTCTGTAGATGGAGGAAATGGTTCTATGGAAGGTCACTGCAAATCAGATCAATTTACATTTAAATCATTTCCAAATAATGGGTCCCAGAGGACTGAAGCATCCTGGATAAGAAGGACAGCTCAGAGCATGGAGAGTAGGTCCAAAGATCCTGGTGAGTATGAGGCAGAGATCGGATGCTCATGGTGGTGGGATCTGGAAGCACTCGGAACTCCTATGCTATTGCCATGGCCAAAGTTTTTCCCATCCCAGTCTTCCTCTTTGACTCACTGCCCACATCCAAAGGAAGAGCTACATCTGAGCTGCCTGTTCTGCTTGGGTCTACTGCATTCACTGGGTCATTCCCACTGTGTGTGGGACAACTGCCTTACAGAGAACATGTGATCTACCTTGTATACCCCAACTAGGTGAGCAAGGTAAGCTGTCATCACGGAGGGGCAGGTATGTGTTCTTAATATCAGTCACCCCGGGTTCAAGTCCCCACATTACTGCCCCACTTTAGTGTACACATCCTTGATGTTTCGTTTCCTAGTGCTTCATTCTTCTCTTCTGAAAATACAGTCATTGTCGTGCCTGCCACACAGAGCTACTATTTGGTTCAGTGATTCCTTGCATGTAATAGTTCATGTTCATGGAGCTATTGTCACTAGCTTACTGTTTTATTTACAGGGACTTGGTCCAGGAGTTCAGACAGATTCAAACTAAATTGGGCGTTTGTGGCAGTTTGAATGAGAAGGGTCCCCTTAGCTCACGAATTAAGATGCTTGGTCCCCGGCTAGTGGAACTGTTTAGGAAAGATTAAGAGGTGTGGCCTTGTTGGAGGGGGTGTGCCACCAGGAACTGCGCCCTCATCTGTCTGCTGTGAACAGCATCAAAACTGTTGTGGCATTCCCAAACACATTTAACCCAAAAGCCTCTCTCCTCTTTTCACCACAAGAAGCACACAGATGCAGTCAACACAAGCCTGGGGGTGACAGAACAGGACACAAGGAGGAAGCTGGGTATGGGTGTGACATGGCTCAGCAAACTACGAAGTGGCCCAAAGCAGGACAATGGGGTAGGAGATGTGCCAGAATACTGAAGTAGCTGTCTTCAAATGACACCACCAGTGACTTTGGTGTCTGTTCTTTCACTTTGTCTTGGTTTAAAAACACATAAAATTTAACTAAAATAAGTAAATATTAAAATTCAAGTTGTTTTCCAACTAGAAAACAGCCCCAGATACAGGGAACTTGGGTGGGGCAGGCACTGTTATGAGGCCTTTCTGGAAATGTTTCCTTTCATATCTTTAAAGACTTTGGTTACCACTCAGGAAATTTTTAGTTTGGAAAGGTCTGGCAAGATGCTCTGATAAAAGTTATTTCAATCTACAGCTGAGAAAGCAAAGCAAAGTTCCTCCCCATTTAATCAAGTGGACCCAGCCCTCCAGCCATAATTCCTGTCTCCTTCGGAAGAAAGCCCATGTTACCATAGAAAAATAAAACCAACTGCAAATACAAAGTCTCTACTGTTGAGGGGGTGCCCAGAAGGAATAAAATGCACGTCTATGAGAAGATAAGTCCATGCGTGGTCAGAGAAGCATTATTGGCAGTGGCTAAAAGAATGGAAACAACTCACACATCCTCAACTAAGGAATGTATAAACAAAATCTGGAATATTACCTGGTCGTAAAAAAAGAACAAAGCGGTGATGATTCATGTGATTATACGAGTACATCGTTAAAACTCTATGCAAGGTGAATGAACTCACTCATGAACAACCATACTCTTTACAAGAACATTTGTATGAAACAGGAAAATCTATAGGGACAAAAGTAGGTTTGTGGTTGTTAAGGCTGTGGCTGTTGAGATTCAGAGGAAAGGGGATGATGGTGAAGGATTTCTGCTTCAGGATAGTGAAAATACTCTGTTTACTGCAATGGTGGAAGCTGCTGAAAATGACTGCACCAGCAGCAGTGGACTTCCGTTCTGAGCAGAGCACTGTGCTGGCACACCGGGCAGACAATCAGCTGGGCGGCTCACAGCCCTGTGCAGGGCGTCTGCCGTGCTGTTGCTCCTGCTGTGCCATGTTCCACTGTGGTACCCAGGCACACAGACTCCTGCCTCTCTCCCTCAAGACGGTGAATTCTCCAGAGCTACTTCCACTGATGAAATAGCTTAAATGGCTGCGTGTTCCGTCTCACGAGCTGAGCCAGGCCTGCTTGGCTGCGATTGTCTGGAGCTTTAACAAACAAATGTGTGGTCATGATGTACGAAATGAATCGGTTTTGACAGGTTTGAGCAATTAATTGGGTGCCTGGTGATGGATGCTCACAGACCAAGTTGCAGGGATGTTGCTACCGCATATACAGTCAGTGACCTGATAACCTGAACCTTCAAGAAGCCACAGAAATTCATAGGTCAACACACAGTGCTCTGCAAGAGGTGGCCAGCCCCTGCCCAGAAACAAGGGCACCATGTGTGTGTTTACAGTTCAGCAGCAAATGAGCTTACTCTGGAGATGCGCCTCAAGTCACTCCAGAAAACCTTAGCTGCTCTTGGGCTCTGATCAGAAGGAACAGAAGTCAACTCCCAGCTCACCCTTGGCTAACAGCTCCAGATCACACACACCCTGCTTTCAGACAGGGATTTTTTTTAAACAGGTGACTGGAAGTGTGTACAATGCCTATGGATCCTGTTACTAACACAGACATCAGCTAAGTGATCACCTCTCTAGGAAAAGGTTCAAGAGCAATCTACAGGGTTCTTGTCAATGATGAACACAATAATGGAAAGCTAAATCCAGCAGTTTTGAAAGAGATGGCCAGGCTTCTGTGTTGTAAACTAATGCAGGAAAAGTGGACATTCTATTCTTTGGTGTCAATACTTCAGTCTCAGCCAAGGCCTGCTAATTTATGTACATATTTATTAATTTTGAAAACAGGTCCTCACTACAAAGACTAGGCAGCTATTATACTTGTATGAAATTTGAGCTAGCCTCAGACATAGGTAGCTCAGGCTGGCCTTGAATTTATAATCCTCTACTTTCAGCCTTAGAACTTTATATTTTAATTCCTGAGTTTTTTGTTTTGTATATAGACTGTAAAATCCAAATCAACTTACTTTTTTTAAAAGTGAGTTGTCTTTGTGTTACTAAAACCTTGAGATGTCATAGTTACTGTCTTGTCACATAATCACTCACTTCAACCAAATTCCTGTCTGCAGAGCAAGAAAGTTCAAAAGACCCTGATTGACAGCTTCCATCTGGCTTGAAGACAATCACTAAGGCATTTCTTTCCTGTAAGCAGCCCATGACTAGCAACTAGCTCTGTCAGCCTACTGACCAAATCTATCTTAATAACAGCAATACTACTTTGGCACTTTATTGTTGGAGAATAGTAATCCTATTATTAATATTCTATTTCATTCTGGCTTGTGAGATAATACCTTACAGTCTTCAGCAAAGTGACAGCTAGTTACAAGATTCTCAGTGCTGAACAGTGCACACTTTTACTTACAGGGCATAGACACCCAGCAAACAAAAATATATTTCCATAGCTAGATGCAATGAAGACTTTAAAAACTCCTTCCAAAGATACAAATTTACCCACTAGTGATCAAGAGTCTTTCTATTTAACATGTGTGGTCACTTGTTAAAACCACAAAACCACATCTTCACAGCCACAGGAAATAGGAAGAGTGAATCGGTGGTGCCTCACTGCTGTCCAGATGCCCCATGTCTAACCCTCAATTATGGCTCCTTCCCTTTCCTTCCTCACTGATATTTAAAGCACATAGCAGATGAGTGGCGTATTTGCCAGCATCTAGCTATTCTGATAAATGCACTGGTCAGAGTATCAGCAAGTCTAAAGCCTAGAACGCAAATGCAGGAGAGAAAAGTACGTTAGCATAGAGGAGAAGCTGGAAAAAGAGGAGTCCTGGAAATAGTCCAGCTACTCTCCCTACCTGTGATGATTGATGTCAAATGCCAACAATGCCTCTGCTACTTCCTCCAGCAGAGTGAGGCTAATAGAAACAGTTGGTCTTAAACAGAATGAATCTTCTGGGGGGGGTGGTGAACCACAGAACTACTTAGTTGACTACTGGTTAAGTTCTTAACTACCAGTTAAGAACAAGAGGTACCATACTGCACAGGAGGACAACCAAGACAGTCAAGACAGTGGTATCCAAACTGTAGAATCATAAAAAGCTAGAATAGATTTTGACTTTTTTGTCACAAAGAAATATGTTGAGGACACAAACATATTTAACCTGATCCAAACATCATATCATTCACACATATATCTGATATCACACTAAGATATATAGTTTGAGGGTTTGACATCTATTTAAAGGTAGGTTTTAAAAATTAATTTGGAAAATAAGTACTCACAGCTGGGCAGTGGTGATACGCACCTTTAATCCCAGCACTTGAGAGGCAGAGGCAGATATATCTCTATGATTTCAAGAACACCCTGGTCTACAAGAGCTAGTTCCAGGACAGGTTCCAAAGCGACACAGAGAAACCATGTCTCAGAAAAACAAACAAACAAACAAATCATAGGTGGCTGTTGAATTTGTATGAAGCCTGAACTAGCCTCACACATGATTTTAGCAAATGTGTATAATGTATAGCATTTTAACAATGGCTGCTAATTCAAAGCCATTAGTTAAAAAATGTACTAAAAGCAAAATGATCCTGCCAATAGCTGACTGTTTTTGTAGATACACTAATTTCAAGAATACATTTACAATTAATATGTATGAGAAGTTTCTTCCTATTACACCCAAAGCTACCAATTCTGCCACCCTCAAGACCTTTTTTGAAATGAGTGGATAAGGAGAAGCACCAAATTCCCTTCTACAGAACGGAGATTTCCAAGTGTCTGCCATATTGCAGAAACTATGTTGGGTACATTCATCTATCCAGATGAGAAACACTCCCTCTCATCTTTCAAGGAGTTTATAATCTGTCAGCAGCGTGGGCAGAAAGACACCAGTGAACACAAGCCAAGGCAGGACTCAGCTTCCATGAGAACTTGGTCCAGGTTTCTAAAACAGGCGACCTCTGTGGATATATGTTCAAGGAGTGAGTACTTTGGGCATCAAGCATCCATGCCACACCTTGCCAGTGGTCAAAGGGTGCTCAAGGGGACAGAATGGAACCATTGAGTGCCGAGAGCCCTTAAGATGATCCTACTAGGACCACAATGAGGTGTAAGGGACTTAAAACATCAGTGAAAACTGCAATGCTTGTGGCTAAAAATGATAAAGCCTACGGCTGCAAAGGTGTGATTTACAGAGACAGCAAGTGGTCTACTCAAAGAGTGCAGGTCCTTCAGGAACACAAGCCTGTTCGAGAACCCAAACCATACTACCTAGGAAAGAAGCCCGACCTCAACAGGGAACCCACTGCTCAAATCCACCCTTACCTGGGTACTATATTATCCTTGTGCACAGGCACATAATTAAGACTGTAAATCTAATAAAAAGATTGCTGCCAGCAGGCTATTGTCTGGGAAGCGATCGCATTTCCCGGGAGGAAATATGTACTAACAACGGAGGGGGCTGAGCAAGCATGTGGGACAGAAATATCATCGTAATCGCTTTAGATCAACACATCTTCAACACACCTCACTGAGCCTGTGTGCTCTCTGCATCTGGGGAACAGTCAGTGGGAAAATATTTAATGGTAACTGCCATAGCATTCTCAGGTGTGTAACTTTGGCCACACAAAATTCGCCTTCAAGACTCAAGGATTCTGCTTTCTGCAGAGGTGGCCCTGTTACGGAGACCAGGTGCAGGAACAAGCAGACATGTCCACTCCCAAATCCCAAACCAAAAAGAGCTTTCTTCCCCTAAAGTCCGTGGCACTCAGAGGCGACGGTCTACGGGAGCATCCATCGTCAGCAATGGAAGCGACACGCGTGTCTTGCACTGTTCTCTGCATGTTAGTGCTGCATCAGAGCTGCCTGCATGCTGTGATGCACAGCAGTGTCGCCTGCCGTCAGGAATGCCCCTGACACTTCCATCTTTATTACCGAAATGAACAGACAGACAAACAAAAACCCAAACCATTGTAAGCGCCCTGGTGTGAGAGCCTTGTTTGCTAACATTGTTTCAAAGAAGTTGTTGGAAATGCTAGATTCTGCCTTTCCCAAAAGGGAAGAAAGAGTGTAAACAGAAGCTCAGTTGGGAACTCCAAACAAAATATGAGCATGGCATCTCCACCACGGCATCTGCGGGGCCGGTGGTGTTCCTGCACAGCAGCTCAGAGCTCCAACAGCATGCCATTCCTGCAGCCACCTCAGCCAGGTACTGGATCAGAAAGCCTGCTAGGACACGGTTACTCCAGACCCAGCCGCTGTCCTTCCTGGAATTCCCACCTCAGCACATCTGTGAACAGAATAAATAATCCATGTCTAGTACTGAGACGTAATTATGGGGAAGCCTTGGTCGGTTTGTATAAAGCAGTCCTTTCTGCTTTCTCCCGCCAGAAGCAGGCATTCAGCAGGTGACCAGAGGCTCAATTAAAGACAAATCAAACAGCAAACATGGCGGGTGCCGTGTGAGAGAAACTGACTGAAGAGAACTGACGCAGCTAGCGGCAATACGTAGGTACCTCCGAAGAAAAATGGTGCCATCTTGGCTTTGGAAAAATAAAGCTATGGAATTGTATGCAGTGGAGAGCTTCTCAGGGGATTGCCCTGAAGTAAAAGTCTTCCTAGCCAGTACACACATCAATTATTACAATGGCTCGTGGGGGCCACCTTGGGAGATGAGAAAGGAAGGGATGCAGGTGCCATAGCCTTCCTTCCAGATGCACCCCCTATGAGGGCTGGTTGATCTCCACAGCCACTGGTCCCTAAAGTGAAGTCTCTAATTTGTGTAACCAGACTTCCTCTCACGTGGTGCTGGCCCCTGTTCTAGCTGGTCGCGGACCCCGTACTGTGACCTGTTAGTTATTAAAGCCCCAGACTACACTTTTAACTGTCTTTTTCTTCTTTTCGTATGCATATTGCTCCCACATCTGTAAGTGCACACGTGTGTATGTTCTAGAGACTAACGGTCTTCCTTGATAGCTCTCCACCTTATAACCTGAGGCGGGAATTCTCATTTGAACCCAGAGCTCAGCAGTTCAGCTATGCCAGCTGGTCAGTTTGCTTCTGGAAACCCCTGTCTCTGCCTCACTCACCCAGGGGTTGCAGGCTGGCTGCCTCACCCACCCCACATTACATGGGTGCTAGAGATCCAAATGCCAGTCCTCTATCTATACAAGCACTGTACCCGCTGAGCCATAAGCCCCTGCTTCTACCCTTACATTTTAGGTATGGTAGTCTCTACTTGCCCAGATCCTGACTACTACAGGACATTTTATCAAGGAAAAGGACTTCAGGCTTATATATTTAAACCCATCATGATACAGGTTAGAAAACGGAACAATGAGTTAAAGTCATTTGGTTTATAGTCTACTTTGCATAGGATACGTTTTCTGAAATTAAAGTTGATGACTTTGGGGTACAGAAAGCTTTAGTAGCACATTTTCCAATGAGCAATTGAAAATATTTCTTTATTTGAGCAATTAAACCTAACATATTCCAAATCATAGCTTACATGAATAAAATAACACTCGTGGAAGACTGCAAAACCAGTATTCTGTCCATCCCCAGACACGGCACCAGAGAGCAGTCTATTTTAACTTCATTATTTGGGGTCCTTGGAGAAAGGTCTTCACTAAATCACACAGACATTATGCTGTTGGAAACTGTCAAGGGTCTTTTGACAAACGGTCTCACAGTACCCTCTGCTAGAGCTATCCGAGCAGACTTAGCTCACCCCCCACCCTTCCACCCTTGCAAGTATTTCTCCCAGGCCTCAGCACAGGAAAAATGTCTCCTCATTAATCTTGTGGGCATCATGGATCCTACCACTGGCTCGCCTGAAACCTCTTGGCCAATCTGTCACTTGCCTCTAGCAAGGGGACAGCGTGTCCAGGGAAACGTCTGGTGTGTGTCTCAGCCCCGTAGCTGCTTTTCCGAGCCCCTAGCTCCTCTGCTACTTGGGGCTTTACTTGCTTGTTGTCTCTTTTGTTCCTCAACCTTTATGAGCATTTCAAATCATTTTAAACTGAGGTCTAAATGAAGGTAACACAGCTAGACCTTTCAAGAAAGACTAAAAGTAATGACGGTGTCATTTCTTGAATCTATATTTTAAACATTATTAAAACTGTGAGCAGGTTCAAACCAGAAAGGTTCATCCTGGACCTTTTGCTGCCTGTTGGAGTCTCCCTGTCTTTCTCAAGTAAACTCTGGTTATATGCCACCCGCCACCCACCACCCGCCACCTGCCACCCGTCATCCCTTTGCCTGCAAATTAGAGTGTTACTTCTTTCTTTCACTTCATTAGCCGGGGTTAGAAGTGGGACCAATCTACATTCCATTGCGGTAACCTCCAGAAACATTCTAAGACACAAACTCCCTTCGGATGAATGGACATGAATGCTGTTGCTGAGTGAATGGGAGAGACAATTCTATTCTGTAGCCTCAACCTGAACTGGGATGCTCAGAGCCTAAGGGGCAGCATCTTCCAAGGACAGATTGACTTTAAATCTGTGTCTCTTGATGTACTTCTCTCTTCTCCTATCTTCCTCTCCCCCATCCCAGCCCCTGCTGCTTCTTCTCTGCTCCCGGTCTCCTCCTCCTCATCTCTCCCTCCTTTCTCAAAGCCATACTCTGTCAAAAGGAATTTCAGCTGAGGCATGGGGATTTCTCTGACCCAAGCTGGGGGAGGTGAAAGAACAGTGTGGCAAGGGACAGTGGGCGACCGTGGAGGCTGGCACTGATTTGGGAAATCAGGCACGTCATGACAATCCTGGGAATTTTTGCCCAGGATATCTCATTGAAAATGCTATTTGTTGGTTTGCCTGCCACAGTAGAACCTATTTATCTAAAAGCTATATACCTCACATAATTGCATTCACTGCTTTATCTTCTTTAAAATCCATTTTTCCTGACAAAAGACCTGCACCACCTGCAGCTACTCAAAATATTTTCACAGATTTTGAATGTGTTTATACAACTTAGAGGAAAAATATTCTAAAAATAAAAAGAATTAGGGGTAAATATCATCCTGTAAACACAATCAAGAGTTTATAGGCTTGTAAAAAATCCTGTCAATATACACCTTTCTGGTACCAAAGAGCTACCCCCAGAAATAGCCTTATCAATAAACAGAATAAAACTAAAACAAGATAAAGATGAACGTGGGAGGAACACTAAAGCAAAATTGGATAGAGATCTTTTAAAGCAAAGATCTTATTGGATAGTAAGAAGAGTCAGCTAAAAGGGAGCCTTGATAGGATGCAGAATCCCAGGTCTTAGCCAAGTCTGCAATTCAAAGGGCCCAGGTGACTGTAGACCTAGGTAAGGTTTGAGAGGCCTCACTCTAACACACTTGATTCAGATCATCCGTTAGTACACATACATAATTAGTGGAGGACAATAGAAAGAAGGACCCTAGACAGCTACAGCAAGAACAGGAGTTCCCCAATTTCTTAAGATTGATAAGCACCCTGATCTGGTCTAGTTCACAAGCCCCTAGGCTTCGCAGATCCACAAACTCCAATGGTCCGAAAAAGGCACAGCCACTAACCAGACTCAATTCATCTCACAGCTTGTGAACCTTCATGGATTAAAGTTTCCACCTCTAGCATGTGAAAATTTGGGTTCAGCCTCCTTCATCTCCTCTTTCTCAGGTTCACACTAAGGAAGTCCCATAAGCCACTAGAATGGAGAAGACACCAGCCAGCCACAGATTCTAACCATGGAAGCAAAAGGTCCACCTGGGAAGCATGGAGGACGGTAGCAAGCAGGAGCCAGGGCATCCAGCTCAGGCCTTGGATGGTGGGGCACTACAAGTGTGCGTAGCAACGGTGTGGCCTGACAGCCCTGCTCAGTGAAAGAGGGCTATTGCCCTAAGAGGTCCTGGTGTTGGGTGCTACATTTGTTTATGCTGTAGAACATTTGTTTTAATGATGCAAAGATGTGTTGCATTCTTTTAAGTTGCATTTAACTCTGTGAAGCTGTGATTCTTTACCTGTCTAAAATACCTGGTGGTCTAATAAAGAGCTAAACAGCCAATAGCAAGGCAGGAGAAAGGATAGGCGGGGCTGGCAGGCAGAGAGAAGAAATAGAATGAGAAAGCTGGGAAGACGGAGGACCAAGCAATGGAGGAGAGGAGGACATCAGGGACCAGCCACCCAGCCACATAGCCAGTCATGGAGTAAGACTGAAAGTAAGATTCAAAGAAATAAGAAAAGGAAAAACCCAGAAGCAAATTTAAGTTAAGAAAAGCTGGCTAGAAACAAGTCAAACTAAGCCCAGGTATTTATAAGTAAGAATAAGACTCTGTGTGTGATTTGTTTGGGAGCTGGGTAGGGGGCCCCCAAAAGACCAAAGATCAAAAAGCAAAAGATTAAAAAACAAACACCACCACCACCCAGACAACTACATGAAAGTGCCTCCCCAGAACTTCTTTAGATCAGCCACAGGGAAAGTGCTTTTGCCTGGAACTCCCTTTCGACTCATTTCAAACATGGTTGGAGGGTTCTCAGGGCTCTGAGAACTCACTCTTGGTTGGTCATGAAGCTCTATTCATGAGGGAGCTCACCTACTTCCTGCAATATAGTCTATTGCACTGAGCTTTGGCGCAATTTAGAAAATAACACTGTGAGGTTGTTTTGTTTCTTTAGGTTCAGATTTTGGGGGTGTTGGAGAGAAGTTCTCCTCCCACAGAAAAATCCAACTAGCAGTCAAACTGATAGCAAGCCTTTCTTTTGGGTGACAGAGGTTGAGCAAATAGAAGGCTCCCGGGTGCTAGAAATCTTCCTACATTCTCCAAGGAGCATGGCTTCCCCTGGTTCCCTGTGTAAACATGCATGCAGCCTTCATGCATGAAGCCAACAGCTGTCCCAACTGGGCAGGCTGAGGTAGATGAGAGAAGAGAGGGAGGGGGTAAACACTGGAATCCCAGCTAGAACAATATTCTAGCGTGGTGAGATGGTTCCACAAAAGCTCACCCATCCCTTGTATCTCATTATGATTCATTGCAATTGTATTTTGCCACAAAATGAATATATTGCAGTATAAATTGACAGATGGTATGATTAACTATAGTATAGCCACTCTGTGTCACACTGGCTGTGCTTCAGAAAGAGAACTGTTTGCTTTAGCATGTGAGAGAAGGAAAACACCCTGCTTAATGTTTATCTCCACCTTCCTGACTGCACTTGCTAACAGGACATGGCACTCTGAGTTCATTTTTCCACCACCCTACAGCACCAGTGCCAAAGTCTGCAACAACATTATTAGCTGTTCTGTGACAAAGGTTGTTCTGCTACAGGATTTCCCACGGGGGAGTCTTTAAGTAACTCCCAATGTCTACACTAAAAATGCCTGCACAGAGATACTGCCACAATCGTGAATAACATTTCCATACAAATGTTTCTGCTGATTCTCTTGGTATCCGGCATCTTTTGAGTAGCAGTCATACAGCAGGCACAATAGGATTTGAAATGTCAATACGCAATAAAGGAGTTCTTCACTGAAAGAGAAGACAGCAAGAGCTGAACACAGTGCACACCTGCAATCCCAGCACTAGAGGGGCTCGGGCAGCAGGACCATGAGTCTGAAGCCAGCCTGGGCTAGATAGCAAAACTTGGTCTCAGAAGACAAAAAGCCCCTCTCTGGGATGAGGGTAGAGCCCAGATGATAGAGTGCTTACGAGGCCCTGGTACCATCCCTAAGACTTCATGAACCAGGCAAGGTGACACACACCTGCAGTTCCAGGGACCAGAAGGTAAGTTCTAGGCCAGTCTGAACCATATGAGATCACATCTCATGCCCAAAAAACACCATAAAACTACCAGTCAAGCTGAGGGGAGAGCCGGACTCAAGTGCCCCACTCACCCTTTCACAAAGTCACAACTCAACTTCCTAATTCACAATTGTTGTCACCTTAATTTTCGCTGGCTTCAATTTAGTTAGTAAATTTTAAATTCATTAGAGTAAGTCATATACATATAAGCTATGCATATTTTTGCTCTATTTTCCTTTTCTATATTTTTATGCCCAAACCACGTACCTTTAGGTTAAACACTGCTCACTTTACACGTGCTTTCTCTTGATCATAGTGTGCTGGTCATTATTTTGTCCACATCACATGAAGTAGAGACACATGGGAAGAGAGAAACTTCAGTTGTGGAATTTCCTCCATCAGATTGGCCTGTGGGCATTTTCTTAACTGCTAATTGATGCAAGAGAGCCCAGCCCACTGTGGCCGATGCCATCCCTGGGTAGGTAGGCCTGGATTGTATAAGACAGCAATGAGAAATCCAAGTTCCCTCGGTGGTCTGTGCTACAGTTTCTGCCTCCAGGTCCCTGCCTTTGTGCCCCTTGGTTAATGGCCTGAAATCTGTAAGCCAAATAAACCTTCCCCTCCCTTAAGCTGTTTTGGCCATGCTTTTTAAACACAGAAACAGGAAAGCAAACTAACACGTGTTATCTCTGTATCCACCCCATAATAACTATCAGTAGGTTTGAATGCTAATATGAACCAAAGTCAACCCTTGAAGCCTCACCATGTTTCTCTTCCCATTACTATTAAGTAGTGCAAAAGCCATCCTAGCATAGGCTACATACCTCAACCACTTAGCAATGACTTAATTCAGTAAGGCGCCAATATTTACCGCCAACCTGTACAGGCTGCTGCTGAGAACACAACACGACCTAGAAGGAAAACTAAGACACAGTCTCTGGCTACATTGAATAAATATGTACATGAAATTGACAAACAAAACATATACATAAAACATTGATTTTTAAGATACCTATAAGCAAAAAGAAAATGCAATGTTGTGTAACTGAGCTAAAGAGAAGGATGACAGGAAGTGACATGGAGATGGTCCCTAAGATAGCTTTTTAAGGAAACACGCCTTAGGGTGGCAGGAAAATGGGAGGAAAGAGAAAGATTTTCACATTGTGACTTTTAAATAAAAAGAGAGGTGAAAGTCTCAGAAGTGCTGGCAATTGGAAAATACAATGTATTTCACAAAATATTTCAGTTCCTATGAAGCTGTGGTGCGTTATTTCACAGTGGTTTCCTTTTAACCAAGAATTTGTTTTAGGTTCTTCTGTCTTCTTGGCTTCCTTTTGTCTCTGTACTTGTACGACCTTCTTAGTGCTTTGAGAAAGATTCTTCTCCCTGCCTGGCCTGCCCTTCTCTAGATTGTAATATCCAAAAGGAAAACAAAGCTAGAAGTGTATGATGTCATCACAAAGCAACCACTGCTTGCTACCAAAGCTGTCTTTTCCAGAGTCTGAGTTCCAAACTCAAATGACTTAGTCTACTTTACTATTTTAAATCAACAGTGGAAAGATCTATACTCTGAACACATGTTTTTTTGTGAGGCCTCGCCAAATTTGATGCTCAGCCTAGGGTGAGGCATGGTTCCTGCCTCCAAAGTCTTCTTATACTATACCATCAAGAGCCAAACCTACCACCAAGACATGGCACATGGCCAGCATGCATCAAATTGGGAGCTTCCATTTCTTGACCATTATAGCTGAGCAATGGGGACTTGACAATGTGTGAGTTTAAGCCAAAGGGCAGTCACAAGGTCACCGTAAATCAAATAGCTTGTGAGCACTGAGCAGGGACCACTAGGACACAGCACACTCTGCAGACTACAGACTAATGTCATATAGAAAAGGAAACTTTTTTGGCAGCTGCGGGAAACTGGTCAGCATTTTAATCAGAGAAAACAGTTAGGAGTTTTGTAGAAAATGATGGCCAGTTCTGTGTGGTGTTACCAGGCCCCACACAAGGAAACAGTGGAAATAAATGGGCCTGACCACTGAAAGTTCCAGTGTCCTGAAAACAGAGCAGAGGACATGGCCGTTGCCAGGAGCCAACAGTAGATACTGAAGAGGAAATGATTGTGATGCCACTGATGAGGAAGCAAGTGTGATACCCAGGATGGATAGGAAAGGAGACACAGAGGCTACTTACAAGTTCAAGCAGTAAGGGGGTTAGGTCTAAAACCCAGGACAAATGGCTAACTGAGGCGCCCATTTAACATACGAAAATGGGACCTGGCCACTAGGTTCTCCATTGTCCCTCAGTCTGTACCTGTTACAGGGTCCATGCCCTTCCCTATATAACCCAGCCATTTTGGTTACCCGTCCTTTTGTCTACCCTTTACTCTCTGGCTCTCCCCTTACTCCTCACATAGCCTGGCTCAGAGTCATGTTCACTCTGGACCCTTCTCTGGCTATTCTCTCCATTTTATCTATAATAAAGCTCTACCATACTTAGGAGCAGTCAAGTTTTTCCTTTTTTTTTTTGTTCTCTTTTTTTCATTCAAAGTGGATTTGCACTCAAGCATGGAGAGTGAGAGACAAGGGCAGCTTCCAAGACCAGTCACGAACCAAACCAGAACTTTCGGAGTCATGAAGTATCAGCGGATGCATAATTAGTTACTTTGAGAATAAAACCCAAGTGAAAGCCCAAGATTCATTGTACACACAGCCTGCAGAGAAACCCATAAAATGTTTCAAATTATTTTGTCAGTAAAGCTAAGTTTCATCTTGTGTGGTTGGTGTCTTCTGTTTATGTGAGCAAGACTCACATTTCAGCTTTGGGTATTCAGCTGAGGGATGCTGATCCCCCAGCAGATTTCTCTTAGAAGCCATGGTTTGAGTTCTCCCAGGATGGTGATACTGGGTTTCCATATGTCTCACAAAACATCGGGCATGTTTGAACATGCCTTTCCTACTTTCCTTCTTCCAGGGCACCTTGTTATAGCTAAAGATACCAAAACAAGTATGGTGGCAACCCTGTGATAATCAGGGAGAGCAGAAGATTGTAGAAGACAGACAGAAGCACAGATGCCACACTCACCACACTCTGGTGTTGTCGAAGGTGTGGACGCAAGAAATGGGTGCACAGAGGTGTGTGTCAGGCTGGGGGACTGCAATGGAGGTGACGACATTTAAATCTGAAGGTGTTATTAATCTAAAGGACCTCTGTGCTGGAGTGTGCATGCACACACACTTGTACAGTGACCTTTTCATTGAGCGGAAACTTACATGAATTCTAACATATCCTTTCAACTCTAGAGCCTGGGATGAAATTCTGTGTGATGTTGTGCATGGTAAAGGTAAAAGCTCATCGTGGACCTCAGCTTGCTGGCTGGTGCGCATCTACCAACTCCTAGGATGAAAGTAATTTTCTTACCTTTTCAATGTTCAGTGGTTGAACAGGTTAAACAGACCTTTTGCATTGAGCAAATAAAATGGCCATAAAAGGGGGGGGGGTCACATGCAAAGATCTGCTGGAGTCAGCCCATGACTGTTTACTGATCGTGACAAGGCCCTCTGCTTTGAGCTGATCATACTTCACACTACTTTCTGTGGCCTTAGGTCACTTTCAAACAATTTTCCCATTGGCAAAAGTTCCCACAGTACTCCACCCCTCCACATCCTTCCTGTACTGGACCGCTTAAAAATAACTCGAAAATTCAGGAAACTATTTCAATGTGAGAATCACTGGCCATCACTGTTGTAATAAGATGGAGAATCCAGGGTAGGGTTGACCAGGCTTCTAAATTAAAACTGTGTCTTTTAAATACTATACCTTCACTTCTTAGCCACCAAAAGAGGTTTGTGCAGTATGTGACTTATTTGGCAGAAAATATTCTTTACCTAATGGCTCCAAATTATGTCACAATAAAATTTATTTTTATGCATTTACATGCAACAAAATTATCCTCTTTTGAATTGTGAGCATTTTGTGCAGCTGCTTTATGAGTAGGTTAGTGCTGGGTTAAATAATCATTCGATTGATTATGTAAATATATGCTATAATAGAAACAGATGTGGAAACAAACATGCACAAATTAAAGTAGCAAAAAAAACTTCCCACTCAATAGAGATAGCCAATATGTCAATATGGACAGCCAGAAGTAGTTTCTGCGGGAACTTCTAAAAGCAAAATGCACATATCTCTCCTCAAATACAGATACACAAATATCCTTTGATGACCATTTGCTGCCATTTATATTTTCACTATAATCAGATAAAGATGTCATGTTTGAATTAACCAACCTTTACCCCTGGATATGTATTAGTTTATTACCACAAACTTCTGAGATAATTCATGCACAAAGGTAAAAGTTTATAGCTTTAGCATTCCAGCCCAGGGTTGGCTGCTTGTGATGCGGCTGAGGCCCTGGTGGGGCATTGAGTAACTATGACAGGGACCTGTATGGGAGCCAAATCTGTTCATATCACAAGCCAGAGATTTAAAGAAGAAAAAAAAACAGAAGAAGGAGAAGGGGGAGAAGAAGAGGAAGAAGGGAAAAGGAAGGAAGGGAGGGAGGGAGGGAAGGAGGGAGGGAGGGACGGAGGACAAGGACCGAGGAGGAGGAGGGGGAGGATGCAGTATTGTACCAGTGCCATTGGTAACCAACCCTGGATATAACGCCAATGCCTGCTGTGGTTTGATGTCCACCCCACCCACATTTTAAAGATCCTACAATCCCCCAAGGGCTCTACATTGCCCCTTAAAGACTCCACTTCCAAATGCCATCACCCTGTGTCCAAGTCTTTAAAATGTGGGTGGGTGCCAAGCCTGTGCCTTCCGAGAAGCACCCAGACTTATTCAGGAGGCTCCTGAGGGGGGAAAATACCTCAGTGGATGATGGACTAGAATTCGGCCTTATAGTTCAGCACTGGGCAAGAGAAATAGAATATACACCACAAAGGCCAGCCGCATATGTAACTTTAAATTTGCAAGTAAGTAAGTATATACAGGCATACCTCATTTTGGACCAGTCATGTTTTCAGTGCACACGTTCAGTGCCTGGTGGGTACTACAAAGAACAGGGTGTTTAAAAGGCAGAGGCTGGACATTTTTTATGTAAAAAGTAAAATGACCAATATTCCAGACTACAGCCCTTAAAGAAAAGCTGAAGATGTTATCAGGTAATTTTATGTTTTGGGGGATGAGCAACTTTGCACTGGGAACAGCTCTGTACCCAGGTTCCCAGCTGGAGACAGACCTAGGATGGAGAGTGACTGTCTCAAGGACAGGCAGGACTGCTGTCCCAGTTGTACCTGGAGCCCAGTGTCCTCGTCTCTTCCCCTGGAAGTTCAAGTCATCACAACTTAGGAAAGTGGCCAGAAACTGTAACTCTTCTGGAGACTGCACAGCCTAGCACCCTGAAGTTGCTGTAGCACCCTGAAGTTGCTGAGGACAAAAGCAAGCCAAGACCAGTGGACGAAGAGTCGGGCCCGTGGAGCACGGACAGGATGCATCTGTGCCCACCTGGTGTCGCCTGCTCATCCCTCTCACCAAGGGGCAGACCCAGCTCTGGGAGTGAACCAAGAAAGGGACAGCTAAAAAGGCATTTCAATAGTCGCGACTCTGAGGAGTATCCCAGCCACAAAACCCAGTCACTGGTATATCCCAGCTCTCCTCCCTCCTCTGTATTTTTGAAAGTCACAACTAACCAGTAGCACCAAAGTATAGAGATAAATGCTCCTTAGCATATGACACACTTTCAGAGGCGCTACTCTGAAACACTGCAAACTTGGCAGCACCTTGTTTGAGATCAGGAAAAGTTCCCTGCCATAATCTGTAGTAATGATGGGGTCAAGCTCTCCCCCACCTCTACCTCACCACCTTTACCCAAACCACCTCTACCTCACCACCTTTACCCAAACCACCTCTACCTCACCACCTTTACCCAAACACTATTTCTCAAGCTGAACTTAAGTGGCCCCACGTAAGGCAAACTGAGGCTAGCCTTGTCTTCCTCCTGTGAGTTGAACTTGGTTTCTCTATTAAGGACTGCCGCAGGCACTCTTGAAGCCCTCAGGGAACACAAAGCAGGAAAAAACCTTTCCCTGATAGAACACGGACAGTCCTTACCAAGCCTCTTGGGACATTGGAGGATGCCTTCTAATACATCACCTCATCTCCTCTGTCATCAGGGACGACGAGACATCAGGGACAAGACCTTGAAATTGTCCCACAAACCTCAATATAGCACTTAATATTCAGAAATTCTCAAAACCTGCTAAATGAAAACAATGGGGGATGCATGTGATGGTGCTTTGTTTATGATATAACACATTAGGCTTGTCTGAGGACCAGAGAAGCAAAGCGGCCAGCCACTAGAGAGTTCTCACCTCTAACAGTGCTCCGACTGAAGGGATGACCGTATCCTCCTATTGCATCTCCAAACTGCGCTGCTCCTCAGCCGCCTTCAAAGGCTGGCAAACTCCATCAATACTTGTCCTCCTTTATCATTGTTGCTTTAGCACTCCACCGTTAGCAATGTAATTCATAACCAAATTCCTACTTCCTTTTATAATACGCTTTACCTTTCACGTTTTCTTTAAATGAAAATGGAGTATGTAGCACAAAAAATAAAAGACCCAGAGACAGATATTGGGATCCAAACTTGAAGCTGAAGATCAGAAAAGCAAAGCAGGGGGCCACTAGTTCTTACTACTCAGGCTGAATGGGCCTCTTCTCAGCTGGCTGAAGAATCCTGTGATGGAATGTCTTCCTCTCCTCAGTGTGACTGGAGAATGAATGCTCAGTACTGAGACCTTGCTCCTGTCTTATATACCTCTCTAATGCTGGGATTAAAGGCGTGTGATCCCAGGTGCTGAGATCATCTCTGTGTGAGCTGTTTCTCTTTAGGATTGGATCAATCTTGTGTAGCTCTGGGTGGCCTTGGACTCACAGAGATCCATCTATCTCTTAATGCTGAGTCCTAGGATTAAAGGTGTGTACCACCACCTCCTGGCTTCTGGCTGCTGGGATTAAAAGTGGGTGCCTTGTTTCCATGGCTTGTGGCTGACTTTGCTTTCTGAATCCTCAGGCAAGCTTTAATAAATCATAAATAATATATTACCACAGTGTCTTTTGAAAGACACATTCTTTTCACAAGGCTACATTGAAACTACATAGACTCTACTTTTTAAAAATAAGTTACTTTTTATATGCAAAAGAGAATGTCTGGAATACCTCGACTTTGGTTACTAAAACACTGCTGTGTTTAGACACACATGCAAATGCAAGCACATACATGCCCATGTACACACAGCAGCAACAGCAACAATCAATAGTCCTTGTCCTAAGAAAGCCTCTTTTCCTCCCATGGGTGCCACGTGCTCAGCTGAGAACACTATTCAAGAGTCTAAGGATAGGTCCTAAAGCTATGAGGGAATACAGGTGCCATAAATTCCAAAGTACACCATGACACTGTGGTTTGAGACCTCCAAAGTATTTGCACAAGACTATAAGGATTCAATGTTTTCTAGTAACACTCTCCTAAAAACTAAATTCATGCTGTACTATCAATTAAGCAATAAAACACCCAATGTGGTTAACAATAATAACTGCAGAAGTCTAAACTCTAAAATGGAAGGTTTTCACTTCTGTACAGCAACTATGAAAGTAACTCATCTTGACTTATTTGGGCCACAGTAACAGGGTCAACATACACACAACCTCAAAACTAAAGGCTGTTAGATAAGTGTGAGAAGGAAATTACAAGGTGTCGAGAAAACACTTGCCTGAACTTCACCGTGAAGTCACTACCTGGACCCCAAGGAGTTTGGAGATGTGCTCGCAGGTAGCGTGGTGGGAGGCTCTGGGAAACCCCACCTCTCTGCTGCAAAGGTAGAGACAACAGGGGGCACCCCCATTCCACCCAAGACCCTGGACCATTTCCAGACAAACTTTAGAAAGCACCCTTTTTCTACTTCACAGTGGTGTGGAAATTTTAACATAGCAGATCCGGTGGCACTCCTTTAGCGTCCTGCCTGCAACTAAGATAAACTTCAGCATCACAAGCCACATGGAAAGCTGTGATGGGGACAGCAGGTGGGGCTGGGTGGGAAGGACCACAAATTTAAGGGCAAGGCAGCTGTTATCAGCATTAGATAGAGGAAGGAAAGTTTGGATCTTCTGACCCAGGCAACTCTCGTTGCTCTGGTCTTTCAGAATCACAAAGGTGACATAATCTATTCTAAGGATGGGCTAACTAAAATACCAACTGTCAAGCTTATCATTCTTTAACCACAGTGGGAAAATCTGAGAAAAGAAAAAGGCACTCCCAAATGAGTAAACACTGGCCTTGTATAAAGAACCAGCCCTAGTGCCTGAGTTCCACTGAGCAGCTTTCGTACCCAGAAGAGCTACCGATGAAGGCAACCTTGGGTAAGGTTGGCTGCTAGGAATGTCGGCTCTTAGAGTGAGCACAACAGAGCCAAGCATTGAGTTTTCTCCTTTCTCATGTGGCCATGATATTCGGTCTTTAGATTCACTTGTGAAAAAGTCAAAGTTTGTAGACTACGCCAACACACAGGTAGAAAAGTTACTTGAAAACAAATAAATGCCAACTAACTCTTGTCTAGAGCTGCACATTTGTTTCTAAGATGGTGTAATGAAATGCATCCCAAGTTAGCAGAAACATTTAGGATAAGAGTTACTAAAACAAATTACACGGTGGTTAAAACAGAACTTGAAATATTAAAACACAGGTGTTGCTAGCAGTATGGTAACTTTGAACATTTCCACCCTGTGCATCCAAATGGAGCTCTCTGGTAAGTCTTGGGCACTTCAACCAATCTTGAACATCAGCAAAGGGATTTAAGCAATTATATTTGGTCATATCTATTCCTGTATACTAACTCTAAACAGAAACGTGTTTTATGTTGGGCATTCAACCAGTTGCCGAAACTACTTCTTTAGGCTGTGGGGATGCGGCACTTGCTCAAGCGAAGCTGTGAATTTGAACCACCAAACAAAGCGGAAACTATCATGGAATCCAAGGGAAGTGGGTATTAAGTAAAACAATTCTTAAGCATTCGAGAAGCCGCTCTTCTGAGAATGGCTAAAGGGGAGACCAGCAGGGACAGGGCTCAGCAAGGGGAGCATGTGTTCGGCAGGGACAGCCTTGGGTTTCAACCCCAGAGCTACAGAAGATAAACAGGAGATTCGCACTTCTCACATTACCCTTTGTTCACGTGTTTACATGGCTCTACCAACCCTGCCAACTACTCACAAAAGTCCTCTGAATTCTCCTTGAAGTATTGTATACAATAGGAAGACAAAATATTATAGTATGAAAGCAAACTAACGTTCCTCTATGGATGAGTGCTTATTATATATCTGCACGGTAGAAATTATGCTGTAACATCATCACAAACTGTAGTCATGAGATAGTTACTGTATGCTCTTACTATAATGTTCAGGACAAAATCAGTATACCATAAAAAGTATACAATTTCTGCAGAAAATACAATTCCAACTATGACCCCTTTTCAAATGTCTGTGCATTATATAGACACTCAGAAAAATGCCTGTGAGGGAAAGTCCATAACTCAATACACAGTTTTCTCCAAAGGATGGAATCTCAGGAGATTTAACGATCTTCCTCTGTAACTCTCTGTGATTTTCAAATTTTCCCAAATGAATGCTGCTTTATAAATGGAACCGTGATTTTTTTTAAAAAATGTTCTGATAGGATGGTATTCCATCCCAATGAAAGAAAAGTATAGAAGTCTTAGTAGATGCACATCATTTTTCCCTTTCCATGTACAGTGTTGACATTCTCAGCAAAATAAATTCTACTGTTGAAACACAAATACCAATTTGCCACTTGTTTAAATAAAATGTTAAGTCTTACTTTAATACATGTAATATGCTTATCACAGTCAGGAAGGTCTATACACCAGAAAGAATTCATACAACAAAGATTGACTACCCAGTGGCATGGCCTTTCAGGTAAATGATCCTGCATTTCATAAAAGTATTATTCCCCATAACATATGAGAGAAGAATAAAAAAATAAGTGCTCTTCCAACTTCTCATCAAGGAGCTCACCATAAATTCCACATTCTCAACAAAGCTGTGAAGGTGTTCATAAAGAAAGGAGCTGAGCTGTCTCCTCCCCAAAGTCAACAAGAAAATATATATAGATGATGATGACAGATAGATATACAATAAATGGATAGATACAAACATGATAGATAGATAAATAATACATACATAAAAACATACATACATGATGGATAGATAGGTGGATGAATAGATAGATGGTACATACATACATGATAGATGGATAGATAGTGGATGCATAGATACATACATGCATGCATACATACATACATACTTGAAGGATGGATAGATAGATGATAGATAGATAGACAGACAGACAGACAGACAGTCAGATAGATAGATAGAAAATCTGTTAAGAGCCTTCTGAGATGACAGAAGGTGCTGATTTCTGCATCTTTGGTACCAAGCACCTCGGGCGCTGGGCAAGCACCATGAAGGAAGCCTGAACTACAAGTCCAGACAGTGTGGTTCCCCAGAGACTGGCACCCAGCCCTCATTCCCTCAGTGCCCTGACTCTCAGGACCTTGGCCTGGCATAGAAACTGCAGATGTCTGTAAAGTAGCTTAAGGCTAAATAGAAGACCACAGACAGTTTTGCTTAACTGGTGTGCTTTCAGGAATGTAGGGCAGAAACAGCAGCCTATGCAATGGGCTTAATGAAAGAGGCCAGAACAGACCAAGCAGTGTTCTATTCTAACTGCAAACATGCCCTGTTCAGACTAAGAAGAATATGCCTTGAAACAAAAGTTTTTCCTCCACATCATAGATTTCTCAGGCTCAGCAAATACTGGAAGAAGCCTGAGTCCTAGACACCAGGCTTGTTACCCAGTCAAAGTCTGTCCTGGATGAAGTACTAAACTGACCTCTAAGCTCAGCATCCCCATCTGCAAAGGAAACAGGCATCTCAAGGCTGCAAAGACTCAGGGATGCAATGTTTATAAAGCACTTACGTCATTGCTAACCCACATTAGCAGGAAGTTAAGGGTGGTTGGACTGGCATGACGGCTCCCCAGCAGGTAAGGACCTGAGTTTAGATCCCAGCATCCAGGTAAAAAGCTGGGCACCAGCATCTCAGCAGTGAAGGGCAGGGACTGGTGCATCCCTGGAGCTCACTAGCCACCCAAGCTAGCCCCACTGTCCAGCTCCAGGTTCAGTAAGAGAAGCTGTCTCAAAAAAGAAGGTGGAGAGTAATTGAGGAAGACACCTGTGTAGACTGGTTTTATGTCAACTTGACACCAGGTAAGGTCATCAGAGAAGAGGGAACCTCAACTAAGAAAATGCCTCCATAAGATCGAGCTGTAGGCAAGCCTGGAGGACATTGTCTTAATTTGTGATTGATAGGGGAGGGCCAAGCCCTTTGTGGGTGATAGCATCTCTTGGCTGGTGGTCCTGGGTTCTATAAGAAATCAGACTGAGCAAACCATGAGGAGCAGGCCAGGAAGCAGCACCTTCTATGGCCTCTCCTCAGCTCTTGCCTCCAGTTTGAGTTCCTGTCCTGATTTCCTTCAGTGATGAACAGTGATATGGAAGTGTAAGCTAAATAAACCCTCTCCTCCCCAAGTAGCTTTGGTCATGGGGTTTCATCACAGCAGTAGGAACCCTGACTAAGACACTACCTGACATCAACCTCTGGTATTGTCTTATGTACATGCACCCTCATATACATGTACATGAACACATACCCATAATTAATTAACCAATTAACTGATTCTTAGAATATAGTGTAATACAAAACAATTTTCGTTTGAAAACTGAGAAGCTAGGATTCCTAAACCAAATTATTATTTTGTTCTACTTCCTAAGAAGAAAAGAATTGATTTAGGTGTACAGAAAAATAAATGTTTTAAATTAAATGCTCATTGACTAAAGTAGATGATAAACAGAGAGCCTTCCCAGTATCCAGGTATAAGAAATTTTCTTTTTTTTTAAAAAAAGTGTAAACTCAGCAAAGAATGGGCTGGCAAAACCAGCAGAGACAGCTGATCCGAACAGGGGAGAGCTCTTGGACCCCAGACCGACAGCTGGGAGGCCAGCATGGGACCGATCCAGACCCCCTGAATGTGAGAGTCAATGAGGAGGCCTGGGCTGCCTATGGGGTCCTGAGCAGTGGATCAGTGTTTATCCCTCGAATACTAACAGACATTGTGTGTCCATAACACAAAGAGGGTTGCTCTCTCTGCCTGGACTCTTAGGGAAGTGCCTGGACCCTACCCTGAATGAAATGATAGACTCTAGATATCCCCTATGCGGAAGGAATTGGCAATAGGGTGGGAGGATGGGGGGAATGGCGGGGGTGGGTGCAGGAGGAGGGGAGGGAGAGGGAACTGGGATTGACACGTAAAGCAAGCTAATTAAAATAAAAAATGTTTAAAAAAGTGTAAATTCAATGTGTGGGGACTTGATAATGGTCGTACCATAGACCTTCAAGATCCTCATGGTCCATGAAATTTATAAAGGTAAATACTTATAATATTGTAACTGCAGAATGATCTTTCTGCTTTATTTTGCACAAAACGTATAATGTTCAAAGATACTCAGGGGTAGATTGATAAATTTGGTTTCTTATTTGTTTACAGTTATTGAATTGTGGGTAATAAGCAGGTATGTTTTGAGAAGGGGAAAAATAAAACAACTTCTCCATTCTCCTCAGGGAGCGTCACACAAGTTTGCACCACCATAAAATAACTATTTGTCAGAGTCAGAGGTACTGAGTGACTTCAAGGGAACTGTCTTCCAGACACAACAGGAGTGATACACACGTGCACTTACAGAGACTGTGACAGTGTGCACAGGACTGTCACAGGTTCAAACCACACAAATCCCAGCTCCGAGAAGGTGAAGCGGGCACAAAGTCTCAGCTCTATTAGTAATTCGTGTCTGCTGAGAAAGGGAAAAGGGTTTTCTCCAACGGAGTGACACTGGGCATAGCTATCAAATTCCAGGTCAAGGCCCAAATCCAGGGGTAGCTGACCAACACAAAAACAGACCAAGTGTTGTTTGTAGCTTTTTGTTTTGTTTTGCTTTGTTGGAGTTTTGTTGGTTTAGATTGTGGGTTTTGTGGGAGATGATGTTGACAGAGAGAAAGAACATGAAATTAGGTGGGAAGACTCTAGGAGGAGCTGGGGGAAGGGAAATAAAATCATCACAAATACAGTATATAAAAAGTTTTTAAACAATAATTTTTAAAAAAGACAAAAATGATTGATAAGTGTTAACATCCAAGTATCTTATTGCCGACAAACCTCCCCTCCCTACACACTAATAATAATTTACAAGCTGAAAACGATACAAAAGAAGCAGTATTTGAAATTATCACTGAGCTAACAAAACAGCCTACGACTAAGAAACAAATACCCCAGAGTAGGGAGCAGTAAGTCTGGGGTCTGGGAAGTTTCCTCCCTCCCAGCATTTTCCAGTATGCAAACTATAAAGAGCCAAGAGCTTGAGAAGCTTAGTGGAAAGCCGCAGCTATAGCACAGACTGAGAGGCGACTCCGGGGCCCTTGTAAGGGGCAGGCGAGACTAGCAGTGAAGAGATGCACAAACGTCCCTGAGTTCTGGAGAGGACGGCGGACGCACTGTACTTCAGAAACCGGGGCAAACTGTCAGTAAAGCCCTTGCAAAGCCTGAACCCTGGCTGACCAGCCCAATCCCAGCATGGATTAATGCAATGCCCAGACACTAATGCCTGCAAGGAAGCAAAAGTAAATCCCCTCCGAAAGAAAATAACATCATCAGGGGCTCAAATCGCTTCGATTTCTCCCGCACAATGTCCAGCATCCAATCGAATTTGCCAGGCATGCAGGCAACCTTGCTGCTGCTGAGTCTTGTTAAAACTGACCCACAGAGACCCTGGGCCTCTCTGAGTGGAGATTGCTGCTTTAGGATAGTTACTAGAAGGTGAGAGGAGAGAAAGTGTGTGTGTGTGTGTGTGTGTGTGTGTGTGTGTGTGTGTGTGTGTATGTGTGTGTGTGTGTATTCAGGGGTGTACCTGGTCTGGGCCCAAGCTTGACATTTGAAAAAGTAGTAATCTGGGCACAGTAACAAGTGTCTATAATCCCAACTATTGGTAGGCTGAAGCGGGAAGATCACAAGTCCAATACCAGCCTAAAAATGTAGCAAGGCCAGACTCAAAAGACAAAACAAATAAACAAACAAAAAACTAACAGTACCAGTGTCCTGTGGAGACTTTAATTTCTCATTCTACTACCCGAAGCTCAGTAAGGTTCTTGACACAGAACCTGACTCCCCAAAAGCCTAGTAGTCCAGGTCTGGAGCACAGACATAGATGTCCCCAGTCAAGACTTGGTCTCCAGGGGGACCGACTAGCCCCAAGCTGCAGGTCAAATCTCATCATTTCTGAAGCCGTGGCTAGCAATCCACGTACCCTAGGGACTCCCAACAAACACCCACCCATCTGTTTCACAAAGGGATGGACCACATCGGAAGAAGTATAGCCCTTCTTGCTTATGACAGGTGGGTGACATTAAGCCTTTGAACTCCTCTGGGAACTAATGGTGCTCTCGTCACCATCAATAGTCCACCGGGTTACTGGCCAGCTGTCTCCAGCTACTTCTGTAGTCCATGAACTAAGATGTGTGCCCAACAACAGACTGATTGGCATTTATATCCCCATCTCCTCATCCATTGGAAAGCAGCTTGGCCACCAGATCACCCTTCTTGGCCACTTTCTACGTGACAATCAAAACAAGTGAGGTGGGGAAAACAACTTTAAGATGCTACAGAGTGTGGCACAGACCCAGGTTGAAAGCCACAGATTCCGCTTCCACTTGGTCAGACCCCAGACTTTGCCTTTTCCCAGCAGCTCCAGTCTGATTGTCAGCACGGTGACTGGGGGGCCTCGGGGTGTAAAACTTAATTCTGATTCCATTTCATAAAGTGCCCTTGTGCATCCTGCGAGGGCCTTTCCACATGAAAGGTAGGCATACGCAAAGGATGGTTTAGCAGAAGGTGAAGCTGAACTTGGTGGCATGGACTGCCTGGCTTTGTATAGGTGGAGAAAGAGGACTGACCCAGCTTCCAGGGAGGCAACGCCTTAGACACCAGGAGGGTGAAGGAGAGAGCATAAGAACTGTCTCGCTTTGCAGAATCACACTTAGCCCTTCCTACGAGTGGAAAACATCCTATTGTGACAACTTCCAACCACCATTTGCACACTCCACTTAACTTAGTATTGTGTCTTCTGAGATTTACCTGATTATTTAGACACAGTTTGACACAACACAGCAGAGGATGCCCCAGAACTTGCAACTTCTATCTAAGGCAACTCCAGATATGGTCTTATGATTATATTCAGATCATGGACAGACAAAATGTCACTAAAAAAAGTACACAGAATTTGGACTACATTGAAGTTTATTACTTCTATTCCCCTAATGATACCATTGAGACAATAGAAAGTTAAGACATAGTAGAAGATGGTGTTTTCATTACACATAGCTGACAATGAATTCATATCTTCACAGACAGTAGGATAAACTGCATGTACTTCTGATAGTCAATATTTTCATATATAAAAATGGCAGATCATATAGCTTAACATGATACTTAGACTCTTAGAAATCGACTCAATAAAAACTGGGTAAAGTATGAACAGGTAGTAAGCATCCAAAGGGTTTTCAGCCTTGTTTTTTAGAACAATGTCACTCTATGTAGTCTAAGCTGACCCTAAACATGTGGCAATCATGCCTTGGTGTGTTGTGATTACAGACATGAGCCACTGTGCCAGCATCAGCCTCATTATTTATCAGGTAAATTTACCTGAAAATGAGACATTACTATATGTTTACCCCTAGAGAGATTGCAAACAAAGTCCACAAGAATGTACATAAACCTATGTACAGCTGGTGGGAGGGCAGCAATAGAAACAGACATTCTGGAAGTTAAGCAATAAAAATAAAGCTAAATATTCAGATATTTAGCTAATCATGCTTTATAAGCCAATGCTTTTATTCTGTGCGTGTCTGCCCAACAGAAATGCACACATGCATGTACATGTTTCAAACACCTGCATATGGATTTCCATAGCATAACTCATGATAGCTCCAACTGGGGAGCATTCTCCATGCTCATCAAAGGCAAGGTGGATAAAGAAACTCTTGTACACACACCCAGCCAGGCGGAGAAGAGCACTGCTATGCCCAGGAACACGGAGGAATCTCTCATATAGGATATTTGGGGGAAAGAAGCCTAACACACAACGCTGCGGCGTGAGTGCACGTGTGTGAAACTCAAAAGCAAGCAGCAGCAGTGGATGCTGTGATGAGGAAAGATGGTGGCCGCCGTGGTGGGCAAGGAGGACGCACGGACATAAGGTTGGTTTCTATGGTTTCTCGTGCGCTGACCACTTGGTCCTAGCCTTAGTCACAAAGATTAATCTATTTTCTGGAGATTCAGAAAGCAGCTCACTTGAGGTTATGCTTGTGTCTGTGTCGGCTGCAGTTTGAAAGCTAGGTCTGGTTTAAATTTATCAGTTAAAGAACACTTAAGTAACTGTTAAATATTAGAAAGTAATGAGTAATTATGACTATGAACCCAAGCACTTCAGAGGGCAGAATAAGAGAAGAGGAAGCAAATCATATTATTATAGAGATCTTGGTGATAACGTGAGGGTGAAAAGTTGCTGCTGGTGGAAGACACTGTGGCTTTTCCTGCTGTGTAATATTAGCATTGGGAACATAGTATTAACTAGCTTGATGAATGCACCCTATACATCAATAATGATGTACGGCACACCCACTAAATTTTCTCCTTGCTGTTCTACGACTAACTCACAGACTGGTGAGAACCCTGTGATTTTTGTTTAAAACAAACATATGAAGTGGGACAGAGTCACTCGCAGTGGAATAAAAGCCTGAATATGAGAGTAAAGGAGCGATGCTGTAGTGAGAAATTCAACAGTTGCAAAAAGACTACGAAGCTGGGCACGGTGGCTCACACCTGGAATCCCAGCACTTGGGAGCCTAAGGCAGAGGAATTTCCTGGAGTCCAAGACTAGCCTGGGCTACCCAATAAACTTCAGGCCAGCCTGAGCTATGACGTGAGAGTTCGTTTTAGAAAACCAAACTACTGAGCTGGTAAAAGTATGGGTATGGCAACTAGAAGTCAGAGACCTTGGGCCATGGGGACACAGAGGCAGTTAATGGCGCTGTGAAGTGTCGGCTAAGAACATTATTCACAGAATAACCAGGTCCTGACACAGGGAGGGAGATACTCCTTCTTGTTCGGGCTTGGGGTATTTGTGCTGTTCCTAGCACTCATACATGACCATTACTTAAGACAACTTGAGTTCACATTTCTCTCCTGCAATCAAAGGCACAAAGCAATCAGCTGTGGGACAGAGCCCTACTAACCCTGGAAAAGACTAGGAGTTCTCACACATGATTAATAATGACTTCACGGCTGCCTTAAAATAGTACTGACTCGGGTGATGATTTTGAAAGATGGAGGAAACACTGCCTGATGGATGGCACCCTCAGTGTTGTAAATCGGCAAAGAATTGAGTGTGGGGATGCATTGGTGGCAATGTTCATGCTTGAGTCTAATGTAAAACCAGAGGACCTTGGCAAATGCAGCTCACTAGAGGGAAGACCCTCCACTGAAAAACAGTTGGTAACTTAAGAGTTCCTTCGTATAGGGCCCAGTCGTGGCCATCCCTTCGTGCCTTGAGCACCTGTAAAAATACTGAGTGCAAACTTTCTATTCCTCCAGGTGTAACAGATTGGAGCTCATCTAAAAACTATCTCCATCACTTTTGTATCCTCATAACAACTGTCTTCAGGTTTTCTTTTATTAATGCATCAAAGAAACAAAAAGATGGCTGCCATTAAATTGATACACATTATCACAAGATGAATCACAAGCTATTTTCTTTTCAAGACAGATCTTTTTAGAATTACATCTACTGCAGTCCCCAGTGCCAAACAAGAGCCACACTAAAGAGGAAATGCTTTTCTATGTGCAAATGAAATAATACAATGTCTGAGACTGGCTTTCAAATAAACTCCCCTCCCCCTCCCCATATACACAGGAGGAGGGGAATGCAACAAATAGGTAATGAAAGCTGGAGATTGTCTAAGCTAAACGATGGTGTTCCATGAACTCTTGTATTCTATGTGTGTCAATTTTTTTTCTTAAGAAGGAAGGAAAACCTCTCTAAAATCATCCTAGTAATGAAAACAAAAAAGAAAATCAAGAAGTAGATGGGAAGGAATGAAACACCAGCTGACAAATATGCTATTTGCCATGTTTGACTCTATGTTAAGGGCTTGGGGACCTAACTACCCATGAAGTCTACGATGGGGGCATTCAGGAACCCCTTCTTCTAGATACTTTCTCAGTCCCATCTTGGTATCACTAAGCTTAGAGAGCGGGTTCAAGGTCATGGGTGTTGTAAGCAGCAGAGCTGAGACCTAAACCTACACTGTTTTAGCCATGAAGAGAATCATACCCAATTCTGCCACCTCGCCTGATGACAATTTTTCTGACATTCTTACAAGTTGTTTTTAATCTATAAAAGTGCCCTCTGCCTCCTGTGTGTCACTGATGCAGTGTCATCTGATTCTGTACTGAGTTATACCACCACAAAAAGCCTTAGATCAAGCTATACTTTCCAATTCCCACACGGCTAGCCAAAAGAGAGCCTGAGGTTTTAAACAGTTGCTCTGATAGGGGTGGGGAGACTAGTCCCATTGTTTATGTTAGTCACATAAATGGCACGGTCTCAGAAACAGTTCAGGAAATGAATCAGGCATTGTCTAAATTGATCACTCTAAACAAAGTAAAGCATTGCAGGAACCCGGTAGCCATGCAATGGACCAGTACCCAGAGTTCCTCCCTCTGGACTGATCCCCACCGTCTTGGTAATGCCTTTTTGTAAGCATGGCCCACACTCATAAGCAAAAGGATGATGTGAGGTTCCACACATTCATTTTCCAAGACAGCTTATCTTGCATCATTTTAGTTGTGTCTTCCCCAGTGACCAAGAAGTCTGCTTCTCATTCGCCTGGTCCAAGTCTACTGCTCTCGGTAGACCTCCTCAACTTCTGCATCCCATCTTCCAGCAGAGTTCAAAACGAAACAAGTTGGGTAGATACAGATAGACTCAAAGGTCATCAATTTTTTCTGCCTTTTCTCCAAAAGCATTTTGTAGCCATTGTGAGGTTTAAGGAAAATGACTTGTGTCTTTATTTTTAATTGCCTCATGTGTTTTTCAAGTAAAAAGGAAAATCATATGATCATGACCTATCTGCATCTCTGACCCACCTGTGGCAGCAATGTTCTCAACAGGAACAAGGGAAAACACACTGCTTTGTTCCTAAATATGCATGTGATGATATTTTAATTCCTTGGGGAAAATGTCGAAACTGATGTATTTTAACTTCTCAATCAGCTAAAATTTACAAGTTACAAAAGTGAAAAATTTAACAACTGATCTGAAAGAATGCCATGTTTAATCAAGTTCTAACAGTCAAACATTTCACACAGTGCCATGTTCTTTCTTGCATCATCTCGGCTTATATTTAAATACTGGCTGTGATTTTACACTACCATCCTACAACACATCGAGCCTGGGAGACATTCTGAGAAATGAAACATTAGGAGATTTTGCCATTGTGTGAACACTGCCTTTAGTATGCTCATTGGAACTGAGACAGGATGGCCTAGAACACACCAAGGCTAGGAACATAGCCGTGCAACAGAGATAGCTCATCACTGATGGAAAGGTCACAATGTAGCCATGCCACTGAGATAGCCCATCACTGATGGAAAGGTCACAATGTGGTGCATTGCCATCTACAGTTTCAGAGAAGAGTTTCTCCTGTGATTTCCATTCACTACACAGCTGCAGTCATAGAAAATAATGCTTCCCACACTCAGGAAGACTGGATCTGTAACTACACATATTTTTAACTTTTGGAGACAGAGGCTTACTCTGTAATCAAAGTTGCCTTTGATGGAGCTCACAGCAATCCTCCTGCCTCAGCCTCCCAAGTGTTGGGATTATAGAGTGGTTTTCAAACTCACAGTTTTAAGTGTCACTGGCACAAATGAAAATATGCAAACTTCCAATATTTAGAAATGTATAACAAACAGTAATATTCAATAGTCAATGGAAACAAATACAATACACATGTATACATCCCTTTCTTAAAGAGCAAATAAACAGGCATAAAAACATAAAGTCACTTCAAAATTGTGACAATTAGGGCTTAAGACCTGAGTGAAAACTTTGGCCATCTGATTTATTTCATCATAAAGTGTTTTTTTAAAGCTAACTTTTTCTATTCTATAATATTTAAAATTATATTTACTATAGTATGAATATTTTCATCAAGATGGACAAAAATCAACTGGAAAATATCTTCTGCATTAAACAGACAATCTAGTTGTTTTTAACCTCATGTCTTGGAATCAAATATGAAGAGAAAACACTGTCATGCAGCAAATGCTTCCCGCCTTCCCATGGTGTGGTCAGCTGCTACAGATTAAAACCCACAGACTGGTGCAGCTCACAGGACAAATACATTTTACACACCACTAACACCTTGATGGTGAGTTTTCCTGTGCGGTACCCTCAACACTAATTACGATACTCTAAATACTAAAGTAACCAGAGTTAAATAGCTAACACTTGATAATCTACAAGTTCCTTTTTTTTTACTTAATGGAAAAATACTTACAAAATTCAAGTAAAAACTCATCTCTGCCCCCAAATTATATTTTTGAACATTTTATGAATTAGCAAATGTCTTTATTGCATTTTCCTTTGTTTGTGTACAGTAAGAAAAAATGGAAAAGAAACGGTAGAGTTGGGTATTATACCTCTGTTCAACACTGTGAACGGGAAATGAAAATTCCCCTTCAGTCTGCACTCTACAAATAGTTCGGAGCTTGAATACACTTCTACCTAATTCGACAAAATGCTGAAAAATCCCTGCCTTGTCATCAAGTTAGGAAGGTTAAAATGTCTAGCAGTGAGGTGACAGAGATATTACAGAGCCTGTAATCCCTTTAAAATTAAATCAGCACAAATATGACAAGCATGTATAATTCTTTATGCCTCTAAAGCTAAGGATACCCATCCCCCACCCACCCTGGACCAAGCAAGGGAAACTAGGCTGAATACAACAGCAGACGAAGAAGAAGAAAGACAGTCTCCTTACTACACATCTTTCCTGCCTCAGGCAAGACACATGTGACTACTTAAGTAGACCAGAGGAACTGGGTTGTACTCTGACCCTAAGTGCAAACACTCACAAAGATCTCTCCACTGAAGTGAAGGAATGTCACATCAAATTGGTTGTTTGAAAATCAACCTCACTTTTCTTTGAGCATGTGATGACCTGTAGTTGTGTTTCTCAAGACTCAACAACAATCATTTGACTAGTTTTTAAATAAGAATGAACAAAACAGTGGGTCATACATTATACCTCCAACTCCTATCTCAAGCAGATTTTTGTTTTTGTTTGCCTTTTTTAAAATTTGAGATCAGTGAATTTAAGTACAGCCTCCCCAGCAAAGCTCTCTTCAACATGTTTAATCTTCGTATCTGGAGGTGGGCTTTTCTCCTGTCTAGAAAATGAAAAAATGAAGTAATGAGAACGATGAAGAGGAAGACATCTCTAAGAGCTGAAGAGAGAGTCAAGTTAGACAAGATGGTAGATGATCTCAAGTCAGAACAGGGCGCACAGAACATGCTTGCAAAAGAGGGGAAGTTTCTCACTTGCCCTAAGTGGAGCTTTCTTGGGAAGAGATACAGCCTGATACATATTTGAAAAAAGAAACATTCTTTTGGAGGCAATGAATCACTTTAATAGTTTTTAAACAGATTCATTTGATTATGTCATCATTATTGTTCTAAAGAAATAGCCACTGTGGAAATGCTGAGAAGACAGTCAGTCTAGCACTATCCCAAGAATTTACCAGAGAAAAATCCTGGAACACCATGAACTCAGTGAGGCAGCACAAATATCCCTTCAACCTAGTATACTTGGAAAATAAGCTTATTTGACCAAAAGGAAGGAAAATTCAGCATTTTCTGAATTTTTCTTTCTTTTTGATCAATAAGCTTTATTTGAAATATTATTTAGATAAAGAAAATCAAAGGGTATTTATTCTTATGGCTTATCTATAAACATACTGAACTAGAAGTTTAAAGTGATTTGAAAAAGGAATCAAAACTCAACAACAATTAGAGGTGGTTTACAGCAATAATGGGATCATTGCTGTATCACCCAGAGAGATTCCCCCTCTGTGAGAATGGTGATGCCTCTGGCTCAGTGGATGTTGTTCCTTGTAGGTTTGTAAGGCGGCGAACTGATTCTGAGGATGCCCATTTCCGTCATCTTTGTCCTTAGCTTTTCAAAGGCAGTGTTTATTACTATGTATTTGCAGTTCACATCCTCTATATGGCAAAAATGTTGCACTGCTTTTTACAGACTTAGAAACAGATGATCAACAGCATTGGAAAGTGACACAATTAACTGAAGGGAAGCCAACTGCATATACACACTTGGATGGAATGTTTCTCCTTGTTTCTTATTTCCATAGTGTCTCTTCTTAATTCTTCCATCACTTGAGGTAGGAGTGTTCAGGAGAAGCATTACTCAGTTAGGCTAACCCAAGTTGCAACTGTTTCTAACACAGCAAAAACTCTAAAATTCTCCAACTTCAAATCCTTTCTGGATGCTTGCATCATTACATCTCAGTTTTATCTACAAACCCCAAAGGTCCTGATTCCCAACCTCCCAAATTTGCATAAAATGACAAGACCCATAATTCATATGATGCTAAAGAGAAAAATCTTGCATATGATGACCTGTCTAGTACTCCAACTATTGAGGGATTTCACTTCTCTGTTAAGAGTCTATCTTAGGGACAACAGTCCTGAAGATGAATTCCAGATCTTTCCCAGCAGATAAACAATGCTTTGCATACAATGTTCACAGGCTTTGAGTACGAAAGCTTTGAAAACTCAGCTCCAGAGTAACCAAAAAGTGGTGACTCGTGAACTTGAGAATAAATACAAAGGAAACAAAGTTTGGAGTCAAATCAGAGATATGTATTAAAACTATTTTAAAGGACCCTGTTTTATTTTAGACATAATAACACTTAAAATCTTTTTGGGGAGAGGGTTCTTGTGGATCTTCTTACACTCGCCATTCAAAACACACACACACACACACACACACACACACACACTGCTTTAAAAATCTGTTTCCTTAAATCTCTTCTTAGATTCTAGACTGCACACCTTGAATTTTCTCCATTTCTGATACGTGTATCTGCCAGCTTAGAAACTAGTTTCTCAAATGACTTGAAAGCGCCTTCAAAAGTCAAAGGGCATCTTTTTCATTTCAAATTCCTAGCTCTTTTATTCGGTTCAATCACTTATCATTTACCGAAGTTAATGATTGACAGCAAAAAACAAAAACCAATCTTGTGCCCGGTGTGGTTTCAACTCCTCTGAGCTATAAGTTTTGTTTTAAGAGGGCAGAAAAAGTGGGTGGCCATCAGAGCACCGCCCCATTGCTTCTGCCGCAGGCTCGGTGGTTTGCAGCAGCAGCAGTCTGACTTGCACGGAAAATTCAGCCTAGGAAATGTTTCTGCAACAGCAAAGGCAATCAGCCTCTCATTCCCCACCCCACACAGCTTCTCTGGCTTCCAAGGTCTGGGGTATAGAAACAAAGAGAAAACATTTTGGCTGAATAAAATCATTCTCCTTTAACTTTAATAAGTAAACGACATTTGGAATCTATGTTCTTATTTGCAGGAATGGGGATTCAGAGGTTAACCGAGTGCCTCCTCCTCGCCTTGAGCATACAACAAAACCCACTAAAATTACGACCTACTACTAAAAGGTTGCATTTACTTTAAAGGACAGAGCGTTCTTTCTTAAAATGACCACGTTTTAAAACATAGCAAGAACTCGGGGACAAATACTAATCCTCGGGAGACAGGTACACATGTGTCTTCATGACTGGCCTCAGTGGTCAAATGCTCGCAAGGGAAAGTGACCTAAACTGCAAAACATGATTGACAAGCACCGCCTTTCTTGGTAGCCTGATTGGTTCCCAGCACCACCGGTGAGCCATCACTTGCCAGTAAAGAACTCTGCCTGTCCCAAGCTAGTAAAAAAGGAAACTTTTCCAAATAAGCTAGTTCGGTCTCGCCGATCTAAATCCAACAGGTGTCAACACACGTCGCCACCGCCACACATCTTTCTGAATGTGGTCTAGAGCAGCATGGGGTGGTTAGCGAAGAAACCAAAAGAATCCGACCTCTAAGAGGATTGTGAAAAACAAAAACAAAACCAGCCTGGTCCCTAGCCCGGCTGATCCCTAGGCGATGGGGTCAAGGAGTGGAGATGGGGAAAATTTCTGCTCACTCCCCGGGATGCGCTTTGCCTCAGGGTCTCAGAGCACTGGCCCTGCGCTGTCCACCCAGCACCACTGTAAGGCAGAGGCGCCTGGGGCTGGGAGGCAGGGAAAAGAGGGTGCGAGGTACCTGCTTGTCCAGGGTGTCCCGGGCGCCTGCTGGTCCCGCGCTGGTCCTGGGTGGTGCGGAGGTCCGCTCGCAGCTGCAACCCTCCAGGAGGTACATGCCCGCCGGGCGGCCGCTCTGCTCTCCCTCGAAGTAAAAGAGCACATTCTGGTAGAGAGCGAACCACTTCTCGTGCCAGCGGCTCGCCTCGGCCGCCTTCTTGCTCAGGAAGCCACGCTTGGTGCCCTCCTTGCGCGCCAGGAAGGCCAGGTACAGGGCGTGCCCCTCGTTGTAGCGCACGCTTTTCTGCATGGCGAGGGCGCGCGGGGAGTGGAGGGGGGAGTTGGGGTCGCAGTCTCAGCCCCGCTGCGGGGCCATCACCGAGTGCTCTCCTGTACCCCGGCCCGCCGCCCAGACCTAGTGCGCCGATCCCGGCTGGGGCACGGTCTCCTCCCCGACCGCGCCCTCTCGGGCACCCGACGCCTCCCGATCTCCGGAAGCCCGGTACCGAGCGGCCCTCCGAGGGCGCCCGTACCCACGCCGCTCCACCCGAAGTTGCGGGAGCTGAGCCCCCAGCGGCGGGCTGCGCTGGGAGGCGCGCAGCAGCCGGAGGACTGTCCCCGGGCAATGCGCTCCGGGAGACAGAAGGTAAAACGTCACGTGGGAGATCAGCTGTAATCGGCTTGGAGACCGATTTAAAGGGTAAAGTCGGCGCGGTGGCGGCCGCGGAGGCGCTGCCTGCTCTCCCCAGCGCGCATCCTTCACTTGCCTGCCAGGACGCTGGCCTCCGCCTCTGCCCAGGCCAACCACCGATGGGGCAGATCGCCCGGGAGGGGCAGGAGCGTGGTGACACCCAGCTGCTCACGGCAGCAACGCGCACAAATATGCTCTCCCATACACGCCATACACGCAGACAAACGCACACTGAACACATGCATAGAGACTAGTATCCGAACACAAACACACAACGTTCATATTCATACACCAAAACACACATGCACACAAATGCAATGGGCTCCGCGCACAAGCGTGTGTGCACTCACAGCATAAATTAGCAAATGCCCTTTCACCCAACACTCACAATCATACACATAGGAGGACAACATACAATCACAAATAGCACACCACTATGCACACAGATACACGTTCACACCTACAAAAATATACCCACTGTATATACTACTCAAAAATGCAAATCTATGAGTTTGTACTTACACAGGCCGATATATATATGTATATATATATATATGTAACCTTGGTACTGTCTCAAACATGCTCATATTTACTGTACCAAATGTATATATACACTTATATATACATTCACAGAAACATAGACAAATGAACACCTATAATAAACACACACATCCGTCAGCCCTTTCAGTCACACACACACACACACATATACACACACACACACGAAGAATCATAAACATATGCAAGTACATGACATCCTAAACACACTCATCAGATACAAGCGCTTACAGACAGAAAAAGGACAGATACATAGGCACTTACATATACACATTTTTACAGCCTCCGTGCGTGCACTCACACTCACAAATAGGTTCGGTAGCAGCAGGTGGAGTCACATGGTGGCTTTGCATAAACCACAATGTTGGCTTCCCAGTTTGTTTCCGAACAAGCAGTGAACGTTGATAGGAAAAGTTGAGTGTTCCCAGAAAGCCAGCAGATGTGTCGATTCCTTTTGAACACCTGTTATTTCTTGGGATTAAGATAAAAGAAACTAAATGTTAAGTATGGAGTTTTAAATAGAGGGAGGAATAACACTATGAGGAAGACTTTGTTGGCAGAGGCAGAAACTGTCCCCAGAGGCCAAGCTGTCACAGGCTGAACAGAGTCCCTTGTAAAGACTGGAATTCATTTGATTAACAAACTTAACAGCTACTGCTGGAAAACCAAGATATTCTCTCCAAAAAAAAAAAAAATACAAGTGGAAAAGAAAAGATGTTCCAGAAGCTTCTCGAGAAAACTGGTAAACCCCACAGTGCCCTCTTGGATTCTGCCTCGCTTTCTTTTCACTCCTGTAGCCACATATTAAAACGAGTGCCCAAAAAGTATTGTGGAAAGCAACAGAATAGCAAAAGATTCCTTTCAGGGCGGTGAATTGGCAGCAACACACCTGTCTTTTACTGTGGTTATGTGCTCGCAAATTAATCTCCACAGGGTCCTGCCTGCTCTGAAAGGACTGTCTTTGCAGAATATGTTAACTCTGCCTCACCAAACAGCTGAGTGGTTTGCATTTTACTGTCAAGGAAAACTTCACTATTGAAGTACACGTAATGGGAAAATTGCCCTTTTGAAATGACTGTGGGGAAGAGTAGCCATCCTTTCACATACCTTGTATCTCAAGGGCAGCTCCCGTTGAGCTGGATGCAGCCCAGTGGAGAGCTTGCACTGTTATTTAGAGAAAAGCAGGTTGCAGTCCACATGGTTCTGGAAACGGGGAAGAGGGAGGTTCTCTCTGGTGCCTTTTCCTTTCCTTCTCCATGATCCAGCTCAGAGACGTGGAAGCCAAAGGATAACTGAGCAGTTGAAACACTCCAGCTTCAAGCAGAAGCCAGAATAGGTCCCACCAGAATAAAATACTCACTACAGTTCTGTCATGAGTATTCATACCTTCTAACCCCATGTCCCTCATGAGCATTCGTACCTCCTAACCCACTTGTTTCCCCTCAGATGTGAATGAAACTTTCTTTAGTAAGCACTGTCTCTGCCATCTAGCTGTTCTCAAGTGTCCCCTCTATCTATGGAAATGTCCTTATTTGAATCCCCTTGTCCGATCTCACTTTCTACTATGTGAAGTGCTGTAGACCTCATTTCCCCAGGACAGTAAAAGAAAAAGTTCTGGTTTCCTCCATGTTTTGGCTGATGACTGTAGTATTGTTGTTGCAGTTCCCATATATCGTGTGTGTGTGTGTGTGTGTGTGTGTGCACAAATGAATGTGTGTATACATCCATTCTGTATGTGAGTGCGGGTACACATGTAGAGGGTAAGACAACCTTAGTTGTTGGTCCTCACCTTGTCTGAGTCAGGTTCTCCCCTTGTTCACTGACATATATGCCAGGCCACCTGACCCTCAAGTTTCCAAGGGACCCTCTAGCTCCCATTTCACCGTACCTTGATACCTTGTCTGGCTTTTATATGGAAACCCTAATTCATGTCTTCATGCTTGCAGGAAGCGTTTTTGCCCTACAGAGCCATCTCTCCAGTCCCTAGAGTGGATTTTAATCATGGAAATTCACCGCAACAGTTATTGGGTGGAAGATGATGTTCTCAGTACTATTCTGGGATGGCGTCAAATGGTGTCACTCATGCTATCGCTGTGCTCAGTCCAGAGGAGGCTTTCACAGTTAGGAACATCTCCCGATTCTTAGTAGCAAAGCCAGTTCCTTAATGGATACAGCACCTAGGGAGGGTTTATATGCAGTAAGCACATAAGTGATCCATAAGTATTTCTAGATTAATTTAGATGTTGGTCATTAAATTGTTAAAGAGAGTGCCAACATCTCATATTTAGATTTCTCTGTAAGATTTTTAAGGGTAAAATGACTAGAAATCAATGGGGCATCTGGGAAGTCATAGCCAGTAAGTGTGTGGCTGGCCTCTGTGGGACCTCAGCTCCACTGGAAACTGCATTCCTGGACTGTGTCTTCCTGAAACAGTCAGAGAGTTTGGAGTGCTTTTCCTGCAGATCTCACAGGTTATCTCCAAATGGATGGGTATGGACTTGTCTATGCAGTCACTGCTTTCCGTCTTGCATTTCATGAATTCTTTTCTGAGAGGGTCAACGAGTGGCATTTCTTTTTTATTTTTTATTTTAATTTTAAATAGCTTGTTTTACGTGTCAATCCAGTTCCCTCTCCCTCCCCTCCTCCCGCACCCCGCATCCCCCCCCCCCCCCGCCTCCCACCCTATTGCCAATTCCTTCCACATAGGGGATATCTAGAGTCTGTCATTTCACTCAGGGTAGGGTCCGGATCAGTCCCATGCTGGCCTCCCCACTGTCAGTCTGGGGTCCAAGAGCTCTCCCCTGTTCAGATCAGCTGTCTCTGCTGGTTTTGCCAGCCCATTCTTTGCCAATTTGCTCATCGCTCCTCTCTCTCTGTCACTGGGTTCCTTGGGTTCAGTTCAGTGCTTAACTGTGGGTGTTTGCTTCTGCTTCCATCAGTTACTGGATGAAGGCTCCTGGATGGTTATAGGCATCAAGTTCATTATCAGGAATGGGCATTAGAGGTGGTCTCTCCACTATTGCTTAGCTTGCCAGTTGGTGTCATCCCTTTAGATCACTAGAGGTCAACGAGTGGCATTTCTTGAGATCAAAAAGTGATTCTCAATGATAATTATGATAATTCCGAAAACATTCTGTTTGTACTTTTCTGGGCAAATTAAGGGGGGGAAAACAGCATTGAGCTGCCCTGTCTGGGAACTGACTACTATTCCCTGGAAGAGGTGTGATTCAGGCAAATTCACAAAAAGCATGAGGAAGAAGGAGAGAAGGATGAGGAGGCAAGGGGGTCAGAGAAGGTGACTTATGAGGGGAGAGGGAGGGATGGAGAGATGGAGGGAGGGAGGGAGGGAGGGAGGAAGGGAGAGAGGGAGAGAGGGAGGGAGGGAGGGAAGGAGGGAGGGAGGGAGGGAGGAGAAACTTTATCTGAACTATCCAAAATGCTTTGGTTGGTTAGTGGGAAGAATTCAACCTGAGCTTCAGGGTTGCAGGATCCCAAACTCGGGCCTTCTCTTTTAGGCACAGAAGGGAGGTTTTTATTCATTTACCCTTTCCCTAAACACTGTAGTCTGGGAATTTGAATGGACTCCTTAAGTTCCTATAGTGACCTTTCCCTATGATTCTTATCATTTAGAAAAGGCTCAGCACTGGGTACTTAGGGAAGTGCCTTGCTGTAGGGGTAAAAACAAAAAAGTTTCCATCATTTCTCTGAGGATTAACTGGACTGAAGTGGCAAGACAAACACATTGGAGAAAACAGTCACACGGTATAATTACCCACAAGTGATCCAGAAACTTCTTTGGCCTTTTTTTTCTGCAGAGAAGCATTGAAACAAACTTAAGAGGCTAAATGATGACCAGGCAAACAAGCCCAGGAGACAGCCATCAGAATTTGAGGGAGTCCAAGGAACAGACAGTGTTTTATTAGGAAATTCTGTCTGGCAATAGGGAAACTCTACAATCAACTGTACCCAGATAGACAGGGAGGCTTCGGGATGGAGAGGAGCACACTTGTGTTCCTTTTCGATCTTCTCCGTGCAGATGAGGAAATTGCAGGAAGAGCCTCTCCCCTGTGATAGGGAGAAGAACAAGGCTAGGCCTGCTCTTAAGGTATTTTCATTTCCTTTAGATCAAATTCTGCAGCATGTGGGGAACTGCTATATTCAGGGAGATGTCACTCTCTCTGAGCCCTAGCATTGTCAAACAACGCAGATCCTACCAGGATCCTTTTCTTGGTCCTACAGAAGATTATTTTGGGACTTGTCATTTTGATGGCTTGTGGATATGGAAACTAGTAGAGATTCAGTAAGAATGGGGGAAGATGATAAGGGATACGGGGTGCCCATCTCCTGCACAGATGCACTCTGTTCTCTCCTGGTACTCAATGAAGCTCTACATAAAACTTAAAGGGGCTATCCCTCTCTGACCCACAACATTCTTTCGCTCAAATAGCATTCCTTATTTACCAAATTGGTGATGGTGGTACAAAATACTAAACTATATTATTTAGAGGTGATAAAACAATTTCTTTCTGATGTTTCATCTAACTTAATGTTCCCAATAACCAGACACTAAACATAAATACATTATGCACCTGTACTGACCAACATGGTGATGATTTTGCATTTTTTTTTTTTTTGGTTTTTACGAGACAGGGTTTCTCCGTATTGTGATTTTGCATTTTCTTGATTACTAAAGTGTGGGGAGTGGATGATGTCCTGAGAGAATGTATGTTATTGACATACCCAGAGCAATGTTAAGGACCTTAGTGCTTCAAACCCATGAAAATGGCGAAGCCTCCCTCTGGTCCAAGTAGAGTGTTTACAAATGACTGACCAGTGTACAAAGCTAGCAACTTCAGCTCTCTCCTCACCAATGACTGCAGCCCAAGACTTGTCACTATGGAAACCTCCCTGGAGTCTAACCATCCTCCTTGTGCCAGCTTGGAATCTCTGCATTGCAGAATAGGTACCCTCTATCAGAGTGAGCAAGGTCCACTCAATCCCAGCTTTTTGTGTGTGAGTATCTGTTGTTTCTCCAATCATGGATTTCCAGGACCAGGACATGTAGGATGTGCCATTTAAGGTCCTGTTCTAGGAGTTCAATCAGAGCTATCACTCACCTCCTTTATACAAATTAAAATAAACCACACCCTCTTGGAGATTAGATTAAGGAAAGGCATCCTTTGGTGCACACAACCTTGAAAACTGGTAAGAAGACAGCATCTTTATTTGAATAAGGGCATGCCTTCCTCTAAATGGCTGTGATTGCAGGAAGCCCTGTGCAGTGAGCAACCTGAACAACTGAACTTGGTGTCCTACACTGTACACTTCCCTCTGAATGGCTGCATGGACAGTGCGCTTTCTGAATTTCTGTATTAGTCCCACAAACCCTATCTCAGAGAAACACGGAGATTAAATTTTATACTTAAAAAAAACCAGCCAGGTGGTGGTGGCACATACTTTTAATCCCAGAACACAGGAGGCAGTGGCAGACAGTTCTTTGTGACTTCAAAGACAGTCTGGTCTACATAATGAGTTCGAGGACCAGCAGAGCTACATAGAGAGATCCTGTCCAAAAACAAACAAAACAAAAACAAAAACAACAAAAAAACAAAACAACAAAGAAAAAGTAAACTTGCAAAGCATGAGCATGGGTTGGCAAATATGAGAAGTTACATTATTTTGCATTTGTGATGGGTAAGGAAAAGCAGCACCACTTTCTCATGCTGTAACGTTCAATTCTGTGGTAGTTACAATAGCAGAAAGTAGAATCACCCCAGCCATTAGTAACGGGAATGGGTGAGTCCGGCAGACTCAGTTAACAGCTGTGAGTCAGTGCTGGGCAAGGCCTCCTCTTCTCTTTATACTCACACCCCCATCTGAGAAGACTGTCTCTGTACACTGATGGGACTTCCTCCTAGTCATTTCCTGCACTACTCCATTCCAACTTCACATGCCCAAAGAAATCATAGTCACCCACAACCCCTAAGTGCCAGACTCCGAAGTCAGTTCTGCCTGACCCAATGTCAAAACAGCACTTGGTAGAGTAGCTGACCCTTCCCATTTCCCCCAATACCCTCCCTTTCTGCTTCTGCATACTCCAAAGTGCCAGGCCGCCTCACCTTCTCAGCTGCCATCCTCTTCCTGACCTTCAAAGCAGTAGTATACCCTCCAGCCTTCTTCTGGGCTGTTTGCTCTCTGCATTAAAAAAAAAAAAACCTATTGCATCCCTTTATTTGTTTGCTTGTAGTACCGGGGGCTTGCACATGGAAGAAGTGTTCTACCACTGAGTTTCAGCCCAGCCAGGCTCCGTAGCTCTACACAAGCCTCTCCACACCCTCCTCCTTTTGTATCTGCCTACTCAACATCTCTTCTCGTACATCTAGTAGGCATCTCAGGCTCAGCACAGTCGAAACGTTCCTGCAACAACCCAACTGTTACCAAGATGGCTTTCTCCTGTCAGAATATGGCGACTCTTCTGAAATGACAACTTGAAGTCACTTCACCCTCTCCGCAGCAAGCTGACTCCACTCTCGAGGAATATCCTAGATCTGACGATGTCTTACAACCCTCACTGCTGCCCTCTCTCTCTAACTAACCTCCTTGGTCTGCTGCCATCTGTTCTCCATTCCACAGCCAGTCAGAACCTTAAAACACCAATTGCTGTTCTGCCTGTGTAGAATCACAGCACAGCTGCACAAACCCACCCTGTTCTGCCTGATCTAAGGCCAGGACTGTGCACTGGCCCTTCCCCAAGCTGGAGTGTGTCTCCCCACTGCTTGGCTAGTTTGTTGATTCATTCAGATCCCATTACGGTGCCACTTCAAGACTGGCTCTTACACTCTCCTGCTCCGTGACTTTCTTCTATCCCTGCTCCTCATCCAACTTTGCCATTTCTACCTACCCCAAGTTAGCCTCTGGAGGGACTGAGAAGTTTCCTCAGGATCACTGTGACCCCAGAGCACGATGGAGACCTTTGAAGTGCCACTAGGTCTTCCTTCCTGATCATCTTGTTCTTTCTTCCTGCCTCCTCCTCTCTCGGCACCCTAACCTCTGCTGCTGGAAGTTCTACCTATAGTCAGCCCTCTATGGAAATGACCCTCAGCTGAGCAGAGGCATCTCAAGAGCATCACAATGCCCTCCTGGGCCAACCTGCACCAATGCCTGGTCCACAGGGATGAGGTTTCTCTCATTCTGACTCAGGTGTCTTTGAGGAACTCCAGTGGGGTCCAGCCAGAGGAGGGTGTGACTTTCTCATGCAAGGAAGCATCTTCCCAAACAAAGTGGTAAACAGGCAAAGATGGAAAATAGGATCTTCAGTGAGGGAAAGTGTGGGAGTTGATGGTCAGTAACAGAAAGGTGCACTGCCAACCAGGCAATGCAGGTACGTTTTCGCGTGGGAGTAGGGAATGAAGTGTGATGGGGGTGTGTGGTGGGAAACAAAGGTGTCATGGAGGTTGACTGAGTCAACCTATGATGGTTAAACCAGTATCAGTGTGGTGATGGGGGAAGTCCTTCTGTGTATATGTTGTCTTATTGGTTGACAAATAAAGCACTGTTGGCCAATAGGGAAGCAAGCTAGGTGGGACTAGGAGTCGAGGAGGATTCTGGGAAATGTAGTCAAGAGGCGAGTCGCCATGTGATCCCAGGAGGAGAGGGTGCAAGTCTGGCATTCTCGGTAAGATAAGACCTTATAAAAATATGTTAGTAATGATGGGTTAGTAATTAAGTCAGAGCTAGCCATTAAGAAGCCCCAGCAAACGGCCAACAGCTTCATGATTAATATAATGTCTCTTGTGTTATTTGGGGCAGAGACAGCGGCGGACGCAGGCAGTTGGCAGGAAGAATGTATGTTACAGTGTGGCACTGCTGGGTTCTGAGTGGCGAAGCATCCTGACTTGGTGTCACTGCATACATTCTCTGGCCATGTCTCTTCCTTTCAGATGATGTGGTACAAATGAGAGCCACTACCTTCTGTTTAGATACCTGATTTGGGCCTCAACCTGCACAGCCAGTGGGAGAACTGCTCTCCTCCTAGACGGCAACCCGATGAAGCAGTATCTGAACTGTGAGAGCAGAGCCTGGCCCCCTTTGACATCTGCTCTTCATATAGTGACCATCTTGTCTCAAGATGCCAGCGTGTTCCCCACCTTAGCACTGATTATCTGGCACTCTCCCTCTTCGACAAACGTGATGGCAGATCGCTTCACTCTGGTTGTCCATGCACAGCTTCTGGGTTCCTAAGAGCTGTTTCCCAGCGCATTGGAGGGAAGACTAACTATGACTACTTCTGGCTAGAGCTATCAGTTTCTTCGATGCCTTGAGATCCACTACACTGGAGCCTACCCAATTGTATGCCTTTAAATTGTCATAGTTTATTTTAAGTAGTAAACTTCTCATGTTCGGAGGCAGTAAATATGTCAGAGTCGCATATGCACACAGTAGCATATGTTTGCTGTGGCAAATTATGAGAACCTATATGTTCAGTGAAACTACTTGGGAAATAAGGGGTGTGGCAAATAAGTAGGAATGAGCTTTGGGGTGTTAAAAGTCCACATCATTCCCAGTTGGTTCTCTCTGCCTCCTGCTTGTGGATAAGGATGTCAGCTCTCAGCTTTTGCTCTAGCACCGGGCCTGTCTGTCTAGTGTTGTGTTCCCTGCTGTGATGGTCATGGGATCACCCGCTGGAACTATAAGCCTCCAACAGATTCTTTCTTCTTTAAGCTGCCTTGGTCATCGCGCCCCAACTGACATGTAACTAAGTCCCTGATTTGATTTTCCAGTGCCAGAGATGAACTCTGTGCTCCACCCAAATACCGACATCAAGCTCCACCCACACGCCGCCATCAAGTCCCATCTAGAGTCAACTGGAGAAATCTAGGCTGGAACACACTGAGGAGTGCCAGCAGGGGCCCAGAGCAGTGCCCACTGCCCCACACTAAGTCTGAGCCCAAGCAGAGAGTTCAAGACTTCGGAAACTCAGTCCTGAATGGGATGTCTTCATTACACCTCTCCCTTAGAGTTAGGAGGCAGGAAGTTTATAAGAGCCAAAGGGGATGGAGGATGCCAAGGAAAAAGTCATAAGAAACTCACAGATACTGTGGCAACTGCAAGGGGTCTACACAACTTTAAGCCATACAGGATTCCAGTCCAGACAGGAAAGTGGACTGGAGTTTATACCCCTAGCTGAGAAGTTATTCCACTGGACAACCACTTGCAAAGGAAAAAATAATTTTCCCCAATAGAATCTCACTGGGTATATTACCCACACTCAGGGTAGACCCCATGCCCGGCAGTAGATGGTCAACAAAATGAACTCAGCAGGATTTCTATAGACTATTTGTCTCATGTTGTTTTGTGTGGGCATTGTTTGCTTATATATTATGATTTCCAATTTTGTGTTTTATGGTGTTTGTGTGTATGTGTGTACTTGTGTGTGTGTTTGTGTATGTGTATATGTTTATGTGTATAAGTATGTGTGTTTGTGTGTGTGTGTGTGCTTCTTGTGCTTTTTCTATTTCTTCTTTTTGCTGGTTTGTTTGGTCTTTTGTTGTCTGTTTTGTTTCTAAAGAGAAAGAAAAAGGAGTGATTTCCAGGACAGGCTCCAAAGCTACACAGAGAAACCCTGTCTCAAAAAAAAATGAGAGAGAGAGAGAGAGAGAGAGAGAGAGAGAGAGAGAGAGAGAGGGAGGGAGGGAGGGAGGGAGGAAGGAGGGAAGGAAGGAAGGAAAGAAGGGAGGGAAGGAAGAAGGAGGGAGGGATGGAGGCAGGAAGGGAGAGAGGGAGGGAGGAAGGGAGGGAGGGAAGGGAAGAGAAAAAATGAGAATTGCTTTTCTTCAGAGACCAGCTCCCCAATAAGTTATCAAATTCCAAGTGGTCAGCCATAAACACATGTACACAGGAAAACAAATTAAATAGACTCATTAACTTGTGTGTGCATGAAAGTGAGGCTGCCCACCAGGTTTTGTCTCTTCCACACATACCCGTTTGCCCGCTTGCTTTTTCAGTGTTAGGATGTGACCCAAGCCCCTCATTAGATCTTAGGCTCCTCAAATCCACAAATGTAAGCTAAATAAAATTCTTTCTTTATTAATTACCTGGTCTTGAGTAATCTATTATAGCAATAGGCACTGATTAGGATAGTATCTAAACCCTTGACAGTCCTGCAAGAGACTTCCCATTTCTGCCTCTACCCAAGCTCAAGCCTGGGCCACCCCTGCTCGGAACACTAAAGTTGACTACACACTTACCTCAAGAACCTCATCACTGGAGACCTGAGTCCATTTAGTGTTTTTCCTATGTAAATGTGTTTAGGGCTGACCACTTGGAATTAGATAAGAATTCTCATTTTTTTTCTGTCTCCCTGCCCCCTATCTATCTCTCTCTCTCTCTCTCTCTCTCTCTCTCTCTCTCTCTCTCTCTCTCTATCAACCTATCTCTACAGTAATGATTACCTGTAGATCTTCATCTAGGGGGTAAGACCATGCTGGCATGTTGATTGGTCTGATCATTATTCAGGTCTTGTTTATACAACCATATCACTGAGCATTCCTAGGTACAGTATCCCAGTCATGACTAGAAGACACTATCTGATCTTGCATCAGACATCTTGGTCCTCTAACTTACAATCTTGCTTTGAATTAACATGAATCTTTTGAAATCTCAAGCCTTCCCCCAGTGACACACCTCCTCCAACAAGGCCACACCTCCTAATCCTTCCCAAACATTTCTACCAACTGAGAACCAAGTATTCAAACATATGAGTCGTTCTCGTTCAAACCACCACATTCTACCCCTTGGCCTCCATAGGCTTGTGGTCATATCGTAATGAAAAATGCATTTAGCCCAACTTCAAAAGTTCCCAAAGCCTTTGAGTCTCAACTGGTTTCAAAGCCCAAAATCCAGAGTCTTTTCTGATATGCAAGGCAATCTCTTAATTTTAAACCCCTGCAAAATCAAAAAGTAAATTACATACTCCCAACATGCAATGGCATAGAATATACATTACTACCCCAAAATGAAGAAATTGGAGTGTAATGAGGAAATGCTAGACCAAAGAAAGACCTAAACCTAGCAGGTCAAACTCCAAATCCTGTAGTTCCATGTCTGAAGCCAAAGTGCGTAGAAGCCTCTTCCTTTCCAGCTTTGCTGCCTACAACACATTCATTTCCCTTGAGCTGATTACACTCCTTGTATATAGCTCTCCTAGACAAATACACCATGGCTCTGGCACCTCTAACTTCTTAGAGCATTCATTGTAATTCAGGATTCACTTTAATGGCTTCACACAATGGCCTCTCAGGGCTTCCATACAAGGACTTCCATGCCATATACCTGTCCTTAGCTGCTCTCCTTCACCACAGAGGAAGAATCCAGAATTCCTTGACTTGTGTATCCTTCATAACTCTAAAGCCAAAGCCACATGGATGACATCGCCAAATTCAGCTACCAGTGGAGCTGCAGCTGAGAGTTCTCAACCTAATCAATAATCAAGAGATAAAGAGAACACTAGGAATGTCTTTTTGAAATCTCAAGCCTTCCCCCAGTGACATTCCTCTTCCAACAAAGCCACACCTCCTAATCCTTCCCAAACAGTTCCTCCAACTGAGAACCAAGTGCTAAAATATATGAGCCTATAGGGCCATTCTCATTCCAACAGCCATATCATATCTCTGATATTTATGAACTGTGAATTATGAGAGTTACTCAAGGTCTATAGAATACAGAATTTTCTAGATGGCAGCAATCATCATTTATATATAGCCCAGTATGTGACCTATAGTTATCATTTTCCCATTTATGTTTGAATTCAACCAGATGCATGTATGTATGTATGTATTTTTATTTGATGTGTATGTGTATGTGTATTTTGGCTACATGTATGCACACACACTACATGTGTGTACTATCCAAGGAGGCCAGACACGGGAATCATATCCCTTGTAACTGTGACTGTGAGCCAGGCTGTGGTTGTACATGTCTTTTGTTTTTTGTTTTTTGTTTTTTTGGTTTTACGAGACAGGGTTTCTCTGTATTGTTTTGGAGGCTGTCGGTCCAGCCCAGCCTCGAACTCACAGAGATCCGCCTGCCTCTGCCTCCCGAGTGCTGGGATTAAAGGCGTGCGCCACCACCGCCCTGCGGTTGTACATGTCTTTAATCCCAGCACAAGTCAGAGGCAGGCAGATCTCTGAGTTCTGAGTTCAATACTATCCTGCTTGCTCTACAGAATGAGTTTCAGAACAGTAAGAAAGAAAGAAAACAAACAAAGAAAAATTTGTCTTGAAAAAACAAACCAACAACAACAACAAAAAAAACACCAGGAAAAACCTTTATTCCCTCTAGGATGTTAGCACTCTAAACAGTAGGACACACATCCTTTATCCCATGTTGTAAGTCTGCTGAAAGCAGACAAATGGCTGGAAGCTGCTATGTGGGTGCTGGGAACAGAACCCATGACTTCTGCAAGAGCAGCAAGTACTCTTAACCACTGAACTATCTCTCCAGCTCCACTCAAGCAGTTTTTAAAGTTCACTGGGAATCATAGACCATAAAAATGAGGAACTTGACTTTGAACATGAATGTTTCAAAGAAGGTAGGAATTCAAGCTTCTGAGCTCCATGTTCTTACAACTCCAAGCCCCACACTGAGCTGTGTTATATTAGGTATGAATTCAATTGTCCAAACAATATCAGAATTAGTAAAACTTGGCTTACTTTAGGTTTAATTTTCTCCAAGCTTATATGTGATCCATTCGTGGAAGTATAGAAATGAAAAGGCTATTTGAGTAGAGGAGAAATGTCACCACTGAAGTTATTAAAAACTGATGGAAACAATTCTCCAGCTAACAATGACTAGGGAGCATAACATTTGAACTGAAGCCCTGAAACTGAAGTGATCATTGGTGTCTCAGGCCAGTGGGGAGGTGGAGGGTCAGAGGACAGGGATCCTCAGTACTTGTTTTTTTATTCAGATAGCAATTTCTTGAAAGTTCACTTGAAATGGCATTAAAATGCATGCCATTTTTGTGTTAGTGAGATAGGGATACATTTATGACCCAGAAATTGCAAAGGTTCTAGAAATCTAATGTTCTGGTTATATGCCCCATGCTGGTGCCTTATCCCCCTAAGTCAGTGGTTCTCAAACTATGGGTTATGACCCCATTTGGGGGTCCAAAGGACCCCTTCATAAAGGTCATCTAAGACCATTGGGAAACACAGATATTTACATTATTATTTATAACAGTAGCAAAATTGCAGTTATGAAGTAGCAGCAAAAAAATAATTTTATGGTTGGGGGTCACCATAACATGAGGAACTGTATTAAAGGGTCACAGCATCAGGGAGGTTGAGAACCACTGCCCTAATCAATACAAGCTATTGCCATTGCTCTTGATTACCCACCAGAACTTGATGGCAAGACCCTACTGCTGAAGACATCACACACACACACACACACACACACACACACACACACACACACACACACACACACTGTTCAAAAGACATGGAGAAGGAGGGGTTGACCAGGAAGATTCCTCTTTGCTGGCTAGCTTTCACAGTAGTGGAGGATGGGGGGAAGTCACCCACAGTGTTACCCAACTGTGAACCCTATGAACCGAATAATAAATGGCAGGGATGCAATGGCATTGGGTGTAAGGCCAGCTTTACAGGAAGGCCTCTTTGATACTGCGAACCAGGCCGTGAACCCAGGGTTAGGAAGTTCACAGGCCCCAGAGGTAAACTGATTGCTGTATCTGTTCTAGATGGATTTGGTATCAAACTGCCCTTTACATCTCCACACCTATAGATTAGTTCAGCTCTCAAACAACACCAGAGAAGTTTCTTTATGCAGTGCTTAATAAAGAAACTCACAATGTTCAAAGTGCAGAGAATAAATGTGGGTGGAGTGTTCAGCTACAAGCGGGACATCTATAGCAAGCCCTCCTTCTGAACACCCAAGAACTAGCTCGGAGAGAGAGGCACAGGGACACAGTAAGAGCCAGAGGTCAGGGGGGACCAAAGCAGATCAGTGTCTTCTAGACATGACATGACCACTGTGCTCATGAACTCATGGCAGCTGTGGCCTGCACAAGCTCAAGCCAGGCAACATTCTAGCATGGGGCGGGAAGGGGTTCCTGAGCTCCCACCCCACTAAGAACTACGAACAATTGATGGCTTCGTGCAAAGGGAGCGTCACTTTTCTTTACAGCTCCTGGTTGATCAATCACTCTCTAGCATATGGCCCCAGGCTCAAAAGTTTATGAAGATCACAAATTAGAGTTTATGGGTTATTAAATTTTAAAAAAATTAAGGAAAGCACACACAAATTGGTGTGAATCTGAGAGGGGTTGGGATGAATATAATCAAAATATGTTGTATAAAATTCTCAAAGAACGAATAAAAATGTATTGTGAAATAGACCTCCAGCAAGAGAATAAAGGTAAATACCTAGCAAACTTGGTCACATTCGTATATCAGGCCCCAAACTGGCTGCATTATACCAACTAGATAATTAAGCTTCCAGTCTCCTCATTCATTTGAAAGGGGAGTTCTGAAGATATTGCTTCTGACACGCTCTCCAGGAAAGAGGAGGCAGGGGACTCTTATAGCTATGAGACACAATTGTTCATAAGATGCACCCATAAGAGGTCAAGCCTAGATGACACACCACAGTGGGGGGTCTGAGGAACAAGAAACAAGACGGAGAAGAACACTCTAGAAAATGCTGGCGGAGCGAAGTCAAGCCACAGCGGAACCAGTTGGGCTATGAAGGCACCACCCAAGGATGTACTGCCTCCTGTAAGTACTAGAGATGGTCATGGTGCTGGTGTGCAGTGTCACTGTCACTCTCAGACCTGAAAGTCAAGCAGGTCCACAGAGGAGCCCTGTTGTTAATCTAAAGCAAGACTCCAGGCAGAGCTCTGAGCTGGTACCTCAGTGTGTGTGCGGTGCGGTGAGACAAAGCTATTTCTCAGAGCAGCGCCAGCATGTGGGTTTCTGAGCCCTCCTTATAATCTCCCCAGTTCTGCTGCCTCCTTAATGAAAAAGCACGGAATTTACAGACTGGGTCAAGACCCATCGGCGGCTGCTACCCAGAGACCACCATGTTGTAAATGAGTGTGCATTGCAGGACTCATGTTCTCATCTCATCCAGCACCAGAGAACAGGATGGGTCTTGACCCAGTCTGTAAATTCCGTGCTCTGAGAAATAGCTTTGTCTCACCGCACCGCACACACACTCACCTTCGTTCATTCCCCTTTGTTTGCATGGCTGTGAAAGGTTAGCTGTGTGACTCTGACGGTGACAGCTTCTGCCACTACCACTGCCAACAACAACGCAATCTCCTGATGGGAGGACAGAGGACCTCTACTCTGTTTTCAGTTTCCAATACAAACGTAAGCACTGAAACTGTGACAGAAACAAGGAATCTGGTTTTCAGATTGCCTTATGGAAAACAAAATGTCTTAATGGTGTCATAAACTGTTTTTCACTAGCGTTTGGGGAAATTTGAATGATTGCCCTACATGGGTTTAAACATATCCCTCCAAAATTTGTGTGTTGGTATGCGCACCTCAGACAATGGAATTGAAAGGCAGATCTTTCAGGAAGGTATAAGTCATGAAGGTTACTTCTTGCATTTTTGTCCCATCCTCCATGTGATGACCCAGAATCAATGTCCTCTAGAGGACACAGTAACAGAAAGCAGCGCTCCACCCCCACCCCAGACACAAATCCTCCAGTACCTTTATTTTGGATGTCCCAGTTTCCAGAATGGGGAGAAACACGTTTCTGTTTATGATTTCTCCAGTCTTGTGTATTTTGTTGTAGTGGCAGGAATGAATGAAGCTATATCCTAACTAATAACTATCCTACCCACGATTCTGTTTCTTCTGCTAAAAACTTGAACTTTGTCTCTTGGTTTTCTGTCCTTATTCCAATCTGTGATGTTACCATAGTTTGTCAGCTTGTTGTGTGAATAAGGTTAAAATATTATAGGTCATCTTTCTCTATGTTTTTCTTTTTCTTTTTGAGATGGAGTTTCATACAGTCCAGGATAATTTTGAACTTTGAATTCTCCCATCTCTACCTCCTCAAACTCTGGGATTAGAGATACACACCACCATGCCATACAGGAGAGAGATATTCTCTCTCTTTATCTTTCTTTCATGTGCATGTGTTGTATGCATGCATGTGAATGTATGTTCAAGTGTATTTGACTCTGTGCACGTGTGGAGGTCAGAGGTTGATTTAGGTATCTTCCTCTTTTGCTCTCCACCCTATTTTTTGTGACTGAACCTGGCGGTTGCTGTTTGGGTTATACAGACTGCCCAGCAAACTGTTGGGGTCTGTCTCTCTCTACTCGAAATGCCGGGGTTACAGAGGAGTATGGCTGTGCTGGCTTTTTCCATGTGATATGTTTTTGTTTTGTCAACTTGACATAAACTGGAATCACCAGGGACTATTTTACCTCAGAAGATGAATTGCTACCATAGGAGTTGCCTATGGGCATGTCTGTGGAACACTTTCTTGCTTAATGATTGATGTGAGTTTAGCCCATGAAGTTGCCACCCCTGGGCAGGTAGTCCCAAGTTATACATGAAAGCAAATTGAGAAAGTCAGTAAGTGGCATCCTCCTTGGTCTCTGCTTCCATTCCTGACTCCAGGGTCCTGCCTCACTTCATTAGATGATGGACTGTAAGTTGTAAACTGAAATCCTGCCCTCCCCCAAGTTGGTTTTGGTTGATCTTTTATCACAGCAACAGAAAGCACGCTGGGACAGCATGGATGGTGATCTAAACTCAGATCTTCATGTTTCTATAGCAAGATTTTTCCCATAGAGCCTTCTCCACAACACAAGGTTATACTTTTCTAAGAAATAATATTGAAATTTCTTTGATGCCAAGATGTGGGAAAAGCAGGCATTAGGAACTTCTTAGAAATTTAATATTAATTTTCCTATATGCCAGACTAGCATTTTACCTCTAGAGCATTTACAAATTTAAATTGGTATTATACCAAGAGAATAGAAAAGTAACTCCTTTATAAAAGTCATTTCTTTGGTCATCTTTGACCTAGACCTACAGGTCAATGGGATCTTTCCTAGGCCACATCCAGCTCTAAACAAGCTCATCCTTAGGCCTGTGTCACTGGAATTTCTGTTAAAGCAATTGGAGCCAGCAACACTTCTCTTTAGCAGAGTTTTATTTCAAAAACTGTCAACATGTGGCCATATGTCATTTTATAAGGACGACATTTAAGAAAACATTTAGAAGACATCCTCAAGACATTTGCTTTAATTTCAATGGTGATCTTTGAAATGAGAAAATTCAAGGACAATGTAGTAAGTTTGAGACTGTATCAAATATTATTATATTTACTAAAATTTAAAGAATCTTCCTCCATTCTGAATTTCTGTCTTTCCTATTTTAGGAACAAAAAATCTTTTTTAATATAAAATGCTAGTGAGTATAGATAACAAGTTTTAAGGTATCCTTAAGATAAGATGAAGACTTGGCAATTCTAATCCTCCTTTATCTTTCAACCTACATTAGAAAACGAAACAACAGATCAATGAGCAACAATGATCTACACCTGTTAATCTGTTTTGTTTGGTTTTGTTTGTTGTTTTTAGTTTTGTTTTGTTTTTTGTTTTTAGTTTTGTTTTGTTTTGTTTTTGCCAGGGAGGAGCCATACTCTTTACTGTTCCTTGATTTCCCAATAGTGTCTCTTACTTTGCATGCACCAGATGCTCAGTAAATGCTTATCTTGGTAACTACGAAGCAACCTCCTTTCATAATGTAAATATCTTCCAGGGAAATGATAGCAGTCAGTTTTTCATGGCAGCAATGTATTTTGATCTTGCTCATAACAGCAACTAACCCCCTCTTCCTACCCACACACAAATAAAAAGGAGTTCAAAAGGGATGTGGAAATCTCTGTTAGGTACCCACTGGGTGTTCAAAATTTCCTAACAGAGTTAAGGATGGTGCCAAGTTCTGAAGCATGAACTGACACCTGCAGAGAGCAGGGTTACTAACCTTGGATAACACCGGAGTAGAATGGAAATGGTTAATGGACGTTTAGCAGAGACTCAAAAGTGCTTCGTGTTTGTGTTAGTGCACTGTAACGACCCGTTCACAGTTATGGGGCTATAACACTTCACAACGATCCGGTCAAAGGCCTAAGGACATTAATGAAGACAACGACAGCAGCTCATTCTTACAAGGAGAATGACATTTATTTTAACAAGAGCAGAGCATTATGTACCAATAGCAGGCATGGTGGAAAACCACCAAGATCAGAAGCCTAGTTCTCAGAGCCCTCTGGCAAAGGATGGGCTGATAACAGGAATTAGTATTTAGATAATAAGGATGGACAGAAAACAGGAACTTGCATTCAGGCTTAACTGGAAGGAGGGGACAAGAGCTATTTTGCTAGAAGCTCCTAGTCACAAGCTGGTCAGCAGACTCCCACAGGGGAAGGGTGTAACAGTACACTTTAATCATCAGTTTGACTGGATTGAGAAAATACCTTCTAGGTGTGTTTCTGGGAGTGCCTCCAGGGATGGTTAGCTAAAAGGAAGACGTGCTTTGAATGTGACTGACACTTTCACTAATCTGAGTGCCCAGATAGAACGAAAGAGGAAAGGAGGAAGCTAGCCAATGCACTAATGTATCTCTCTCTATTTCCAGGCTCCTCCACACTACTCACCCTGCTATGACATCATATCTCTCCTCAGGCCCAGAAATATGAAGTCAGCTGCCTGGAACCTCTGTAACCAGGAGCCAAAATAAGTCACTTCTCCTTTAAAGTTTCAGGTATGTGTCATAATGAAGGAGCAACCAACACATGGCCCGACCCACAGTTTTGGCAAGTTCACAACAATCTATTGATACATTGGTCTATATCACTATGTGCACTTAAACTCAGTGTTCTCCCTTTTTTAAACCAGAAGGCTCGATGTTCAAAGCAACATCATTGTGTTTATCAGACTGATTTGACCCAATGGGACTGTCAAAGTTATTAGTTTACTTTAAGGAGTCACATGAATCACCTCTTAAGTACAAGTTATTTCATCTGATATGATGCATTCAACCACAAATAGTAATGGCATTCCAGTAACTTGAGAAAGTCTAAGGGTTTGGGCATTATACCCCAGAAATTGGAAGTGAAAGACAGCTAAATTCTTTAGTATACAAAAATTTTGGAGGAAAGGACAGACTGATAGACAATAGCAGATAGATAGGTCATTCCAACACCTAAAATATCCCCATATTTTAGGAACCTAAGGTCTTTAAAATTGAGCCATATCCCAGTCAAAGTTATGTATCTTTTAATATCGAATGTCTAGGATGCAAATAACATGTACAGCTAAACAAAATCATGTCCTAACTAAAAAGTGGATAAGGGATTTGAATAAACTTTTTCTCAAAGAAGTTACACAAATGTCAACAAACACCTAAAATGATATTCAGCATTGTTAGCTATGAGGAAATGCAAATCAAAACTATTATGAGATAATGATTTATACCATTAATATGGCTATATTTTTGCTCAATGGGAAATCAGCATTTTCAAAAATGTGGAGGGAGGAGAGATACCTTACAGAGCTAGTGGGAAGAAAATGATGTAGCTATTCCATTCGTTGAGTCATATGCTGGAACTCTTGGTCAAAGCCAAGGTTATAAAGACTTCCTCTTGTGTTTTCTTCTACTACTTTTATCATTTAATGTTTCATACTGTAGTGGTTTGAAAGAAAATTCCCCCAAAAGGAGTGGCACTATTAGGAGGTGTGGGTTTGTTGGAGTAGGTGTGGCCTTTATGGAGGAAGTGTGTTACAGTGGAAATGGGTTTTGAGGTCTCCCATGCTTGAGCTACTCTCAGTGAGACTTTTAACTTCCTGTTGCCTTTGAATCAAATTGTAAGGACTCTCAGCTCCAGAGCCTTGTCTGCCTGCATGCTGCCTTGCTTCCCACCATGACAATAATGGACTACACTCCTGATTTCTTTCTCAGCCCATTTAGCATCAGAATATAGTAGGGCTACTGATTTTTTTTTTAGTTAATTGTGTGTCCTGCCACTTTGCTGAAAGCATTTATAGACTGTAGGAGTTCCCTGGTAGAGTTTTCTGGGCCACTTATGTAAACTTTCATATCATCTGTAAATAGTGCAAGTTTGACTTTTTTCTTTCCAATTTGTAACCCCTTGATCTCCTTTTGTTGTCTTATTGCTCTAGCTAGAACTTCAAATACAATATTGAAGAAGTATGGGGAGAGTGGACAGCCTTGCCCTCTTCCTGATTTTAGAGGAGTCACATTGTGTTTCTCTCCATTTAATTTGATGTTGGCTGTTGGTTTGCTGTATATGGCTTTTATTATGTTTAGGTATGTTCCTGTTATCTCTGATCTCTCTAAGACCTGTATCATAAAGGAATGTTTGATTTTGTCAAAGGCTTTTTCAGCATCTAGGGAGATGATCATGTAGTTTTTCTTTTTCAGTTTGTTTATATGGTGGGTTACATTGGTGGATTATTGTATGTTGAACCATTCCTGCATCCCTGGGATGAAGCCTACTTGATCATGGTGGATGAGTTTTCTGATGTGTTCTTGGATCCAATTTTCCAATATTTTATTGAGTATTTTTGCATCAATGTTCATGAGGGATATTGGTCTAAAGTTCTCTTTCTTAGTTGTGTCTTTGTGTGGCTTGGGTATCAAGGTTATTGAAGCCTCGTAGAAAGAGTTTAGTAAAGAACCTTCTGCTTCTATTGCATGGAGAAGAATTGGTATAAGCTGTTCTTTGAATTTCTTCTAGAATTATTCTGCACAGAGGCCATCTGGCCCTGGGCTTTCTTTTTTTTTTTTTTTTTTTTTGGTTGGGAGACTTTTGATGACTGCTTCTATTTCCTTAAGGGTTATAGGTCTGTTTAAATTGATTATCTGTTGTTGATTTAATTTTGAAAAGTGATATCTATCCAGAAAATTGTCCATTTCCTTTAGATTTTCAAATTTTGTGGAGTACAGGTTTTCGAAGTATAACCTGATGATTCTCTGGATTTCCTCAGTGTCCACTGTCACGTCCCCCTTTTCATTTCTGATTTTGTTAATTTGCATGTTCACACTCTGCCGTTTCATAAGTTTGGATAAAGGTTTGTCTATCTTGTTGATTTTCTCAAAAAAAAAACAACTCTTCGTTACATTGATTCTTTGTATTGTTTTCTTTGTTTCTACTTTATTGATTTCAACTCTCAATTTGATTATTTCCTGGTGTCTACTCCTACTGGGTGAGTCTGTTTCTTTTTGTTCTAGAGCTTTTACTTGTGATATTAATTCTCTATTGTGACGGATCTCCAGTTTCTTCATGTGGGCACTTAATGCTATGAACTTTTCTCTTAGCACTACTTTCAAAGTGTCCCATAAGTATGGGTATGTTGTATCTTCATTCTCATTGAATTCTAGGAGGTTTTTAATTTCTTTTTCATTTCTTCCCTTGACCCAGGAATGGGGCAATTGGGCATTGTTCAATTTCCATGAGTTTGTAGGGTTTCTGCAGTTTGTGTTGTTGAACTTTAAAGCATAGTGGTTTGATAAGATACAGGGGTTATTCCAATTTTTTTGTATCTGTTGAGGTTTTGTATGTTCCCGAGTATGTGCTCAATTTTAGAGAAGGTTCCATGTGGTTCTGATAAGAAGGTACATTCTTTTGTGTTTGGATAAAATGTTCTGTTAAACCCAATTGTTTCTTTGTTAAGTTTCTGTCTAGTGGTCCTGTCTAGTGCTGAGAGTGGGTGTTGAAGTCTCCCACTATAAATATGTGTGGTTTTATGTGTGATTTGAGTTTTAGTAATGTTTCTTTTATGAATGTGGATGCCTTTGTATTTGGAGTACAGATGTTCAGAATTGAGACTTCATCTTGATGGATTTTTCCTGTGATGAATATGAAATAACCTTCTTCATCTCTTTTGATTGATTTTAGTTTAAAGACTAATTTGTTAGATACTAGGATTGCTACATCAGCTTGTTTCTTGGGTCCATTTGATTGGAAAATTTTTTCCCAATCCTTAACTCTGAGGTAACGTCTGTCTTTGAATTGAGGTGAGTTTCTTGTGTGCAGCAGAAGGATGGATTCTGTCTTCGTATCCATTCTGTTAGCCTGTGCCATTTTATAGGCGAGTTAAGATCATTAATATTGAGGGATATTAATGACCATTGATTGTTAATTCTTGTTTGTTTTGAATTTGTTGGTGTGGTGGTATTTTGTGTAGATTCCCACCCCCTTTTTTTCTTTTGGTGTTGGTAAAGTGGGATTATCTATTGCCTATGTTTTTGTGAGTGTAGTTAACTTTCTTGGGGTAGAGCTTTCCTTCTAGAACTTTCTGTAGGGCTGTATTTGTGGGTATGTATTGTTTAAATTTGGTTTTGTCACAGAATATCTTGTTTTCTCCATCTATAGTGATTGAAAGCTTTGCTGGGCATAGTAGTCTGGGCTGGCATCTGTGGTCTCTTAGTGTTGGTAGAATCCAGGACCTTCTGGCTCTCAGAGTTTCCATAAAGAAGTCAGATGTAATTCTGATAGATTTGCCTTTTTATGTTACTTGGCATTTTTTTCCTTTGCTGCGCATAATATTCTTTCTTTATTCTGCATGTTTGATGTTTTGATTATTATGTAGCAAGGGAAATTTTTTGTGGTTCACTCTATTTGGTGTTCTGTAAGCTTCTTGTACTTTTATTGTCATGTCTTTCTTTAGGTTGGAAAAGTTTTCTTCTATGATTTTGTTGAATATGTTTTCTGCACCTTTGAGGTATGTTTTTTTTCACCTTCTTCTATACCAATTATTCTTAGGTTTGGCCTTTTCACCGTATTTCATATTTCCATTTACAACTGCCACAAACAATATAAAATATCTTGGAATAAAGCTATCCAAACAAATGAAAGACCTGTATAACAAGAATTTTGAGTCTTTAAAAAAAGAAATCAAAGAAGATATCAGAAAATGGAAAGATCTCCCATGCTCTTGGATAGGTAGGATCAACAGAGCAGAAATGGTAATCTTGCCGAAAACAATCTACATATTCAATGCAATCCCAATCAAAATACCAGCACAATTCTTCACAGACATTAAAAGAACAATAATCAACATTATATGGAAAAACAAAGGACCCAGTATAGCCAATATAACTCTGTACAATAAAAGAACTTCTGGAGGCATCACCATCCCTGACTTCAAGCTCTATTATAGAGCTATAGTTCTGAAAACAGATTGGTATTGGCACAAAAATAGACAGGTAGACCAATGGAATTGAATTGAAAACACTGATATTAACCCACACTCCTAAGAACACCTGATTTGTGACAAAGAAGCTAAAATTATACAATGGAAAAAAGGAAACATCTTCAACAAATGGTGCTAGCATCACTGAATGCTGGAATGTAAAAGACTGCAGATAGATCCATATGTGCACAAAATTTAAGTCCAAATGGATCAAAGACATCAATATAAATACAGCCACACTCAACCTCTTAGAAGAGAAAGTGGGAGGTACCCTTGAATGAATTGGTACAGGAGACAGCTTCTTGAACATAACTCCAATAGCATAGACACTGAGATTGACAATTAATAAATGGGACCTCCTGAAACTGAGAAGCTTCTGTAAATCGAAGGACTCAGTCAACAAGACAAAATGGCAGCCCACAGAATGGGAAAAGATATTCACTAACCCCACATCTGACAGAGGGCTGATTTCCAAAATATACAAAGAACTTAAGAAGCTAGTCACAAAAACACCAAACAATTCAATTAAAAAGTGGGGTACAGAACTAAATAGAGAATTCTCAATAGAGGAATCCAAAATGGCTGAAAGACACTTAAGAACATGCACAACATCCTTAGCCATCAGGGAAATGCAAATCAAAACAACTCTAAGGTACCATTTCACTCCTGTCAGAATGGCTAAAATCAAAAACACTAGTGACAGTTTATGCTGGAGAGGATGTGGAGAAAGGAGAACACTCCTCCACTGCTGGTGGGAGTGCCAACTCGTACAGCCACTTTGGACATCAGTGTGGAGATTCCTCAGGAAAATGGGAATCAGTCTTCCACAAGATCTAGCAATTCTACTCCTGGGCATATACCCAAAGGATGTACATTTATACAACAAGGACATCTGTTCAGCCATGTTCATAGCAGCATTATTTGTAATATCCAGAACCTGTAGGCAACCTAGTACCCCTCAACTGAAAAATGGATAAAGAAAATGTGATACATTTACACAATGGAGTGTTAGCAGAAAAAAACAATGGAATCTTGAAATTCACAGGCAAGTATATTAGGTAACCCAGTCACAAAAAGACAAACATGATATGTACTCACTAATATATGGATACTAGACATAGAACAAAGGATTACCAGCCTATAGTACACACCAACAGAGAAGTTAGGGAACACAGGGAACCCTAAGAGAGACATACATGGTCCCCCAGAGAAGAGGAAAGGGACAAGATCTCCTGAGCAAATTGGAAGCATGGGCAGGGGGAGGTAGGAGAAAGAGAAGGGAAGAAGAGAATGGGAGAGGGAGACATGAGAGAGCAGGAAGATTGAGTCAGGGGAAGAATAGTGGAGAGCAAGATAGGAGATATCATAATAGAGGGAGCCATTATACGTTTAAAGAGAAATCTGGCACTAGGGAAATGTCCAGAGATATAATAGGATGATCCCAACTAAGAATCTAAGCAATAGATGAGAGACTACCTTAAATGCCCTTCTCCAATAATGAGATTTATGACTACCTTATATGCCATCCTAGAGCCTTCATCCAGTAGCTGATGGAAGCAGAAGCAGACACCCACAGCTAAGCATTGGGCCAAACTCCTAGAATCCAGATGTAGAGAGGGAGGAGTGATGAGCAAATGGGTCAAGATCATGCAGGGGAAACCCACAGAAACAACTGACCTGAACAAGGGGGAGCTCATGGACCCCAGACCGACAGTTGGGAATCAGCGTAAGATGTAACCAGGCCCCCTGCACGTGGGTGTTAGTTAGGAGGCCTGGGCAAACTATGGGGCCCCTGGCAATGGAACAGCATTTATTCCTACTATACAAGTGGACATTGGGAGCCCATTCCACATAGAGGGATACTCTCTCAGCCTAGACACACAGGGGAGGACCCAGGCTCTGCCACAAATGATGTGACAGACTTTGATGATCCCCCATACAAAACCTTACCATTTCTACGGAGCAGAAGAGAGATGGCTTGGGGATCACTGGGGGAGGGGGGCAAGGGAGAATGGGAGGGAGAAGAAACAGGGATTGATCTATGAAATAAGACTGTTTCTAATTTAAATTTTAAAAAGGAAAAGAAATAATGTACTAAACTTCTAAAGTGTAGGTGAGCCACCCCAATTAAATTTTTTCCTTATAAGAGTTTCTGTGGTCATGGTGTCTCTTCACATCAATAGAAACCCTAGCTAAGATACATACTTAGGTCTCTGATTCACATTGAATCAACTTTCATGTAAGACACAAGTGAGGTATGTGTAGAACTACTTTTCTCTTTGGTAAGAGAATGTCCAAGTTTAGTGGCACTGATGGTTGAAAATTGTCTACCTTTGCCTGAAAATCAAATGACTATATTCATGTTTCACCTACGTCTGGTGTTTCTTTCTGTTCCATTACTCTACACATTTATTTTTCTCAGTAACATCATCACCTCACTTACATTATAGTCCTATAGAAGGTCTAAAACTCAAGTCTGAACATCTGTGTTTTTCTTCTCAGATTTCTTTTAGCGATCTTAGCTCCATCCATGTAATTTTAGAATCAGCCTGTCAATGTCTAAAAAAAGATCTGGACAGATTTGGATGGAAGTATATTGAATCAGTGATCAATTTGAGGAGTGAGAACACTTTAAGATGACTTAGTTTTTCAATATATGAGCAGTTTCTCTACATTTGTTGAGACCGTTCTTATTTCTTTCATTAATGTTTGATAGTTTTAGTATGAATAGATATAAATACCCAACATGTGTTTTACATTTTATTTTAGTGGTACTATGTCAGATTGTAAATAACTGATGTTTGAATATCACATTTGTATTTTGCAACTTTCAAGACTGTAGTCCTATGCTTGTGGTACTTTAGAAACGAAATTTGGAGCATGGTGATGCATCCCTTTAATACCAGCACTCAGGAAGACAGATATCTCTGTGAGTTCCAAGCTAGTCTGTGAGTTATAGGCCAGCCAGAGTTCATAGTGAGAGCCTGAGTTTGGATTCCCAGCACCCACGTCCAAAGAGATACTGCAGTACACATCTCTAACTTGGTGTTGATGGAAGAGTAGGGGACAGGAGGATCCTTGACACTCTCTGGCCAGCCAGCATAGCTGAACTGGTGAGCTTCAGGTTTAGGAAGAGACTGTTGAAGTTTGGATGAGAAATGTTCCCATGGGCTCATGTATTTGAACAATTGAGCCCCTTGTTGGTTACACTGTTTGGGGAGATTGTAGAATGTTTAGGTAGTGGAGCCTTGCAGGAGAAAGTATGAAAGTATGTTATCCTGGGCAGGCTTACGAATTTATAGCCCTGCTCCACTTTCAAGTCTCTCTCTCTCTCTCTCTCTCTCTCTCTCTCTCTCTCTCTCTCTCTGTCTCTCTCTCTCTCTATCTCTATCTCTCGCTACCTCTGCATCCTCTATCCTGTGGGTAGTGGAGATGTGAGCGCTCAGCTCCCAGCTCCTGCCACTATGCTGGCCTATTGCCATGTTGTCTGTCTGAGTCATTGTAGACTCTGGTCCTCTGAAAGTGTAAGCTAAAATAAACTTTCTTTCTTAATTGCTTGCGGTTATGGTATTTTTATCACAATAATAATAAAAAACCACAGCACAGAGTTCCTGTCTCAAAGTAAGTTGAAGCCATGGATGCATTTTCTCACGCGGCTCTCACCCCCTCGTCAGAGAGCTCTCCTTTTGCAGCACATGGAGGCTATAACAGACAACCACAAGTGGTCAAAGTGCAGAATGTCAGGTGACTGTGGAGTGTCCAGTCCCAAATGAGGCCTCTCTAACACGGCCCCTGCACCTAACACTCAGTGGGCATTGTGAAATAGGGAGCTGAAAATTGTAAGAGCCAGAGGACCAGGACAATTGCTGTAAGACTGTGTTTTCTAGACATGACAGAGATGCTGTGTCTATGAACATTCAATATCGTGGCTGCCTGCACAACCAACTTGCAATCATGAGGTCCCATGCATAAAGAATTACATGTGATTAATGTCTGTAGAATAAAGAAGAATCAGTTTTCTTCAGAAGTTAGCCCCAGATAGGTTATCCAAGACTAGGAAGTCAGCTCGAAACTGGTGTACATATAGACATCACTAACTGGACTGGGATTGGTGTGTGTGTATGTCTGAGCGTGTGAAACAATAATAATTGTAGAAGAGGTCATGAATTTGAGAGACACACGTGTGTATGGGCACAGAAAGAATGGAATAGGGAGAGCAATGAGGTAGAAATACAATGCATTTGTGTATGAAATTATCAAATAAAACTTTTGAAAGTTGGACAGTCGCTGAGGAAGTGTAGATCTCTGGCCTCCATATGTACGCACACACATGCTCACATGCACACACACACATACAGGCACACACATGTTCTCTCCTTCTGTGGATGCTCTAAAAGCTCATGTGGGTTGTACAACAGTGGTCACCGGAAGCTGAGAACAGCAAGGGGGGGGGGTGTGATGAAGCGAAGCCGGGGAGTGGGCACTCTTGTTCTTTCACTTCAGTGTTTTAGCTGGAAGGGGGTCTTGCATGGGGTCCATGGAAGATTCCATGGCCAGCAAGGGGGACAGAGGAGGGGGACAAACACGCCAGGCAGACAGAGCTTGAGTGAAAAGTTTTATTAGAAAGGGGAGGGAGGGGGAAGGAAAGAGAAAAGAGGTAAAGAGACACAGAGGGAAGACAGAAGAGAAGAGGGGGACAGGGGCAGAAAGAGAGGAGAGCAGAGAGAGAGGGGGGAGCCAGAAAGAGAGCGAAGCTGATAATGATGAAGAAATAAAATAATTTATGTACTGCTGTTAGACATATACTTTGTACACAGTAATCAATCAATGAATATGAGCTGTTTAAGTAGATATATAGTCAGCTTTTGCTTCCTCCTACTCCTCTTTTTTCCCTTATAATGTAGCCAAGGATGATCTTGAACTTATACTCCTGCCTCAGCCTCCTGTATGATAAAATTGCAAGCCTGTACCCTCACACTTAACTCAGTAGTAAACTGCAGGCAGAGTTTTATCTCTTTTGTCATTCTCCAGCACTAGTCATGACAAACAGTTATGTCTAGTTATGCCTGGCAAACAGTAGGTGCCTGGCAAATATTTTGTTGCTTTCTAACACAGAGATAAGAAGACCGCACCTCAGAAGCAGAGGAATGAACACAAAGGGAAAACATCCTTGAGACTATCCATGGTGCTGACCACTGCGGGACCACCACAGGGCCACAGGCTTTACTAAATAAATTTCTGTCTGACACTAACCTGGAACTCAGAGTGCTGATGTCCAATGCCGTTGAGTCACTCCACTTATGTAACTTCCTGAACCCGCCAGTAGACTCCTTCCTAAATCCTTCCCTGTCAACTCATTCCTTGTGACTTGGGCCACAAAAGTAAACGAACAGTGGAAGCCCCCCCCCCTTTCTTTTTCATGGCTCCTGTTGTCCCTAGTGCTTTTTGCTGCTGTTTCACCCATCTCTCTTCATCCTCTCTGATGGAAAGAAAGAAAGAAAGAAAGAAAGAAAGAAAGAAAGAAAGAAAGAAAGAAAGAAAGAACATCCAGCTCGACACCACTGTGTCACCCGTAGCTTTCCCTCTGTAGGCGCCTCTACAACTCTATTCTACCTGAATGCAGACAGTCAGAGAGCAGAGCAGCCTTCCAGAGGAGACAGGAGAAGAGGCAGCAATGGCAGGTGTGGGAGCTATACAAAGGGCCAGGGAAGAGGCAACTATTTCAGTCACTGTAGGACAGAGCTGAGGCTGAGGGTAGTTTTGCCTATGAATGGAAACAAGGATGTAGCCCGGGACCAAAGCTGGGGTGAGAAATGCCCTGGGGTGAGCTCTGGTCATGTCAGTAGGGGTGGGAAGGGTGGTGAGGGAAGACAAGAAATCTGCTGGGAAGAAGCCATCAAAGAAAAAGAGGAAGTGCCTTCCCCCCTTCACTTTTCCTTCCCCCTTCCATAGATCCACATAAGAGAAACTCAGCTATATCTAAATACTCCTAAGAACCACTGCCAGCTTTGAGCTGAAGGCCCAGGAGGCTTGCACAAGCAGTCTCTAACAGTTTTATCACAAAGAGCAACCAACAAGTTTGATCTAACCAAGGACCAACGGGAAGAGGCATGAGGTTTAGCCTTAGCCAATGGAGGCTGAGAGTGGGTTGAGCCAGTTTCTGTGTCCTTGACAGCTGTTGACTGAAGGGGACTGGCCACCACACCCCAATGTGAGTAACCAGAGTAGGACGTTTTAGAAGTGTGTTTCGTTTTGTTGGCTTTTTAAAAGTTAACCCTTACAAGAATCAGGCATCTTTCTCCCTCCTTCCCTTCCTCCCTCCCTCCCTCCATCCCTCCCTCCCTCCCTCCCTCCATCCCTCCCCCCCTCTATCCCTTTCTCCCTCCCTTATTCCCAAGATCTCATTGGCTTGAATAAACTGGATGAGCTCCAAGGTTCTGCTGTCCCTCACTGCCCTCACAGAGCCTGCACGGGTGTTACAGCCCACACCACCAGACTCAGCTTTTACATGGACACTGGAGCTCCAAACTCAGGACTTCATGCTGGCACAGTGTGTACTTTTATCAATGAGCCATCGCCCTTTCCAGAGCCTGGAATTTTCCTAAGTGCTTCAGCTCTGTCAACCTGTTCAGTTTCCAAAGTAACCTAGTGACCTGGCTACGACTGCCAGACAGCTTTTAGCAGCCCCTTCAGTACTGCCAGGAAGACTGACATTTGAGAGGGATGCAAATGCGGACACCCTGGGGTCACCTCTACTCCTGACCTATGCGCTCCTCAGTCCCTTTAAGGGAATTAGTGCTTGGTGTGACCATCTTTCTAGGAAAGCAGGGCCTACCTCAGGTCTATCGAGGTGAGTCTTTAGTCCTTTAAATCCATTTGTTGTGAAGGGACCAGCCCCCTGCTTTAGCAGCCATGACTGGCTGCAAAAAAATAAAAAAATAAAAAATGTAGGCCTCTGCAGCACAGGTCTGACCTTGCTGGGCCTGCCCTGGTCACTAGGAGGTCAGATGTCATGCCTCATGGAAAGGAACCAATCAGAAATTAGCTGGGTGTGCTTTATATACAAGTACTCAACAGTGCTCAGAGCATAGCAACTGCTCTGGGAGGGCCTATAAGCCATAACAACCAATTGACCAATCAGGACGGGTCTCCCAAACCCAAAAGCACACCAATCCTGAGACGGTTGCATACACCTAGACACTCCCCTTATGCTGCCTAATACCCTCCCCCCTCAGGCTCTGCTGTGATGAATGGATGAAAGGCCTGGGTTAGCTTATAAACAACAACAATAAAAGACTCTTTGCTTTTGCACTGAAATGGGTCTCTTGGTGATTTGGGGGTTTCAGAATTTTGGCACAACAGTCACAAATGTCAGGGGTTTTAAAAGTGAAATGAACTAAAATCACCACATACCCATGCAACTCTAAAAGCTAGGAATAGGCAGCCAAAGTTATTGGTTAATGAGTTCTTACCTGCCCTGCAGGGCGAACACTTCTTCATTTACTCTTGTCTCCTGGTGTCCTCATAACTTGTCATTCCTTAGCTTTGTCACCTCAGATAAATGAAACAACTTGCAGTATCACATTATTGCAGTCTGACAAATATTAATAGCATTTTTACATCTCCCATGAGAACTGGAGAAACAGTGGTTTCCTATGGAAAACTAGACCTGTTTTGAACCCCCCAGAATATTCCTCAAATAATCTCTTGTCATTTCATCTTTGAAACTATGGCATTTTCTTTGGATTTACATCTCTGCCAACTCAGTTTCACTCTTTCTGGCATTTCATGCCCTACAGTTATCTTTCATTGACTTTTGAAATAGCCCCTTATGCTGAAATCAGCTCTGAATCATTTTATCAGTTGTTTCAGGCTGTACAGTGTCCCCCTTGGCTGGGTGGGCAGAGTCCCCTTGGCTGGGTGGGCAGAGTCCCCTTGGCTGGGTGGGCAGTGTCCCCCTTGGCTGGGTGGGCAGTGTCCCCCTGGCTGGGTGGGCAGAGTCCCCTTGGCTGGGTGGGCAGTGTCCCCTTGGCTGGGTGGGAAGAGTCTCCTTGGCTGGGTGGGCAGTGTCCCCCTTGGCTGGGTAGGCAGTGTCCCCCTGGCTGGGTGGGCAGAGTCCCCTTGGCTGGGTGGGCAGTGTCCCCTTGGCTGGGCGGGCACTGTTTGATCTGCATTCTCTCCCTCTTGGCTTTGGCTTTCCTTTCTTCCCCACAATGAAGCAGCATTCTGGAGTTGCCACCTCCCTCTCATTCCCTCCCCTGCCCAGTTCAGTTCATACCCTTTCAAAACACCTCTCTCCAAGCACCTTGGCAGCAGTCCCTTCCTCCGTCACATCTTGTCTTCCTCCTTCTCCATTTCCACAAGAAAGGCGGTGTTCATTGTCTTTACTGACCAAGCAGTCAGATCCATCTCTTTTTCCTGGCTATTTCGACCTGGAGCGTGGAGCAGCACCTGACACTTACAGTCAATACCTCTCTATTCAATTAATGAAGGGATCATGGAGACTAGTCTCAAGACTGCAGACATCGCTTTTGACTCAACATCTCAAGGAAGAAGAGCCGTGGAATTATCATCTCTTAAAACTCTCCAGTAAATTAACATTTAGCATCTTTACCTGATGATCAAAATTGCAATTCTTATTGGGAAATATTTTGAGATTCTGTCAAGCTATTTTGTTTTTATTTTTAAAAAGGAATAGAACTGGTTCCACTTGTACCCCATTTTCCCTAGGGACCATAGGAGTGTTTCTTTACACCCTCCATCTCATCTTTGATTTTCTTTGACAACTAGTATTCGATATGTGGTGGGTTTTTTGGTTGGTTGGTTGGGGTTTTTGTTTTTGTTTTTGTCTGTTTGCTTTTCAAGGCCTGTTTCTTATTCAATTGTTTGTTTTGGCTATGCAAGAGCATTACATCCGTACCCTGCTCTTACTCACTGCAATGTACAGAGTTTCGGTTATATTCTAGGTGAAATAAGCTCTTATGAACTAACCTAGAAACCTAAGTGCATTCCTCAACCTGGTTTCCATGGGGAAAATGCATTTCAGATAACCAGCCAGCACTGACTGCTGGAGTGCAAGCTATTTGTATACGGTGGCTGCCTGCAACCTTGAGGGCCGGTGACTTTTATTTGTCGCCCCACACTCTGCAACAAGGCGGTCCCATGTACTCTCTACATCCCTGCACCCACCCTTCTTGAAAGCATCCTTTCAAGATTTTCGAGCCAAAGAAAGGGGCGCTCCGGTGAGAAAACCCATGACGACTCAGCAAGGTAGACAACCCCAGAGCTCTGTGAGGTTGGTGCACTGGTCCACTCAAAGACAGATTTGTTTCCGAGTAAAGAAACCTTGACCTAGGCAGGCTCTAAGTATGATACAGGGAATGTAGAATGTAAAGAAAAACCCTTAAAACCAATTACTACAGATTTTATGTCAAGAAAATTAAAATAAGAAAGCACAAATTAAAAACGGTAAATTCTTTTGGAGAAAATCAATCTAGACAAATTAGAAACCAACATGTTCCCTACAACATCAGCTTAACTGGTCTTGGAAGAATTCCTCTGACACAACTGCTACAGTTGATTCAAGTAACTGTACAAAGCAAGTTTTATATTTTTTCCTTATTAATAAGGTAAAAAGGACAAGAAAGTACAGATGATAAAAAGGGTTACCAGGTAACAAAAAATTAGCAAAAAATGAAACACTGCAAATAGAGATTTTTAAAAAGTCATTCTAGAACAGTTGAGATTTTGCTATGTGTTCCCAGAAACCTGAAATTGATGTTCCTGGGTGATATTCAGACCCCACACTCTGCTATGACAACAAAGAATAAGAGAAATTATAGAATGGTCATATTTCTGATGTCTGTTCTAGGATCCACAAGCACAACTTAAGACAAAGACTAAAAGTAGCAACATATGATTTGTGAAATTAAAAACAAATAAAAATTCCAACCAGAAAAACTAAGAGCCTATGGAAATTATGAATGATAACAAAATGACAAGATAAAACTGCTCCATGAAACCAAGATAAGCCCAAACTTGGACTTGAATTGAGAATTACACTACATAATTTCTTTTGTAAGAATCCATGACTTACTTACACTGAGGTCCTTGCTGCTTGCCATGACTTGGAGTAGACGAATACTCTTGCCTCAAAGGAGCGATGCAAGAGGCGTGAGTCTGTGGAGATTAGGCATGACTCCCCAGCAGGGCTCAGCTTCCGGATGTAAGAAAACAGGGCTCCAGATAGTGTCATGGGTACTTTTTTTTCTGGCTTGGCTACCTTTTAGTTTAGTGGCAAAGGCCTGGGGAGAAAACCTAGGACTGGTAGTTTCTAGAACCACCTGGAGATGCAAGAAAAAGGAAAAAAACTACAGCACGCTGAAGGATTCACCGTTTGCCCATACCAAAGTAGACTTTATCGGGGTCTGAACTGAGCAACGCAAGGACACACCAAAATCCCTTGATTTTCACTGCGGTCATTTAAAGAGCTGGCAAGGTTGAGTTACATTTAATCATAAAAATGAGCACTTATGGAATAAGCCAAGTGAATAATGCTTTGTTCACACGTGTCACATCGGCCAAGATCCTTTCGACATGCAACTCTGACACACAACCTGAATCCTAAGGACTTAGTAAGAAGCCTAGGCAGACAGTCCTGTGGGTGGCTTACTGGTTTAGTTATATCCTCAAGGACATCTTTTGTTTCTCACTGCACAGCTGTTGGCATGCTGGTATTCATCGGCAGGGCAGAGTTCAGGTATTACATTCTTTTTTTGTTTTGTTTTGGTTTTGGTTTTTTGAGACAGGGTTTCTTTGTGTATCTTTGGAACCTGTCCTGGAACTTGCTATATAAACCAGAGTGGACTTGAACTCAGAGATCTGCCTACTTCTGCCTCCTCAGTGCTGGGACTAAAGGTTTATGCCACACCGCCTGGAATCAGGTCCTGAAAGCAGAAAGTGGAGGGAAGTTCATGAAAAACCTCCCCAGGTCAACTAAACGAACAGAACAAGCAAAGGAAAGGGAAATTCCCTTAAGCTTTGAGCCTGATTCCCCTTAATTGCATTCAAAGCTAGGTCACATGGTCACATGCGCTCCTTGACTGATTTCTGTTTAGAAATTGAGCTGTTCTGGTTGGCTTAAATTTGAACTGTGGTTGGGCATACCACTGAAAGTACAGTTACAATGAAGATGAGGTTCTGTTTTGAAGGGAAAAGGAGGAAATTTGGCCTTAGGGATGTGGTGAAAAATATAGCCGTGCCTGGTGTCACATACCTGCCATCCCAGCACTCCAGGCTGAAGCAGGAGTTCAGTGTCATCCTGGGCTACACACTAAGATCTTGTCTCAATACGCAGCCAAAAATAAGGCAGTAAGTGTAGGAAAATTTTATATAAATTACAAAAATGTTCATAATGCTGCTGTTTTACGAGTGGGGAAAATGCAGTAGTCAGGGTAGGATGAAGCCCTGCTGTGACACACCAGTCCAAGTAAACAGACTGTTTTAGTTCCTTTTCCACTGGTGTAAAGAGACCATAACCAAGGAAGGAAGTGTTTGTTGGTGTTTACAGTTTCAGAGGGAGAGTTCATGATCCTCATGATGGAGCATGGCAGGCATGGCTGGCATGGTGATAGAAAAGTAACTGAGAGTTACATTCTGATCCAGAAGCAGAGAGAGAGAGAGAGAGAGAGAGAGAGAGGGAGGGAGGGAGGGAGGGAGGGAGGGAGGGAGACTAAGTTTTGTGTGGGCTTTTGAAACTCAAAAAATGTCCACCTCCAGTGACACACTTTCTCCAACAAGGCCACGCCTACTAATCCTTCTCAAGCACTGCCATTCCCCAATGACTAAACTTTCAAATATATGAGTCTATGGGTGGGGCCATTCTTATTTAAAATACCACAGTGCCTATGTAGAAAATCCAAAGGACTCTATAAAACCAGAAAGTAAGTTTTGCACCACAAAGACTATGTAGAAAATCCAGCTGGAGAAATGGCTCAGTGGTTGAGAGCATTGGTTGTTTTTCCAGAGGACCTGGGTTTGATTCCCAACACCCACATGGCAGCTCACAACTATCTATAACTCCAGTTCCAGAGGATCTGATGCCCTCTGCTGACTCTGTAGGCCCGGGGCACACATGTGATATACAGGCATACATGCAGGCAAGATACGCATACACATAATATAAAAATAAATCAATTAAAGAAAATCCAAATGACTCTATAAAACCTGAAAGTAAGTTCCATGTGGTCAGCATGATACTTGGTAACATAAAATCAGAACACTTATGCATGCTCTGCCATGCTTGTACACAGTGGTGAGTGTTTCAAGGTCAGCTTTAAAAAGCCCTACAACTTGCTTCTTCCAAAATGCAATAGTTTGGACTAAACCCAAAGTGGTAAAAACTAGAGACATAAACTACAGAAATCAATGAAGTTCTAAATAAATGAAGAGGTACCATTGACAGATGAGAGGAATCTGAAGTCTTAAAATTTCAGATCTCCCAAAGTTATCAAAAAGATTAGTGAGTTCTAACCCAAATACCAACAAGGCTTTTTGTAGCTACAAACAAAATGTTTTAAAATTTCTAAGGAATTGTAAGCAGATTTTGAAACAGTGGATGACACTACTTGGTTCGTAGAGTTACTCTGAACGCACAGGAGTTGAGACAATATGACATTATTTGGTGTTACCACACAGAACCATGTAACAACAGAGGCCAGAAATTAACACATATGAATGTAGTCAATTGATTTCTTTTTGTTATTGTCTTTTTATGACCTAGTCTTCCTATGTAGGCATGACTTTTCCTGTACTTACATGTAGCCCAGGCTCACCCTGAAGGCCAGATCTAGGCTCAACCTCCCAGGTGCTGGCATTACAAGTGTGTGCCGCTGCGCATGGCTGTTCAATTGGCTTTTGACCCTGAAGAAAAGGTATTTCTTCAGAGAAAAGACAGTCTTTTGAATGAATGGACATCTGTACCCCCTCAAAGGAATCTGAACTCTACCTGACTCCTTAAACAGAGACTAAGTACAAATAGACTGGGGACACAAATAAACAATCTAAAACCAAACTTAATAAAACAGAAAAACCTTCATGACCTGGAGTTAGACAAACAGTTCTAAAGATGAGCTGCCCAAAGCAATCTATTTAAAAAATAAACGTGTGTCTTCCTCAAAGTTAAAAAGCATTTGACCCGCAAAATACACAGTTAAAAGATTGCAAAGATCAACTATATAGAGACTAGGAAATAATAATACAACAAGGAGTCTGTAGATATACTATACAATAAATTCTCAAAACCCAGCCATAACACATACAAGAGAGGGCTAGGGCCGGACATGGTGGTGCACACCTTTAATCCCAGCACTAGGGAGGCAGAGGCCGGTGATTCTCTGTGAGTTTGAAGTCAGCCTGGCCTATGTACTGAGCTCCAGTACCACCAGGGATACATAGAGAGAACCTGTGTTAAAAAAAAAAGCTGGGCAAAAAGAAAAGGTAGTTCACCAGGAGGATGTGTAGATGTCAAGAAAGAGCATGAAAAGATGCATAACATCGTCAGCTGCCAGAGACGTGCAAATTCCGAGCACAAGATGCAGTGCACACTGGGCAGAAAGACCACACACACACATCACTGAGAGCACCAAGTGTCTGTGGTGATGTGGAGCCACTGAGTTCATTCGTTGCTGGTGGGAGTGAAATGATGTGGCCACTTTGGAAAACAGTTTGGGAATCACCATAAAAGTAGATTGTACAGTTGTCATATACCTGGATAGTTACCCCAGACTGAGAAATGAAAAAACTAAATACATTCACACAGACACCTGTACTTAAATATTTATAGTAGTTTGATTCATAATGTTACATAACTGGAAACAACAAAAACACCTTTCAGCTGTTAAATTGTAAGCTGTGGAACTACCACACAATATGAGGGAGGAAAGGAGAGAGAGAGAGACAGACAGACAGACAGACAGACAGACAGAGACAGAGAGATATCAATGCATGTAGATACCATTGGTGTCTTCCTCAGTTGCTCTGCACCTTAATTTTTTGAGACAGTGTCTCTCAATGAACTTAAAGTTCATCAATTGTACTAGCTAGGCTGGCCAACAAGACCCAGGGATCCTTCTGTCTCCACCTCCCCAGTAGCAGAATTATGCATACCTATTACTGCATCCAGCATTTATGTAGATACTCAGAATCAAACTGAGGGCCTCATGCTCGCACAGCAAACACTTTATTGACTAAAGCCATCTATCTAGCCCCATAATGGACTGGTTTTCAACAACAAAAAGAAAAAAATTACCAATATAGTGACACGACACCCTTAAATATCACATATATCAAATCAAGTGAAAGAAATATTTGCTAAAAGGTTACTTCCTCTATGGTTTTATTTTTTGACATTCTAGAAATGGCAAGCTAAATATAAAGAAATAATTAGTGAATGTTTGGGATTAGAATTTGGGGGAAAGTATAATGGAAAAAAGCTTTAGGATTTCTGCATTCTGATTGTGCTTACATGAACTATATATCAAATACAACTAGGGCTGCAGTTAAGCTCACTAGCTGTTCTTCTAGAGGACCCGGGTTCAGTTCCCAACACCACATGGTGGCTCACAACAATGCTACTACCCAGGTCTGGCACCCTCTTCTGGCCTCCATGGGCACCAGGCATGCATGTAGTACACAGACATATACCGGCAAATCATCCATACTGTACTGTGCAGTCTTGAATCCCAGACTGATGGCTAGGAATACAGCATGGGACTGATCAAGACCCCTTGAATGTGGGTGTCAGTGAGGAGGCCTAGGCAATCTATTGAGCCTTGGGTAGATCAGTATTTATCCCGGGTATACAAATGGACTTTGTGTGCCCATCCAACAATGAGAGATGCACTCTCACTCTGAACTCTTGGGGGAGGGTCTAGGCCCTGCCCTGGATGAAATGACAGACTATGGATACCCCCATGGAGGGCCTCACTCTACCTGGGGAAATGAGAGGATATTGGGGGGGTTGGTGGGAGGGCACGGGAGGAGGGGAGGGAAATGGAGAGGGACCTGGAATTGACATGTGAAGCAACCTTGTTTCTAATTTAAATTTAAATTTTAAAATAAAAAAATATAAAAAATCAAAAAGGAATTCTGCTATATGCTGTGACATGGGTGGACCCCAAAATTATGTGAAAAAGAGAGTTATAAAAAGACCATGCTTCTTCTACCATGTGGGGCCTTTCCAGTACTGGAACCCACATCCACAGAAGGGAGAGTGGCAGGAGAGCAGGAAGGACGGGGTTGTTATTCAGTGGATTCAGTTTGGAAGATGGCTATCCTTGAAAAATGGGAATGTCCTTGACAGTGTGAACAGAAGCTAGAAGATGCTCAGGGGGTCAGTTTGAGTATGCGTCATCAGAGTTTGACAGTCTCGAATGGCAGTGGTGGTTATGTGTGGGTCTTGCTAGGTGTCTTTCTTTTCTCTGCCTTCAAGCTCCCTTTGAGTTCTTTAACCAGAAAACCAGTGATTAACTGTTTCAAATGGGCCTATGTGGCTTCTGTAAAATTTCATTAATAAAAAATTAGTTAAAATATTTAGTAAGCTCAAAAAAAAAACCCTCATTTCAGATGTTCCTGCAAAGCCAAAGGGAGTGGGAACGTCCAAGTTTCTTGCCTGATTCACTGCAAGAAACTCACGGGTAGTTACATAAACGCCTAATTCTCATCTCAGATGTAAAGTGTGCCAGAAGGTGACTCTGGGAAAGTTACTCTGCCAGGACATCCCCAGGCTGTTCCTAGAATAGTTTTAGGAGAGATGGGTTTTGCCATCAGGCGCAATGGCCTTTTTAACAGTAGAATCGCACTGTGTTTTTCCCAGGGAGGCCATGCCTGAATGGGGCGGGACAGGCTATGGGAGTGAGTATGTCAAAACTGTTCCTGCAGCTAGTACAGTTCTAGACATAAGAACAGGAAGCACTGGGCTTGCCAAATGCCCTTTCTGTACAAAGGGCTTACACCCAAGGGACAGAGGGGAAGTTGGAGACAGGAAATGAGAATTTTTAATGGCTGCTTTAAATGATTTTTAATATTGAATTGTCTATCCTATTGCAAAAATTTAATATTAGAGGAAATAAGTACTGCTGTTGTCCATTGCTTGGGGAGCTCATCATCCAGGGATCAGTGGTGAGGTATGCCTGCTGGACTTTCAATGACAACAGAAAATCTTCAGCAAGGCTGAAGTCTCACAAATGCCCAGTGCTGTGTCACAGCTGCATGGCCTATTGAGGAAGGGCTGAATGACACTTGCACCTCGTGTATTGTCGTTCAAAATACAGATGCCTGTCTTTGTGTTTGCCTTCCTGCAGGCAGACCATACCTCCCAGCTAGCTGTTCAGCTGTCCACCCAAGTGACGAGGTTACCAAGGCTTTAGGACAGTTTTATGGCCAAGGATATGGTCTACCATGGACAATATTAGGCTTGCATTTGAAAATAATCAATATTTATTGCTTTTAGGGTGGAATTTATTTATCTCTTCTTGGTGGAATTTCTATAAAGGTCAATTAGATCAAGTAGGCTCTTGGAATTTAGATTTTCTATATTTTAATTGATGTCTGAGTGTCCTATTGACTGCTGAGTTCAGGTTGAATTTTCCTCCTAAAGTTATATGTTTATATGCTTTTCCCTTCGGGCATACCTGTTTTGGTTTATGCATTTTGAAGGTTTGCTGTTATCTGTTATATATAATCATGACTGGTATGTCTTTTTAGTGACTCAATTGCTCGATTATTATTTAAGTTGCCTCTTTAAACTTGTCTTGTTTTGGAGTATCCTTTTATTTAATATAGTCACCCCAGCTCTCTTTAATCAGTATTACATACTATATCCTTTATATGATGAATATTTTTAAAAAATTAAAATGCTGACATTTCTGCAACTGAACCCATCCAATGAATTTTTCACTTCAATTATTTGTTATTCTATTTTGCTGTCCCTTCTTTCTTTCCTGTTTTCTCCCCTTCTGTCCCTCTTTCCCTAGAAAGATGTTACAGACTCTGTTCCAGGCGAATACACATCAATTTACTATATGATTTGAACTGCAGTAAGATCCACCCTGTTAACCATTTTAGTGATACAGTTCAGTAGCATACTATTCTTGAGACTTTGTTATAACAGCTGCTTTAAAGTCACTGTCTATTAAATCTAACATCTGAGCCACTTGGAGATGGACTTCTCTCCAGGGAACTGGCAAGATTCTCATGGTTATGAAACTATAGATTTATTTCTCAATATTCCACCTATCATAAGTCCCCCAATTTGTTAAAAATACCTCACTTGATGTTCATTTTGTTGCTTTTACTGTAGATCAACATAGTTGATTCAGGCCACAAGTCTGATACCCCTTCAAAGGGCTGTAGCTTTAATATCATTTCCATTTGCAAAGTCTTGCAGCTCTGTTTGACTGCACCATCCATGCAGTCAGTCTGATAGTGGGCCTTGCACCTGATTCTCAGAGTCTTTGTTGTTTTTGGTCAGAACTACGCATGAACAGCTTTGAGATGGTCAAGACCTTCATAGTATCTTCTCAAATTATATAATTTCATTCCTACTGTCTTGCTGCCAAGAGGTCTTCTCCTAGTTGCCTGCATAGAAAAATAGATATCTAAGATTTTATTTCCCTTCCTTTTGTAGAATCCTTTCTAGGACTTAATCTACTTCCATTGTAAAGCACTGAAGAATGGAATGCGAAAAATATAGTGAGCAAGATGTGTCCCCTGGAGCAATAGTGATTTAAATATTATGTGGGTAGCCAAGCACTTCGAACTGTGTCAGAGGTGGCCTCAACAGAAGAGAATTCATGCCTGATACTTTAAGTCTGATGAAAAGGTAAGTTACTAAAAAAAATAGTGGAGCTCTATCAATCCCGATTCAATGAGAAATCATTTTTCTCTTTGCATTTTAAGTACTTAGGCACCTGCTGTTGCACAACCAGTTCTGTTACTGTAAAAACTGAGCAGCTGGGGTTTCACTGACTACCTGTCCTTGGTACCTCCTTTCCTTGTTCCATGACAAGAGGAATTCTCTTGGGATTTTTTTTCCTGTCACAACTACTATTCACTTCTGTGTTTCAATTAGGCCAAGAAACATGGGAAAAAAGGCAAACAAAACAAAAACAAACAATGAACAAAATATCCAGGATTCCACTATTGTGTTGACCGTACTTCACACTTTTATTTCCTTTCTCTGGTCCTCTGATGTCCTTATTTGTTTTGTAGGTTCCTAGTTGCTTTTGTTCCCTTTGCTTAGTTTTGGTTATTAGCACCAGGAAAGATAAAAGTAGTCTGTATTTATTTCCACCAGGGCTGAGGAAATACGCAGGGCAGTAATTAGATGCTTGGAAAATAATTTTCTTACTGTCATGAATAATAATTTATAAGTAATAATTGATATTTTGGCTTATTTATAAAATTATTAGATATTGTTAAAATAATTGATAGAACATAGGCAGAAACATCGACAACAATATAAACTCTTTAAGAACTACAATCTTTTCAAGTCTTCTTCTGGTCATCAGAATTGCTGTACTTACTCTTTCTTCTCCTCATCCTCCTTTTTTTGAGATAAGGGAAAAGGTCTTGCTTTATAACCCATAGCAGCCTAGAACTCATGACCCTCCAGCTTCAGCCTCCTGTATACTGTGATTCTAGATGTGAGCTACCACATCTTACCTCACATTTGACTCACAGCCCTTACAACGAGTGTATCTCAGAGCTTGAATAAGACGATGGTTCCAGTGGCTAAGCCTACGGAAACTGGCTGAATACTTTATATATGCTGAAAAGTTCTGGGTATTTTTCCTTGCCAGGCAAGGCACAGCCACCAAGAAACAGCAAGGGACAAAAAGAGAATTCATAAATGAAGGCACTCTTACAACCTTCAGAAGCTTTGTGAACTTGGTATCTTAAAGAATTCACCAGTGAGAGTAGTAATGAACATTTTATATTAAAAAGAGCTCATGCCAAACACAGTGACTAAAAACAGGCTGTTAAAAATGTGTTCCAAATCCATAATTCTTAAGAGGAAAAGTGTCTTCCAGGAAATATGGGAGAGACATAAGCTGAATCACTCCACCCGCCCCATCTGAAACAGGAATAATAAACCCTGCCAAGTTTTGAGAAGGAAATATGGATAGTAAAACCAGGGCAGTCACAATTTTATTGAATACAATCTAAAAAGTATGATACATACAATGAAATGGGTATCAAAGCATGGAAACAGGATATGAGATTTCACACACTTGTGAACTCACTTCAGGCAGGGAGGGAGAGGGGGCGTCCCTCCCCTCCATGCTTCCATTGGGCTGGTGAGGCTTCCCCATATGAGCAATTCACATCTATTCACAGCTGGGACAGAAAGCAAGTTGAAGGGTGATTTATCTGCCCATTTTTAGAACACAACCAAACCTACCTATGAAGCATAATAGGTATATATGTGGTCAATGGGCACAGTCATACCACAAACATCACATCATGAGACAGAATGCCCCCATGGCCACCTTTTCTTTCACCAATGACAATTTTTAAGAGAATGTTGATTTTGCCCTTTTCCTCTTAAATTTTGTACTTCATGTACACAATATATATGGTGATGTCTTTTGGGCATATCATTTTTATTTTTCCCTATCTGGACCCTAACCAGGAGATGAGGAGTAGAGTAACCTCATGACGGAGCACAGAGGACTGAACTAAAAGAAGCAAGGTCAAATCTTAAACAAATGACCCATGAACCAAATGGGATTCACAAGAAAAGCCTGGGCTTGTTTACTCTACTCCCCTCCATATCACCACAGAACTGGAAATGAAGACGATCAAGTAGTTCTGTGCTTGGCCAAGGCATACCTAAAGTGGGCTGGGTGGTTTCCTGTTGCTCAACATCACTGTTCTCTGACCACCTCCCCAGGCAGACTGAATGCCTGCATGAGGGTACAGTACACGAGGCAAGAGGCAGGAAAGTGAATAGTCACTGTATTACCTGGGGCAGACAGCAGGTCTAGAAGGAACTTCCCCAGTACAACAATAAGAATACCAAGTGAAACACATGCAAGATACACTAAAAAACATCAATGCAGAACACACACTTGAAAATACTTCCTGAAACTTAAAGCTTTGGGGCAAACGTGTCCCAGGTGGGCTAATGGTCTGAAGAGAACAAACGGAGAAGAACGGCAATGGAGGTTAAGAATATAATGGCCAAGGTCACAGAGATGGAAGTTATCGTCACCAACAACACCACACAGAGATCAGAGTCAACACATGGTAACGATTTTCTAAATGAGAAAAGTATAAAACATTATACTTAACTATAAAGTAAAAGACCTTTTAGGTATGGAAGCAAAGGTAGACTAAGGAGAACCAGAGTTCATATCTTTACAAAAGTGTACAGAGTGTCATTAATGAAACAAACTCTGCTATACTGGTGCACATCAAAACCAAAGAATATCTATAAATGTGAAAGATACTACAAAGGGAAACAAATTAGACCAATCCCACATTTCTCCTTAGCAACATCTTGTCAAAAGTCAATGAAGCCAAGTTTGAGATGCTTTCATTTACATGTAAATGCAAAAGAAAGTCTGGTTCTTATGTTGTAGAATTCAGGAAATACAACTGCCATGATTCATTTCTAAAATATAATGTTGAAGATGCAAGCTAGCAATAAAAAACTCTCGGGAAACCTTTAACATGGAAAAGCTGGAGATAAATACAATGTCTCTTAAACATAAAACAAATATGCAAGAAACATAAGAACAAACTACTATAGCTAACAATTTTGTTAAATGACAGTATGCCCATGTGAAGACAAATGAGACGGAGAAAGTGTTACGATAATGGATTCCAAATTCTCTTCTATGGTGTTACGTGGAAAATCAAGCCTACACCTAATTTTAATTATACAGGCAATCTAAACAGAGCTATTGAGGCAAAGGGGAAAACAAAAAGGGGTGATGGTGATTAACTTGGATTATCAATCAAATGGATAAAGAAATGCCCAGACACTAGTATGACCTTGGCTACAGGAGACCTCATCCTAAAAAACAGCCACATTTTAAACAAAGAGCCAAAAAGTTCACACTGGAGAAAAGAGCATTTTCAACACATGGTGCTGGTCATACTGCATGACTACATGTAGAAGAATGCGACAGATTCTTATCGCTCACCCTGCAAAAACCTTAACTCCAAAAGGATCTAGGACCTCGACAGAAGATCTGATACCTAATAGAGGAGAAAGTGAGGAGTACACATGGATTCATAGGCACAGATAATTATTCTTCTTTGAGAAGAACCTCTGCAGCACAGGAACTAAGACCTACATCAGTAAAGGGTCCACATGAAACTAAAGGGAAGCATCATTCAAGTACAGAAGCAACGCAATGAACGGGAAAATATCTCTACCAGCTGTACACCCAACAGAGGGCTGGTATCAACTCTACATGTAGAAATAGACCTCAAGAAAGCAAACAACTCTGTTAAAAGCATGGCAGGGAACTACACAGAGGTCTCAAACATCAACTACAAATGGCTGAGAAACACTCTTAAAGATCCAGACCTTACCCATGAGGAAAATGCAAGTTAAAATTTCTTTGAGATTTTCATCCTGCCCCAGTCAGAATGGCTCAGATCCAAAAAGTAAATGGCAAGCAGTGCTGGTGTAGACACAGGGAAAGGAGAAAACTAGTTCACTGCTGGTGGACGTGCACCATGGTGCAGCCATGATGGAAATTAGTGTGGACGTTTCTCAAATAGGTCCAGCTTTCCCACTCTTGGGCATGTACCCAAAGCACTCTGTATCTTACTACAGAGATACTTCCTCACTAATAGTCATTCATGCTCTATTAACAGTAGCCAAGAAACAGAGGCAGCCTAGATGTCCATCAGCTGATGAATAGATAATAAAAATCTGGTACTGTAACGTGTAGTTTTCCCCGCCTGCTGCCTGGGTTCTGCCGAGCTGTCTGAATCCCCAAATAACACACAGGACACTATATTAATTATGAAGCTGTTGGCCATTTGCTTGGTTTCTTTTTATCTTTTCTTTTTTCTTTTTTGGTTTTTACGAGACAGGGTTTCTCTGTATTGTTTTGGAGGCTGTCGCTCCAGCCCGGCCTCGAACTCACAGAGATCCGCCTGCCTCTGACTCCCGAGTGCTGGGATTAAAGGCGTGCGCCACCACCACCTGGCCATTTGCTTGGTTTCTTATTGGCTAGGTCTGACTTGATTATTAACCCATAATTACTCATATATATTTTACAAGAACTTACCTTTGCTAGGACGCACTCCTGCCATGTCTGTTCCTCCCAGGAGTCACATGATGACCAGTCTCTTCACAATTCCCAGAATCCTCCTAGACTCCTAGTCCCACCTATCTTGTTTCCCTATTGGCCAACAGTGCTTTATTCAACAACCAATAAGTGAGACAGATTTACAGAATGACATCTCCCATCATGGTATATTTCCAAACACAGTGTAATATGAATCATGTCTTAAGGAAAATGAAATTTGCAGGGTCGTGGATAGAGCTGGAAACCATCACCTGAGTGAGTGATGCAGATGCAGAAGACAAACATCATATGCTTCCTCTCATATATTGATGCTGGTTTCAAAATATTTATCAAGTACATTTCATTTGGAATATCCAGAGGGTTAGAAAACTTGTAAAGGGCTATGGAGGACATAAGGATCTCTCAAGGAGGGGCAGATAGAGTGCAGTGTCACAAAGGGGAAAATGGAAGAGGAAAAATTAATTGGGGCAGAGATAGGAGGATACCACAGAGGATGGGCTATGGGGAGGGATAACTAACATTAGAGGCCTTTTGAAAAATCCATATAGAGCCAGGCAATGGTGGTGCATGCCTTTAATCCCAGCACTTGGAAGGCAGAGACAGGCAGATCTTTGAGCTTAAGGCCAGCCTGGTCTACAGAGGGAGTTCCAAGGCAGCCAGGACTACACAGAAAAGCCCTATCTCAAAAAAAATGAAAGAAAGAGAAAGAGGAAGGAAGGAAGGAAGGAAGGAACCCAGGCCTGGGCTGCTGCCAAGGACCATGTCTGGGTCTATGGACCTACCACAAGCGGGGTCCTGTGTTGATGTTCATGGTCCAAGGTGCCACTAAAGACCACGTGGATGCCTATGGTTTAGGTCACAATCTTCAGCCATTTGATGTTTGAGGGCTGTGCCACTATGGGGACCATGCTGATCTGGGTGGCCTACACTGCCCACGGGATCATCCAGCCCTAGGCTGCTGCTAAGGGTCATGTCTGGGTTCATGGCCCTGAAGAAGCCAGGGTCTGAGTTGATGTCTGTGACTCCTGTAACCTCCAAAGGCTGTGTGGATGTCTGGAGTCTGGTCATTTACTTAAGACCATGCTGGTGTCTAAGGGCCTTACTATCACCAGGGCCATACTAATCTGGATGGCCTTTGCAGCCACCAGGGCCATGGTAACAACTGGGCTCTGACTACTGCTAAGGGCCATGTTTGCATCTGTGTTCCTGCTGTAGTTGGGGTCTGTGTTGATGTCTATGACCTGTGTTACCACAGAGGGTCATGGAAACCCTCACCTGAGGGGGGCAGTCCTAGTCCCACCAGCTCAGCTATTACCCAGAACCACATACTGGGCCTTGGGTTGGCCCACCATAGCATCTACCCCATCTATGACCCACTGGAGCACATGAAGGACTGGTCCTGTGGAATAATAGCCAAGGATCTCCATGACTTTGACTCAGGGCAACAGGAGAATACCTGAGGAGTTTCAGTGAGGATCTGTGGTGATGGTGTGCCAGAGGCCTTGAACTAGACCAATGGCTCATTGCAATGAACATTTTGTAGGTGGGGTTGATAGGACAAAGGGATACTGAGTCACACACCAAAGCTCCCAATGCCACTAGGATAAATGAAGAGGTCTTAGAAGGACAGAGGAGTAAGGTGGGTTTTTTAATTTTTTAATCTATTATTATTATTATTTGTGCATGTGTTTTGTTTTTAATTGATTGGAGGAGGTCCTTTGGGAGAGATGTTACAGGGGTGAGGGGAGGATATGGAGGGACTGGGAGGTAAGCAGGACTTGGGTGTGTAATGTGAAATTACCATAGAATCAATAAAGAATTCTGTTATGAGAGAGAGAGAGAGAGAGAGAGAGAGAGAGAGAGAGAGAAGGAAGAACGGAAGAAAGAGACGGTCATATAGAAATCTATCTACTGCTATAGAAATTTCCTGAAGTATATGCATATACATATATGAAAAGAGTTAAATGGAGTTACCCTGTAACGGGACAATAACCCAAGTAGACATTACATGCCAGCAAATAAAAATCCCAGTACTCAGAATGTTTACCCTTTCTCTGTTGTTCCGTGGAGTCTCACAGACCTGTCTTGGCACTTTTCTGTTGTTACGAAAAACACCATAATCAACAGCAACTTGGGAAGGAAAGAGTTTATTTTCTTTCACTTGCAGCTAACAGACCATCACTGAAGAAATCAAGAAGTAACTGAGGCACAGTTCCTCATGGCGTGCTCAGCCAGCTTTCTTACAGCATCCAGGACGTCACCGCCACAGTGAGATGGGCCTCCCACAGCAATCCTTAATCAGGAAAATGCATCAGGGGCTTGCCTACACAGGCCAGTCTGCTGGGAACATTTTCTCAGTTGAGGTCTCCTCTTCTAAAATGTGTCCAGCTCGTGTCACGCTGACACGCAACTAGCCAGCACAATGCCCAAACATCATGGCTATTGCCATTACTCTCCAAGACTTGATGGTAAGACCCTTGCTACAGACACCACATACTTGAGTCACAAAACATGGAGAACAGAAGCAGTTACTGACCTGGAAGTCTCAGCCCCAATGTCCAGCTTTCATCGTGCAGAAAGGTGCTTAGTCTCCGTAGTTGATAATTAAAAAACTGTAAATGCCAAAGCTTGCAGGTCAGCGTATGCGCCAGTGTCTGAAGTGAGAATTCAGAGGTCAATTTAAAACCAAGGAGTGGTGGTGTGCGACAGGGTTTCCCTTATACTTGCATTCAGATACTCTTAGCCTGCCTGCTAGAGGAGTACATACGTGTTTCACCATGGGGTGGGGTGAGAAAACTTTTACTTTATTACTATTCTTTTTTGACACAGGGTTTCTTTGTGTAGCCCTGGATGTCCTGGAACTCACTCTATAGACCAGGCTGGCTTCAAACTCACAGAGCTGTGCCTGCCTCTGCCTCCCAAGTGCTGGGATTAAGGGCATGCACCACCACTGCCTAGCTAATTTAAAAAGAAAAGCAGTGTTCTTTATGTGTTCCATTATGATTCACTTTTATAACTACTCAATAAAAACTCAAATCCTTTAATAAAAAGAAAAAAAAATTGGAAAGAGCCAGTGACATGGCTCAGTGGATGCTTGATACCACCTGACAGCCTAAATTTAATCTGACCTGCGTTGCATGACAGCACATGAGCTAAGACAGACAGACACACAGACACACACACACACACACACATACACACATACACACACATACACACAGAGACACACACAGAGACACACACAGAGACATACACACAGACACAGACACACACACACATACAGACACACACATACACACACACACACAGAGACACACACACACTAAACAGAAACTTTTGTAAAGAATGTGAAACTTTGCTGTTATCACTAGCACCCCTATTCCAAATGGCATCTACGCTATTCCATGCCCCAAGTATTGTACAGAAAGTGTTTGGATGCTAACCCCAAACTCATCATTTAAAGACATTCATTGTTCAGGAAAATACTAACTTAAGTTTATATTGTGGTGATGGGAAAATATTTCTTATTTCCTAATACTGAATAACAATTTTTATTCCTGTTTATTTACAACCTTCAACTTTTCAGGTGCTACTCAATTCAGGACATGAATTTTAACACACTTGAAGTAATTATAGAAGATTGAAGCTTAGATGAATCCATACACAGCACAAACCTTCAGTACTTCAATGAAACTAGCTCCCTCACTCGTCTTGGTGTAGAGCTGCTGCCAAGCTCACAGATCCTTCTAGAAAGTGCAGCGGCTGCTGCAGAGAGAGCTGCCTAGACAGACTAGCTGACCGGTCAAAGGCTACAACTCTCTTATCTAGCCAGCTGCATGAGTGGGAACAGCTGTGATTTAACCTACCCCATCCAGCCCTCTACTGTAGGTGAGGGCTTGAGCACAGGAAGGATGGAAACCAGGCTTTAAATATGCTAACTCTATGCTCTACTACTGCCATAGCTTCAGCCCCACCACCCAAGTTTACCTTCTCCAGAAAGTGAAGGGCAACGGATGTACGAAATTTGCAGCGAGGGCAGCAAGTGGGAGTTATGAGACAGCATGAGGACAGAGGTGAGAGAGAATTTAAAGCCAATGGAAACAAAACCCAGGGAAGGCCTGTGGAAATGGCTCAGCTGGGGAGCATCGAACCAGAGCTTGGATCTGCAGGACCCACATAAATCCAACCACGGCACACTAGGTCCAGTCCTTCACATGCATGTACACACGTGCAGCACACATGCTGGCCCATACCCCACCACAGAGCAATCACAGAGAAGCTGGTTCATTACCAAAAGGACAGAGTCATACATAGGGAGTTTGTAAAAAGTGGAAGGAATTATAAGTCTGTGCTCATGAGAAGAAGCAGCTAGGCTCTATCCAGAAAGGACTCCATTTCTTTCTTGTTCCATAAACCCAGACAAAGCTGCTGCTTTTGTTTCCCATTTCAGTGAATCCTCTAGTGTCTGTCTGTTCTTGCACCTTAAACAAATCCATCATTATTAACCAAGTTTGCAACTATTCACCTATACATGGATCAATGAATTTATAATAAATTGCCACTGAAGGGATCATTTTGGCTTAACACGGTCTGAACTACAGATGGACATTTATATGACATTTTTGCACAGCTGGTCACAGATTGCCTGAATATAATTAGGTGTCTTGCAATTGAACACCTATACTCACCTGCCATCTACAAATCTATTTTTTTTAAAGATTTGAATCAGATACCTTGAAGTCTGTGGGTACTTAATTTTACAGACAAGTCAGTATTCTCAACTTGTTCCTTCCTGTAAAGTTTGTAACTGACAATAGAGCAATTAATTGTTCTAGAAAAATCAAACATTATAGTGTAGGTTAATTCACTGTTTATCAGTAATCATTATACAAAACTGGTTTGCCTATTGATTACAAAGGGTGAGTTAACCAGCGACTCTTCAAGTCCATGGTGTATTTGTCTTCCAGTGAAGGGAGACTTCGGGAACTTAGCTTGTGTGCAAATAGCAAGGCTTTTGACTGCTAGAAAACCAAGATGCTCAAAAGCAATGACCTTGAGTCAGGCTTGGGAATATTCTCATCTTCTTTCCTGACAATGTCATATACTAATTGGAAAGCTATTCATGTTGAGAATACAAAGTACCATACAGTTTATGAATGGTTTGAGACAGCACACATGCTTTTTATGGACATTCACAAAGAATGAACTTCTAAATGCTTGCTTTCACCTAACACTGTTTAAAAGAGCTTCCAACTTTAAAGAAATGAAAGGGTGTGACTCAGTGACAGAAGCCAGTGCCAGTGAGAGAGTTGAAAGCCATTAGGATCAGACTCAGTCTTCACTCTCAAGCTACAGAGGGATCATTCGCAATAGTTTAAGATAAAGGTTTCTCTCTGTATTTTCTGCTCAGTTTTGCTGTGAAACTAAAAATGCTCTGAAAAATAAAGCCCAGTGCAGCTGGAGAGGTGGCTCATTAGTTAAGAGCAGGTGTTCCTCTTGCAGAGGACTTGGATTCAGTTTTCGGGACCCACATGTTGGTTCAGAACCATCCATAATTCCAGTTCCAGAGGATCTGACACCCTTTCCTGATCCTTTGAGCATCAGGCACATACGTGGTGTACAGACACATAGGCAAGCAACACAGTCATACCTATAAAAGAAACAAATCTAACAAGAACAAAACAAATAATTTAGATGGCTATAAACCTTATACCTTATGGAAAAGCTAACTCAAAATGGGTTAGTGTAGCTGTGGCTGGAGGGGAGGGAGCAGGAGCTGGGACTGACATGTGAAACAAGCTTGTTTCTAACTTAAATAATAAAAAAAAGGATAAAAAATGGGTTGGTGTAAAGATGACACTATAAAATCCTTCCAGGATAAGTACAGCAGAAAATGTAAATGGCCTTGGGCACAGAAATCTTTTTTGATATATCAAAGGCAGAGCCCGTGAAAGAATCAGTACTGGGCTTTATTAAAATTAATTTCTGCTCTGTGAAAGGCTCTGTCAAGTGAATGAGAAATAAGCCTCAGACAGGAAGGAAATGTTTGCAAGCAGCATGTGTGATAAAGGACTGTGTGGTGGTTTGAATAAGAAGGACCCCATAGACCTGTATGTTTGAACGCTTAGTCATGGGTGAGTGGTAACACTTGGGAGGGATTAGGAGGCGTGGCCTTGCTGGAGGAAGTGTGCCACTGGGGGTGGGCTTTGGGGTTTCAAAAGTCCAACCAGACCCAGTGTCTAGTTCTTCCTGCTGCCTGTGGATCCAGACTAGAACTCTCAGCTACTTCTCCAGCATCACGTCTGCCTGTGTGCTTGCATAAGCCACGCCATGATGAAAATGGACTAACCCTCTGAAACAGTAAGCAAGTGCCAATTAAATGCTTTCTTTTATAAGAGTTTCTGGGGTTATGGTGTCTCCAAGATATATAAAGGATGGTTAAAATTCAACAACACAATAATAATCACATAGAAAAACTAGCCAAAGACAAACACCTTAACAAAGACATGAAGCTGGGAAATAAGCATAGGAAAAGATGCTCCTTATTGTATGTTATCAGGAAAGACAATGAAAAACAGCGACATGTCATATATACACTATTAGGATGGCTGAGTCTGGAACACTTGCATGCTCAATGCTACCAAGGACAGGAATTCTCATTTATTGCTAGTGCCCATGCAAAATGTTTCAGCTGTTTTCGAGAGTGGGTTAGCAATTTCATGCAAAGCCAAATATACTCTTAGCACACAACCCAGATATGTTGCCCCTTGGTATTCACCCAGTGGAATTTAAAAGTCCACACAAAAACCTGTGTATGGATGTTTCTAACAGCCTTTGTGATAGCTTTCAAAGCTTAGAAACAGCCAAGATGTCCTCTAGGAGCCCAATAAACTGTAATAGGGCTAAGCAATGGAGCACCACTCATCACCAGAAGAAATTGTCATACCAGAAAAAAAATGGAAAAATCTTGTAGCAATATTTTTATTGGCATATATTCATTGGATAGGAAGGAATATTGAATGCACGTTACTAAGAGAAAAAGGCCAGTCTGAAAATGCTACATTTTCCGCTTCCAACTATGTTGCATTTTGGAAATGGTAGAACTATAGAGACAGTGAAAGGATCAGAGGTTTCTGGGAATTTGAGGAGAGGGAGGGAGGGCGGAACAGGTAGAGTGTGGACTTTTAGGGCAGTGAAACTGCTTTGTATGATCCTATATGGGAAGATGTTCTTGTTCAACACCAGAGTTTAAGAGTGAACCCTAACATAAGTCACGGTTCTGAGTGATACTACAGTGTCAAGGTTAATTCCTCAACTCTAACAAATGTACCATATTCAACACTGAGGAGGCTGTGGGGTCAGGAGAGACAGGGAAACTTGGCTCTTCTACTCGATTTCCCCTAAACTTAAAACTGTCCTAAGAAATAATCTATTAAAAAATGACATTCTTCAGGCAGACTTTTGGGGAGGGCCAGGGAAGGGACATGCACCTATTTTCTTGTGGACTATGAAGGGGGAGTGGGTAAAAGAAAGGATAGAGAAAGTGAAAAAGTGATCAAGAGATGCTGAGCAAGACGGATGCTGTCTCCCAACCTCAAACATTCCGATCCAGAGTCGGGGAGGGATTAGATTGCATTTAAATCTTCCTTAGCTAACTCCAACAGAAGGCAACAATCCCTGCACCCCATGGGGCTTCATGAAGTAAGATGCAGAAGGAGCTTGAGAAACAGGTAAAAACGACACTTTAAATACTCTCCAGATACATTGCAGAAGATGGGCAGAAGGAATGCATGAGCTGAAAGAGGGAGAAGCTGGTCAAAGGCCACCTTCTGGACAGGACACGGTGACTGCAGCTAGCGTTCACAGCAGTTACATTCACTTGCACAAGACGGGGCCTGTCAATTGCCCATCATGGATGGGTCTTGGGGCCCTACCTCTCCCTGCGGAGTTATCAGCTATTGACAGATGCTGCGAGAGGTGAAGTCACTGTCCTTAGCTGTGTGCTAACCCATCAAGCTCCAGTGTAGTCTCATGGTCACACACAAGATCCTGGTAAACCCAGTAGGTCACCGATCGGTGTCACACTCAGCACCTCACTCGGCCTTTTGCAGACAAGTGTCTTCTTGTAGAAGATGGGAACGCACACAGAGGCCCACTATGGGAGAATGTGCAGAGGGAGAGACTCTGGAGCACCCAGCCCTTAATGGAGTGTCTTCATCAAAGCCCTCCCCTCGGGCTCAGGGAGCTGTGGAAGAAGAGGCAGAAAGACTGTGAGAGCCAGAGGTGACAGACGATGCCAAGGAAAGAGTCTTCCAGATACAAGAGTGTAAGTAGAGTTCTTAACTGGTCTAAGTAATAAAACCTGGAGTCAGATATAAAGAAAAATTCTGAGAGGTCAGCGAGAAGGAGCAAGCCACTGCCATATCTTACCTCCTTAGCGTCTCAGCAGACAAGAGAGCGAGTTTTGATTTCTCCCTGTTTATATCTTGTTTCCACCAAGATACCTCACTTGTGTCTGTACAGACCTCCCGACCTCTATGGTTAGCTAGTGGCAAGCTCCGTTCTCTGACCTTCAGACAGACTTTATTTGTACAAGCAAGATATCACCACACTACAAGACAGAGACTGTGACAGCACACAGAGACTGTGACTGCACAGGCAAGACCTGTACAGGTTCAAGATGGGGAGTCTCACTGGATATACTCACCACCCTTCAGGGAAGGCCTCATGCCCAGGAGTAATTAGCCATCGCAAAATGAACTCATGGTATTTTTGCAGACTGTCTCATTTGCTTTGTTTAGGCTTTGGGTTTTTTTTTGGGGGGGGAGTCTTATTGGTCTTTTGTTTATCATGATTTCCATTTTTGTGCATGCTTCTTGTTAGTTTTTGTTTTAAAGAGAAAGAAAAAACAAAGTTGTGGAGGCAGAGAGGATCTGGGAAGTGAAAAATGGTCAAAACATTGTGTGTGTGTGTTTTTTTTATTTTTTTTATTTTTTTATTTTTTTAAGAGACAGGGTTTCTCTGTATTGTTTCGGAGGCTATCAGTCCAGCCCGGCCTTGAACTCACAGAGATCCGCCTGCCTCTGCCTCCCGAGTGCTGGGATTAAAGGCGTGCGCCACCACCGCCCGGCGCGCGCGTGTGTGTGTGTGTGTGTGTGTGTGTGTGTGTGTGTGTGTGTGTGTGTGTTTTAAAAGCTCAGTGGGTTACAACATAAAACTAAAAGATATTAATGTAGCAAAGAAGTTAGTGAGGGAGAAGTGGAGTTTGAATGGGAAGGGAGAGAGATAAGAGAAGGTGAGAGAAATTAGAATATATGATACACACATATGAAAATTTCTAGGAGCAAATTATTAATAAATGTAAATGTAAAAGGAGGTGGAGGGGAAGGAGAGGGAAAGTGGAGAGAGGGAAACAGAGAGAGACAGACAGAGAGACTTGAATGAAACCACCAAAGGCAGTGAAGAGGAGCTAAGCATTTGAATAAAGGACAAAACAACCAGAGAAAAGAATTCCTTCTCCCAAGCTGAACTATTTCTGCCTGAAGACAGCTTTGCTATATGTCTCACATCATCAAGTAGGTAAGTATTCTTCACCATGATTTCATGGAAACAGGGCAGTTGACAAGTTATTTTGGGATTTGGTTTTAAAGATGGACTAGGTGGTAAAGCCTAACAGCTATTAGCAAACTTGCAGATTCCAAGTGCCACAATAGTTTTTAAGTGCCACAACCCTATCCAGAATGGGCAAAAGCAACTGGCCGGCTTTTGTGAGGAACCTGAGTTCAGCCAATGAGTGAGTGAGAAATGGGTTTCTAAAGATGGCATTTGAAACTTGTCATGCCAATGGCTGTGCCACAATGCACAACCTGTAACTGGGGTAACCTTACAGTTTGGGATTCCAAACACAACAATTCTGAGTTACAGAGGCATTATTAAATGTGCCAGTCAAGCAGGTGGAGGCCAGGACACTCGCAGCAAGCCAGAGTGATCATCACCTTGACAAAGTTCTGTCCCAGACACTTTCCTGGGCCAGTGAAGCTAGCAGTCCTTTTATGCTAATACACTCCATGCTCCCAGTGAGAAGTACCAAGTGACATTTTTATAATTACACGGCACAGTAGTAATTAAATTGATCTTGGGACTCACCAAAGGTCAGCATTAATTGGAAGGCTATATTGGATTCGATCTAGATTTCTTAGGAATTCACACAGTAGGCATTGTTTCACTAGCCCTACGACAAGCCCTGTTTGACAAACTGTCAGATGAAAAACCTTGGCCTTATTTTAAAATACATCTCACTTCTATGAGGACCTCAAGTCATCAGTGAGTTGTTCCCTTGGTGACAAGGAGCTTCTTCTTACTGAGTTTCTGACCTGAAACTTGTTTACTTATATTCTTTCCTATTTTAATGATATCTATTGGGATCTACAGTATGCCAGGTTTCCTCCTAAGTCTTAAAGCAGAGAAGAGATGGAACAAATCACTATACATGTAAAGGTCGCTTGTAACCATTGAGACTAATGGTTCGTAAACCAGGGGGTTCGGAAACATACCATGCATTGTCACATACTAAGCTGCTCCTGGAACTATTCCAACATCTGGAATGGAATAATCCAAATGTGCACCATCCACTGAATGGCTACATAAAATATGGGTTTGAAGCAGAATGATAAATGCTCACTCCATCCATAAGGAGTGAATTACTGGTGCATGCTATGGCATGGATGACGTCTGAAAACCTCAATCTGAGCGAAAGACAACAGGCACTTATGTGTTACATTAGTCATTTAGATGAGGTACCCAGAAGAGGCAGATCTATAGAGGCAGAATGTGGACAGGGGTTGTTTGTCTTGTGCTGGGCTTCTGGGGAGAAATGGAGAATGACTGTCAGCAGGTACAAGGATCCCACTTGGGGTGATGAGAACACTGAAACATAACAGCGACAGCTGTACAAGGTCATGAAGAGAGACACATCCATTGGTCCACACACTCCAAATGGGTAAATGGTATCGTGTACAAATAACATAACGAATGGGAGTCATTCAGTAGTGGCCACTGTAGGTAATAATCTAGAAGAAGGAATTAAAACTATGTCCATCAACTGTGGGGAAGAAATGTGGCTGAGCAGGAATAGTAAATGGGTGGGAAAGGGAGAGCCTTATGCAGGATGACATTCTTAGAAACATGGACATGAGGAGCCAGATTGTAAGTGCTGTAAAAAACCCAGGGACACAGTTGGGTGTCCATCCCCCAAAGCCTGCAGGCAGGTAGGGTGGCTGTGAATCCAAAAAGTCTCAAGGTTCAGCTCTAAGGTGACCCATGTATCACCCTGGTTAACAGAGCAGTCAGAACAACTGAGGTTAGCTTCAAAGGACCTTCCAAAGTTGAGAGGAAAAACAGCAGGGTGTGGTGGCACACGTCTTTAAATCCTATGGCTCTGGAGGCAGAGACAGGTGGATCTCTGTGAATTTAGGGTCAGCCAGGTCTACATAGGGAGTTCCAAGTCAGCCAGAGCCACATAGCAAGACCTCATCTCAAAAAAAAAATAATAATAATTAAAACTGTCTGGTACCAGGAAATCAAAATTCAGTAAGTCACACCATAACTTTGAGCAAGTATTCATTCCATAGTTTTATTTAAATGAATGATACAATGATTTTATGCAACAACCTTTTAGCTGTTTAAAATGATGGCAACATCTAGTTCTTCAAATTTCATATGGCTTTTTCCTTCCTGTGTTCTGGCTTCTAGGAGCTTCATGGCTCTGCTTCTCATGAAGATGTTTATGTCCATAGTGAACAAACAGCTGGCATTATGAAACTCTCTAGTTCTCATGAAAGTAGATTCCTATCAGATTGCCCTGTTGCCAGTTGTCTGAAATAAACTGTACAGTCCCTGCGACTGTGCAGCACCGGCACCGCCATCCTAGGCGTCACGGAGCGGGGCTGGCGTTATACGAAGCTTACTGCCTGGGAACATTTCCCAAAGTGCGCGTTCTTCTCATGTCGGGAAGATGAGAGCCTGAGAAGCTCTCCTGTCAGAGGAGGAAATCTGTCTCAACAGGAAGACTGTGCTCATCATGTGTGTTCACGTCACAAAGATGGCTGCTACCAGAAAGTTCTTCTGCACAGTTTGTATCTTCAGTTCTCCATGTTTTGCTCAAAAAAGTAGTCTTCACTTGAATGTGGGAGAGAAGCCTGTATTCCCTCCGGTCCCAGCTCCTCCATCCCCGAGTGCAGGTCCTTTACGTTATGTGTCATCCATAAGTCTGTAAAACACTTAAGCCTTTTCCTGGAGGAAAGAAATGAACTATGAGTTATTTTGGAAATGGGATTAATGGGGAGGATGCCTCACTGAAGCAATGGACAGCTGACTCAGCAGGGGTAGAAAAGGCTCAGTAGACAGGAAGCTGTGACAGTGTCCCCCACTCCAGGTCTACAGGGTCTTAAAGATCCAGGCTACTCATTACCACGACTGTCTTCCTGCTGCTTTCTAAACTCCTGTCTGCAGGGAGGGACCTAGGACTTTCTAACTCTGCCAGAGACTGGTGGTGTCAGTCTCTGTGTCCAAAGACAAAACATTCCTAGTAAGTGTTCCCAGGACAAAAAGTGAAACTGATGCAATGAAATAAAGCCGGTAAACAAAGGGGCAAAACACCAGCGGAACAGTAACGCAGTTAGTGACTAAGGTGTGGTGCTGGGGCATGAGTCCCAATTACTGCCATGTCTAATGGGCACGGTGGCCCTGGGTCAGCTTCTTGCTGAGACCTGGTCTCAGCACACAAGGCTGTCATGAGGATTAGGTGTGTCAGTGTGGGTAAGTCAGCTGGCACAGGTGATGTACACAATCCTTTCTGTAGGTGGTGAGTATGCGATTAATCCTTAACTACTGGAACACAGACACACCTACCACACAAGGATCGGTTTGCTTTCTTTGATCTGACCAGGAGAACTGATGGGAAAATGCTTTTAATGAATAGGGAAAGTGGATACAGTGTCCTGATGAACCACAAAATAGTCCACCTTCAAAACTATTTGAGGAGCACTTATTTTATGTGTATGAGTGTTTTGTTGGCATGTATGTTTATGAAACATGCTCATGGTTAGTGCCCACATAGGCCAAAAGAGAGGGTTAAATCCCTTGGAATTGGAGTTACAGACAGTTGTGAGCTGCCATGTAGGTGCTGGGAATTGAACCTGGGTCCTCTGAAAGAGCAGTCAGTGCTAAACCGCCTCTCTCCAGATTTGAAATATCCCATCTTAATGTAATATCTCACCTTATCAAGATAACTCTGTAGATTTCCACAAGTTAGTTGGAAAAATAAATGTCTGCAATAACCTGTGAACTTTCTAATTTTCTCGCTTTAGCTTTGGAGGCTAAAGTAATAACAAGTATGAACTATTTTATTGCCAGATTTATGTGTGTCCTTTGAGGCAGGCTTTCACTACGTAGCCTTGGCGAGCTTGGAACTCGCCCTGTAGATCAGGCTAGCCTCTAACTCACAGATCCATCAGCCTCTGCCTCCGGAGCGCTAGGATTAAATGGGTGTGCCACCATACCATACAATCTTTTGAGGTAGAGGTTTGTTCTTATTTCCTCCAGGAAAAGATGATCAGAAGACAAGAAGGACTATGTTCGTCTCTGAACTTTGCAGAAGGATAAAGTTTAGATTTTTAGCTCTCACTGGTAATTTTTTGTATGAATTTGTCTTATAACAGGCATAGGTTGAAATTAATTACATCGCCTTTACTTCTGGTGTGGCACTGCAGAAGTGATCTAGAAGACAGTGCCCACTCCGGCCATTCCCTAACTGTTGGAGAAAGAAGAGGCTGTCACGTGCTGTTTGTTCACAGGGTGCTTTCCTCCCTCGTGGTTTCTCCCTTAGGTGCATCCTGGGAGTATATTAAGATGAGTTCATAAACCGAGGATGCACTGACTAGTTACTAAGGGTGGAAAACATTCATACACACGGTGGGGGTGAGCAGAGTACAGAGAGAAGCCAGATACAATCGTCACACAGTTCAGTAAGTGACAAGTGGATAGTGATCTCATGGCTACATACTACAGTTTCACTCATATCCTGACAGAGTCCCCCGGATTAGTCAGTTTACTTACTTATGTGTATGGATGCGTGCCAGCAGGAACTATGTGCACCACACCTATGAAGGTGCTCACGGGGGCCAGGAGCATCGGGTCCCCTGAGCACTTGATGTGGGTGCTGGGACTGGAACTGGGGCCCCTGGAAGAGCAGCACGCACTGAACTGCTGCTCCGGGTCTCCATCCCACAGATCCTGACAGAGTTAACTTTTTTCATTTCATTTGTTTATTTGGGGGGGGGCATGCCCTAGTACACATGTGGAGGTCGGAGGACAACTTGAGCAGGGGTCCCTCTGCTATGTGGGCTCCAGGGATCAAACTCAGGTCTGGAGGCAAGCTCCTTTACCCGCTGAGGCATTTTTATGGGTCCCTGACAGAATTCTCAGTTCTGCAATTTATTTATCACTGCAGATGCACTGTGTGAGTGAGAGAAGCCCTGTGCAAGGCCCAAGCACTGACGCTGATCTCAGTAAGTCTTAAGATAACCTCCATCCTTCAGCAGCTAAGGTGATGGGACACACCGACCTAAGCTTTAGAAATAAAGACCAAAAAGGATGGCTTGCCAGCTAATGAAGACCTGACAGAAATGCGGCCTGAATTCATCTGAGCTCTGCCCAAGGCTGTTTTCCTTTGGCCGTAAGGAAAGCCTGCAGAAGATGTTCCACAGTGGTCCTCCACTCCAAACTCCAAAAAGGTTCCTGTGGCCATTTACTTGACCACCCCCTTCCTTGGACAGCTCGGAAGCAAAACAAGGGTATTCCAACCTTCTCAGATTGACCAAGGCTTCCAGCTCCTCTGACTTGTGAGCAGCTCTCTTTAAGATTTCTCCAGGCACACCTGCTAGCTTTGCCACGTTCAGTCCGTAACTCCTGGAGGCGATTCCTCTGCTTATCTGGTAGAGAAAGGTGACAGAGTCTGGCACCTGCTCCGTGTCACCTATGAAATGCAGAGGGAAAAAGAATGATCCAAACTGCACCTGAAAGGCAAGTCCATCGGGTGACTAAGGAAGAGAGAAGCACCTACCACTGCCTCTGTCAAGGCTCACACATTTCTTTATCTACCACCAGCTCATTTGTTTTATTTATTTATTTATTTATTTATTTATTTATTTATTTGCTTACTTACTTATTTTTTTGTTTTGTTTTGTTTTTTGAGACAGGGTCATTTTCTTGACTTAGGAAAAAGATAAAGTTTTGAAAATGCTGATGGATTTAGGAGGCTTGGCTCGCTTAAAACAGTCCTGAACAATGGGTGACTGCAAAATCTGAACTGAACTTCTAAATTAACAGAGAATGACTCAGGAATGTGTGCACAGGACATGATGTGTCCCACAGCTCAAGTAACAGGGAAATCCTGGCTGGAGGAGCTGTGCACACTGGAGTGGGAACTGTCGCTCAGGTGCCACGTGGGATGAAGGGTTTCTTTTCACAGCTTAGGAAGGTCGTTGGCCTGAAGTCATCACATAGTGTTCACGCCCCATGTAATTTCTTTCTCTTGAGTGTGGGATGGATCTGTGACTCACTTCTAATGGACGAAGTATGATAGTGCAGAGAGCAGATCACAGAACACTGCATCCTCCACCTTGGGCACCCTTCCTTCCCTGCTTGCTCTAAGGAAAGTCAGCTGCCATGTTATAAGCTGCCCTGTGAAACGTCCCACATGGAAACCTGTCACTCATCAAGAGTCAGTGAAAGACTACGGCTTGCCAACACCAAGCTGATGCTATACTCTAAGGCCTGTACAAAGCCGCGAGAGGGGCTGGGAAGCAGATTTACCCTGGCTGACCCATGAACTGACTGCCTTCCAGTCAAAGCCCTCAGAGGTGCCCGGCCAAGCTCCCCTAAATGTCTGACACATTGAGGATGATGCATTGAGGTAGCAAGCTGATGAACATTTTTTGGAAATTACTGTAAGCTAATAGTGATAAATAATAAAGGATATACAGGCCTTGTCCTATAATTCCCAATTGAGGTAATTCTGAAGGACCATCCCAGCCTCCAAACTCTACCCCCCACCCCCACGTGAATTTGAAACTTTTAAGAACCAGAAAGTCCTCAGGTACAGAGCTACATACGTCTTTCAGAATACAAAGCACTGTAGGACCATTCAGCTTTAAAACAAAAACTCAGTATTGAGTCACATATGGTCCCGGCTCTTCGATGGTTTCTGTGACCCAGTGCTGTAAATTCCCCAAGACCCTTCGCTCAGTCTTTTCTTGGTCTAGCGGGAATGCTTTGATAATCAGCTACTGATGATAAAAGCCAAGAGAGTGAACACAACAGTGAATGGGGACCGTGGCATTCACCTCCTCGCAGAGTTCAGTAGCAGACAAGCAATGGCTTTCTCGGGGTGTTTGCTGCAAGAAGCCGACGCCGTCTATTACCAAGCACTAGGAATACCTTCTCTCTCCAAATGGAAGAGGGGCACGGGTAAGGGTGAAGAGCGGGTGAGCACAGATTATGGAAGACCAGAGTCTGGAAACCCCAAGAGCTTTTTGTCACTCTTCCACGAGCACAAGACGAAGAGGCAAGTGAACAGCAGTAGCCATCAAAAATGCAAACCCTAAGAGAAAAAATAGTCCTGGCTCTTTCTAGGCTAACCTAGCTTCCATGCTGGCCTTTCTTAAGCAAGACAAAATTCATTCATCTGTTTGTAATGCCATCTGTCAAGCACACTGCTGGCAAGCATTATCTGACAGCCTGGTATATAGCACACAGCTCTTCTTAGAAATGGATTTGATGACACATTTCCCAGAGTTGTCATTTTTTATCTTTACATATAATATATAGTATATGTTGAGCTACATATGATATATAGATATGTATATGCTGTATATAGACAGTAGAGATGGTTACAACGATGGTTCTGTTTGTCCTTATATTTTTTAAGACAGGCTTCACTGTATTACATGGGTCACCACAAACATTTGGCTCAAGTAATTCGGTGCCTCAGCCTCTGCAGGACCTGGGACTATAAATCCATATCTTCTTTGTGCATACTTTCTACAATGCTTTTTTTTTAATTGAACCTGGGTCCTGTGGGAGAGTAGTCAGTGTTTTTAAGCACTGAGCCATCTATCCTTCTTGTTTGTAGGGTTTTTTTTTTCATTTTTTAATTTAAATTAGAAACAAGGTTGCTTCACACGTCAATTCCAGGTCCCTCTCCCATTCCCTCCCCTCCTCCCGTGCTCTCCCACCAACTCCCACCCAATACCCCCTCCTTTCCCCAGGGAGGGTGAATCCCTCCATGGGGGGTGCCCATAGTCTGTCATTTCATCCAGGGCAGGGCCTAGACCCTCCCCCAAGAGTTCAGGGTGAGAGTGCATCTCTCATTGTTGGATGGGAGTACAAAGTCCATTTGTATACCCGGGATAAATACTGATCTACTACCCAAGGCTCAATAGATTACCTAGGCCTCCTCACTGACATCCCCATTCAGAGGGTCTTGATCAGTCCCATGTTGGATTCCCAGGTCAGTCTGGGGTTCAAGAACTACCCCTTGTCAGGTCAGCTGTCTCTGGGGGTTAAACCAGTCTAGTCTTAACCCCTTTTCTACAATGCTTTTAAGGCATAATAGAGTTATAAACTATAGTTCAATTGCATACTATATTATACTACCCTGGACCTTGAACACATTATTATCATGTTAGTACAAACAGTGGCTGAGTCTAACACGGCATTCTGGTCTCCGCTTCGGCATTATGACAGTCTTCGTGTCTTCAGGTAAAGAAGATGATCACTCGTCACAGCTACCTAGGGGTCTCTTTTTGTTATAATTTGCCTCAAGCCTGTACCTTCTCGGTGGGCTGCATGCATGTCTAGGATGGAAATATGGAGGCAGGTCGGGGGAGAGACGAGTGAAAACAACCCATTGTTTTATATCCTCACCACAAAGGTTCTTACTGAGTTCTTCTCCTACAAGCTACACCCCTTTCTCCAGGGATATTTTGAAAACTAATCACTGTCAGAGTCTATAAATACAATAACCCAGGTTTCTATTATAAAGAAAATTAGCAAAATCTATTATAAGGTCAGGAATGTTATTAAAGAGATATGCTCTGATTGAATAATTCCAAACCTTTCTTACACATATTTATTTGCTTGGGGAACAGTGCCGCCATGGCACGGAGGGCGTGTGGGAGTCAGAGGACAACTTTTGGGAGTGAGTTCTTTCCTTCCACAGTGTAGGTTTCAGGGATTGAACTCAGCAGCGGGCATTTATCCACTGAGTTAATCAAGTTAGCTCAGCAGGTCCTGATCAAGTCAGTTCTGAACTTCCCTGTTTTGATAAATGCATAGGAGCTTTGAGATGGATACAATTAGACATTGTCTTCTTACTCCTTTGCACAGGGCCTCATGCAGACCAAGCTGGCTTTGAACTGACCAAGTAGCTAAGGATGACTTTAAATGATCTCCATGTCTCCACCTCCAAAGAACCAGGGCAGAGGCATGCAATACAATACCCAGTTTTGTCTAAGTTTTTACAGTTGTTCTCCTGACTGGTGATCCATTACTTTGGCTACCACACTCCCCCCTGAAACACAGGCCTTGAACATTTTACCTAGTTACATTGATATTAGTAGTGGCCTACCCAAAATCCATTATCCTTTAAAGAAAACTTTTGTATTAAAAGTAATTGACTTTCTGTCTGTTTAATCATGGCAATCTCCTCACACCCAGCTCTAAAAGTGGATCCTGATTAATTTTGAGAGAAAGTTATTTCTGCCATTCTCACTTAGATTCAATTCAGTTCTGAAAATGAGATTAGAAAGATCCTGAGATGCTAGAAGGCACCTGAAAAAAAGTTGCCTTGTTCCTAAGACAGTTACAAGAAGGAGCAGAGACATAGTTCAGGGGCAGAGTTCACGCTCAGCATAAACAAAGCCTGGTTCAACACATGGTACCAAAAGTAAGATAGAAAAACATGGAAAAGTCTCCTAAATGCGAGCTCCTCTTCTAGTGCTGGACACTGTCAAGTACCCAGTGTGTGACGTCTGAAAGAGCTACAGCCATCCTCCCACAGGCCTGTGGGTGGAGCCAGCAGGGCAGGAAGCCGGAGCCCTGAGAATGGCAGGAGGAGCTGGGGACTGCACTGAGGAGCTACACTGGACGACCTTACCGTCGGATCCAGTGGTCAAGGGCTCTGCCTAGAAACCCACACTTAGAAGGGAAAGCAGAAGAACTCCTAGGGGATCGTAAAGGCAGCCTCAGGACCACAGATGAGCAGCAGGCCTGGGCAGCAACCGGTTCACAAGAGAAGAAAACATAAAGGGCTCCAGCAGGACAGACTGCAGTGGGAACAGGTTCAGTTATGTTGGCGAGGTTTAGAGAAGCATTTTTCAAAGCTACCAGAGGGCCAGGGAGGATTTGGCTACACACTCAAAGCAAACGACAAAATGCAAAAGTAAAAACTAAGCAGGCTTGGCTCTTAGAGGCCACAAGAAGTTGTAAATGAGAGAATGTGCTTGTCTGATGCATGGGCACCACTGTCACTGTAGAGACAGCCAAAACAATAAGCAGGTGCCAGGCAGAGCACGTCAAGGGTGATGTCGAGAGGACAGAAGGGAAGGCTGAGGGCCTGGAATAATGAGACTGCTAATACGAGGTGCCAAGAAATGGGAGCCACACACATCATTCAGAAGCAGGACACAAGTGGAGGAAAGCGTGCCAAGTCTGCCTCGTGCCTGGGACGAGGAGGGGCCTGGGGTGAAGGGATGAAAGCTTGTTAGCAGGGCCTAGCATCATTCAGCTATGTCCATGGATAAAGTTTAAATCAATACAATAAAGTGCCAGACACTTCAGGGGACAGGATTCTGCTCTGGGTTGGCGGTGAGTTCACGAGCTCTTAAGAGGCAACTCCTCAGACCGACCCCGCTGCACAAGTCTGCTTTGTTTGCCCCAAGGGTTTCATTTATTAGCCACTTTCTGTCACACTGGATGTGGATGAATAAGAAGCAAACCTTCATGAGAGAATTTTGATGTGTTTTTCAGGGATCAGGGATTGCTCACCATTACACTTATCTTAGGTCCAGTACTTTGTTTTATTTGGGCCATCTGCCTGATTTCTTTTTAAGTTCTGTCTTTACTACTTTTTCAAAATTAAATTTGGACTCTGGAGTGTCTTGGATAATGGGTTTTCCATTACAGCATACCAACTGTGCCAACTACCACGGGCTGGTAGCTTTAAAAAACTGCTATGGTGGGGGGGTGTTCTAAAGCGTACTAGGTTACTTATGGCACTTGCATCTATTCCTGCTGGCTAATGATATTCCTTTTCAGGGACGATCGCATCCTCTGATGGAAGCAGTACCCAGAGGCAGAAATGTGCATCTTGGACCCAAGCGGCTGACATGGGCATGCCAGTTCACTCAAGATTCACTTTTATTGTAAATAAGACACAACACTACTCCACTATGCGATACGGCCTGTAGTAAGTAATCAGTGTTAAAGGATATGGGGGGAGTGGACATTTTAAAGATAACTAGAAATTCTCTGCACCTGACTATCTTAATCTAGGATAAGTACAGAGGAAAAATGTGTGGGACTGAGAGCTTCGGGAAAAAGGGTTGCCATTTAAACCGATGAGGGAAGAACAGAGAAGAACTTTGAGTTAGCAAACAAACAAATGTACATGCTACATTACTCAAGGCTTATGGCACATGAATTTTGCCAAATGTTCTTTATAACTGATGCTCACAGTTTGTATTATTAATAAGCAATGAGCTCATATTCCCATAAACTTTGAGTTACCACGCTGAAAGTTATGGTTGCTACTGCAAGGGACTGCATACCTGACTCCTGCTTGCTCTCATCCTCATTGACCAAGAATCCCATGTGGTAATTCCCCACCTGCTCTGGGTAACATTTTTCTAGTTCACAAACTGGTGGATAGTGGGTGACGAACAGGGTTAAGGATTTCACCTGAAATAGTAAGACATACAGTTTGTTTTAATTAAAATATCTCAACCTTAAAAATCCAAATCTTCATAAAAGCTGCAAGAAAAGAACAAAACCTACCACAGACTCTTGGTTTAGACAACCAGTTAGTATCTTGCCACATTCCTTTCCTCCCTCCATCCTGTGCAGGCAGACAGGCACACACATGTACATATGCATATGCGCGTGCACACACACACACACACACACACACTTTCCTGAATCATCTTTCCCTTCTCCAGTGCTGATGACTGAACCCAGAGGGCTTTTCACACACTAGGCAAATGCTCTGCTACTCAGCTACATCTTTAGCCCTAACCATTTGGAAATTAGTTGCAGACAGCATCCTTAAATATTATGATTCTATCCTCTAAGAACAAAATCAGTTTCCTACAGAACCAGAATAAAATTTATATACAAGAAATTATCATGGAATATGACTCATAGGTTTTAAGTATCCTCCTTTTTTAGTCTTTTATGACATTAACACTATGATTAACATAGAAGACAACTGCTTTCCTATATAGCAGAAGTTAAAAAGCAGAATTTGAAATCAAAAGAAAAACTAAGTATCACCTATATAAGCACCACTCAAATGAAATACTTGGACATAAACTTAACAAAAAATATTTTTAAATGAAGCCAACAAAAACTTTATAACTCTAAGAAAAGACATCACAGAAAAGCTGAATACAGAGATGCTAAGCCATGCTAGTGTTCTGGAAGAGTCAGTGTTGTCAGAGGGTAGTTCTTCTGAACCACGAGGTCAGGCAACAGACATCCTGTTCTCTCTGGGTCTCTCAGACTGCTTTCCTTGGAGGAAGCCTGGCCTCCCTCACTCTGCTGAGGTTACCTGATAGGCCCAGAGAAGAAGGGAAGAAGGTCCAGCAAGCCATCAGCACCAAGCTCACCTTAGGTGTGAGCTAGGACACTACTGAGATCCTGAAGTCCCTGTCCAGCCCTTCAGCTTACAGCTGCATCCACTGGCAGCCTCACCACAGCTACAGCAAAGACTGAATCAAGAGCTACCCAGCCACTATGGAAACCTGGGTCAACAATGACATCCATTCATAACACTGGCACAGTGTAACACAGCAGAAATTACAAACTAGATCTCAGGGGTGGCAAACTCAGCTCTGTCCTCACTTCCTCTTGAAGCTTCAGCAGATGTTACAATGTGTTGGTGATGCAAATGGGACTTTACCAAATGGAGCAAAATGCATTGCTTTTCAAATAAGAATTTTTTGTTTGTTTGTTTGTTTCTTGAGACAGGGTTTCTCTGTGTCGACCTAGCTGTTCTGGAACTAGCTCTTGTAGACCAGGCTGGCCTACAGAGATCCACCTGCCTCTGCCTCCCAAGTGCTGGGATTAAAGGTGTGCACCACCACCTCCCAAAAAATGAGAAGTATTTAAAGAGAAAAAAAAACATGTTATCATTATCTATGTTGTGTAATAAATATTTGAACAACAACAACAACAAAACACAAGGTGGACCACTTCTGTGGAACAACCACTGACCCTGAGGCTGACCTCCAACTTCCACATGCATGTGTACCCATGTGTACCCCACAAACATGCACATTCCTTGCACACACACATACAAAAGGGGAAAGAGGATGCAGGTATTACATAAAAGCATTATGACCATAGTTATACAGTAACCATGAGAACAGATTTCATGTCTCAACACAAAAGTGAGGTGATATACTTATTAATGAGCTTAGTTCAATTATTTCATATTTAAATGTTACTATAACATGCCAACTTAAAACACTTATCAGTTAATAAAGTGTGGACTGCTTACATCTCTGATAAAATACTCCAGTGTAGCGTAGGCGATGGCGATTCCATCATGAGTGCTTGTCCCTCTTCCCAGCTCGTCCAGGATGACCAGGGACTGTGGTGTTGCTTTCCTGATTATCTCTGCTGTGTCTGTCAGTTCTTCCATGAAAGTACTCCGACCTTTGTATATATTGTCTGCAGCACCCATCCTACAAGCAAGATGCACACACTTTATTTTCCCCCCAGGAGATCAAACACTATTTTATGAACAATAAATTTATGCTGTGTGTGTGGGTGGGTGTGTGTGATGAATGTCTAACACCAAATTCAACCCTGGATGAACATTTTAGACAGTGACTAAAGTAATGGATAGAACTCTGGAAAAGTAGGCAGTTTGAACCATTTTTGTTCTCAAAATTCCAAACCTACACCTTGTTGTTCCCAGGACAAAATAACATTTCTCTGTGTCACTACGCTTAAAAGTCCATTAGTCCTAGGATTTGTACAAGTAGGGAAGTTTTCCAGCATTTTCTTATGAAAAATCCAGGATGATTAAAAAGTAAATTGCTACATACTTACAAAATAATTTGTTTCCACACAACAAAACTTTTGTCCTAGAACTAACTTACAGATGTTTAAGGGCCTTGGACAGCAACTCATAGAGGTTCCCATGTAACCATAGCTCCTAGATGTCAGAGTTCAAAACTCTCAAGACTGTCCTTCCATAAAGCAATCTTCCGGAGCTTTGAATATACAGCGATGCACTGTGCCTGTCTCAGAAAAGGCTCTGACACTTGCATTTCATTAACTCATAACCATAAGTCCCTGAAACTTCTTCCAGAGCACTGGTGACAGTAATAGTCTGTCACGTTTATTTGGGAAAACGTTTACTCAGTGTAAAAGTAATCTGAAAAGATAAGAAAGAGTAGCTGTGTAAAAGAATAAGGTTATACAACTAATTATGAAACCTAGAATTCAGGCTTTAAGTTCACAGTTGGCATCATAGAATGCTAGTCACTGCTGTCTCTGTGAACCCCTTTATCAATTTAGTTCTGCATCAATAGTACACGAACCAGGCACACACTTCACCCCCGGCCTGCAGCACTCCAGTGGGGCCTGCATTCTTCAGAAATCCATAGCCATACTGAATCATGGGCAGCCAGGCTGGAGCAGGCAACTGCAAGGGAGATGAAACCCAATGTCCACGGGTGGGTGCAGCTCCAGTTGTAACGGTAATGAGAGGCATTTGAAAACAAAGTGCTGTCAATTTTATCCATTTTAAAATCAATAAACAGACAACATCATCTGAAATGCTGCTCACTTAGCAACAGTCCAGCTGCATTTTCAAAGTTCATATACTTCAATTCTGCAATGACTACTGTCACAATCTGGATTTTAAATGTTCCCCAAAGGCCACCTGTTGAGGGCTTGATCTGTGCTACTATAGTGAAGTGGTGAGATTTTTCAGCTTGAAGAGAAATGAGAAAACAGAAGAGAGCTGACAAACACCACAGGGAAAATGGTAATACTACAGCTTTCTGAGCATCATTAAAACAATGAGACTTTGTGCTATTCTAAGTAAGAGTGAGAAGGAAAGACTTACAACCAAAGTTCATTAAAAACAACAACAGCAAACCACGAGAGCCCAGGGAACTAAAATAAAAGCATGATCATAGGAAAATAGAAGCTGTGCAAGACCGTGACATTACCCTGGAAGATGAAGCCAAAAAAACCCTCCAGGAGTGTAAACAGACAAGCCCAGAAGTGAAAAGAACCACAGGGGGCCTGAAACCCGGGTGTTCAGACAAGCATGGAGTCAGACACGGAACTATGTGGAGAGGTGAAGGAAGCTTCCCAAGGCAAGAGAAAGCTCGCTTCAAGCAGGTAGTCTCACTAAATATTATGATTAGATGATGGTTCGTGCACTCTTCTGAGTGCAAACCTAAATATTTCAAAGAAAAATCTCATCGAGAACGAAGGTAGGAGACTCAGACTGTACCTTTCAGCCACAATGAAATCCACGTTGGAAGACCAGGAGCAAGCCTTGAAATCTCAAACTTACAAATACAAAACAGATATGAAGGAAAAGCAGGCTATTCTAGGCTTCTAGAACTTGGAACATTGGCTACTATGTTGCTTACACAAGAAAAGAACCTGAGACATAAGAAAAGGAAAAATAGTACTTAAGGAAGGATGAAGGATGAAGGATGAAGGATGAAGCAGTTGAGAGGAAGTGAAAGAGGCCAGAAAGAAACAAGAAACACTTGGGATTGGGATGCTCAGATGAGTCCCTTTTGACAAAGTTTGTATCTTAGAATTTTACATGCTCTACACACGTGTGTAATTTAACATGAATGCATGTGCCGCATTACCCTATAAACTGACTAGAGCTCTGTGTCTTAGACCTAGCTCAGCAAGCCTCCCGTGCCATTCTGAAGCTGCTGCTGCTCTGTGCTTCCTATAACGACAGCCACTGCTTCTGCAACTGTAACAGTAAAAGGCATTGCAGTGTGTGTCACTCTTACTAAAAATGACTGTGCAGAGCCCAGGTTGTCAGCGTGTCAGTCATCTCTGGATGGGAGCATTTCTGATTATCTTCTCCTCCTCGAGCATCTTTCAATCCACCCGGCACAAAGATAAAGACTGATGTGTACACCAAAGAAAAGCCATGTAGGAAGGCCTTCTTTCCCAGCTCCAGTGGGTTAGAACACGGACGAAATCCTGCTACAGCATGGTGGCTAACAGTATCCTACGCGTCCTCTTCATTACCAATGGGGAGCCTTAGGGATCTGACTGGGGTATCTTAGGGATCTATCTATCTGACTGGGGTGTCTTAGGGATCTATCTATCTGACTGGGGTATCTTAGGGATCTATATGACTGGAGTGTCTTAGGGATCTGACTGGGGTGTCTTAGGGACATGACTGGGGTGCCTTAGGGACCTGACTTGAGTGCCTTAGGGACCTGTTGAAACGACTCCATAAACAAAGGCACGTCACGTGCACGCACAGGAGTGGCCAGCTTGGCATAGAGCTGACTTGGAAACAACCAATGGGTACTTTTAGGAAGAAGGAAGTGGCCAGCTTGGCATGGTGCTGCTGTGAAAACACCAATGGGTACTTTTAGGAAGACTGAGTTTGTCAGGAGACATTTACAAATCTCCTTCCTTCTCTTCTTTTGTCCTTCCTACCCTGGCTTGTAGTCTGGTTCTCTGGATTAACCAGGGCCTTACAGATGCTAAGGGCATGCTCAGCCACCATGCTCCACCTCCAAGTTTTGTAGCTCTAGTTTGAGGACAAAGGCACTAAGCTTTGCTCTATTTCTTGACATTTAAAAAAAATCAGCTGTCATCTGGCTAAGGAGCTTCAAGTCTAAAATGGAATTACGTGTTTAAAATTATGTTATTAATGAATTATGTAGGTAGGCATGGTGGTGCAGGTCTGTCTGTAATCCCACATCGGTGGGAAGCTGAGGCAGTAGGATGAGTTCCAGACCAGCCCTAGCAACTGAGCAAGACCTTACCTCAATGTAAAACAACAAAGAGCTGGGGCAGTGCCGTGGTAGAGTGCTTGCTTTGCTTGCTTATGGTCCAAGGCTCAATCCCCAGCACTGATACACACAGACAGACAGACAGACAGACACACAGACACACAGACACACAGACACACACACACACACACACAACAAAGACATACACAGAGACACAGACACACACACACAGAGATACACAAACACACACAGACAGACACATACATACACAGATACACACAAACAGACACACACAGACACATAGTGATACACACAGACAGACACACACAGAAAAACAGATAAACACAGACAGACACACACATACACAGATACACAGAGAGAGACACACACACACAGATTCACACAGACAGACATACTGATACTCAGACACACAGATATACACATCACACACACACGCACACACACACACACACACACACACACACACACACACACACAATTTCCGCATAGCTAGGTACAGAAAAAGCAGAAACCCAAGTAAAGAGACTAGTACCATCGCTCTAGCTGCCACTCAGGAAGCACCTTACACAAATTGGCTAATTTCTGTGTGAGTGAAGCTTCTTCATCCGTAAACAGGGAGTCACTCAATAAAACCAGACAAAGCAAAACAAAACCCTGTAACGTCTGCATCTCGAGTCCACAGTTTTATGAACTGTGTTATATGCAAACATAGCATAAAGCGCACTAGATTAGTCCCAAGCCTAAACTCCATAGCACTGCTGCTTTACATACAATGGACAAACCACTACTCTAAATATGAGCTGACTGGTCATTTGTGTTACAAGAAACAAAAGGATTTAAAGTTATAACCTTATGTTACCATCAATATTTAGGTTTTTGTATATTATTGAGTTTATCCAGAAAACAAGTTAAGAAACATGAAAGATTAAGTACTTTCAGTGGTGGTTTTAAATCACAGGTGATTTTAAAGCTCCCATGGAAAGTTTATTATAATAATATGAAAGTTGGTAGTTAAGTTTGGTACCTAGCTTCAATAATATCCTCAGTTTCCATTCAGTTAAAAACTACATTTGAAAATTTAATTTTTTACAATGACCAATTAATATAAGAATGCCTTTCCTATACTAACTCAGAGGTGGTAAAATTAAACCCATCCAACGGAGAATAATTTGTACAATTCGATTGCCCATTCTTTTAATTCCTGCTCACCTAAAGTCCCTGTTGATCTCTTCAGAGCTTTCCTCCCAGAGACTAACAGACCCCATTCTCCACCTTACACCTGTGTTAGACTGTGTCACTAAGGACCAGCATGGCTGTGGATGCTTCTGGAAACTGCAACCAAAGCCCAGTCTGCCTCTTAGTTACTTCTTAGAAAAAACATTTGTTCTCCTTACACATTCCCTTCAAGAATGCCTGACTCAGACAAGCTATGAACAACAAAAGAGGACTGCACTCCACAGGCCGCTCACCCTTCCCCTACTGTTCCTTTTTTTCTAGGTCTAACGTTTTCTATAGATAATTGGGACACTGCTCTCTTCAACAGTTCCTCTCCTTTGATAGAAAGAACTCGCCCTTTTCACAGCAAGGCAGAAGCCAACTGAGTTGGACAAGTTCTTGGTCACTATTTCACACTTTTGCAGATGAAGGAAGACACTGGGAAGGCAGGTCACCATCCTAAGGTCACTATCAGCAGGACTGGTCCACATCAGGCAAGAGGCGAACACTGGTTTTTCCACTTGGGGCAGGAGGGTTTTGAGTCATCCTGTGTGAATATTATCATGTTGCTACTATTAGGCTAGTTAGTGATTGCGAATATATTTTTAGTTTGTCTTTTTTTTTAAACTTTCTTATAAGCAAAGTTCGCCTGCTCCCCATAGAAAGCTACTGTCCCCGGAGCTGGCACAAGTCCAGTCATAATTCTGCTTTTCTAGAGAACCTAATGTTCCTGACCAGACACTGTGGGAAAGATGGCTCATTAACCCGCCACTGATGCTGCAAGTCATGTGGGAACTGTTTACTGATAAAAAGATCCGCATTAGCCCTCCTTAATGAGCATCGTGTCTATGTATTTCAGTTTGGCTGAATACACTCAATGCAGCTGAGGTTATCTCACATTTCAGTCTTTGTCCTAGATGAGTGCCTCTCGTCAACCATGGTCTCTTACCATCTCACAGCTCAGTCATTTCAGCTTAAAATAACTTCTTGTAGCAAAGCAGGGTGTATAGAAAACAATCAAGAGTTTGTAGTTTTGTATTAAATCAATGACATATCCTGGATAACGACTCTCAAGTTCTTCAGATGTAAACCGTGGTGGAGATGTAGGGAACACTCTAGAACACATGCTGGTGTGTGTGTCTGCTTTACATTCAGTTGTAGCAAAATGGAAAATGCATTCTTTAGCATTCTTCTCAGACAGAGGTTATAGTTATGTGATTAAGAAGACAAAATCAACTGATATTTTTAGGAGTGGCAGCCCACTAATCTTCCTAATCCCCTCCCCCTCCTATCCCATAACCCGTATATAGGTCAACACAGCTTCAGAAACTAGCTGAAGAAAAGAAATGATTGCTTCTTTGAACCAGTTTCTACAATCCAGAACACTTCCAGGAGAGTCTGAGAGATGATTTTTAATGAGATCTTGGCATTTTGAGTTAGTGTGCTACACATTCTCAGTAACAGAGAATGGAGTGGCCTCTCTCCTTCACATCACAGTGGCTGGGTCTTTACAAGGAAAAGGATGCTCTATTGGGGCTTAAATATTAAGTCATCAAATGAAACATTAGTTACCTGTCTTACAATGAGATTCTTTGACATCAAGCACTTTAAAAAAGTAATGATGAAACAAATAAGAAAATGTACCATCTTACTGTCTGGAGGTGTCCAGTTCTGTGGTAGGAAGCACGTTCCCAACATGGCATAGCCATCTCCAATGCCCCTTTCTAGAATGTTCACCCTCTCTAACAGAGACTCTGTAGCCATAGACAGTCTGCTCATCTACCCAGTACAGATGAACTACATTCTATTTTATGACTCTACGAATTTCCCCTTTTTCAATATCTTGGATAAGTAGAACTAGAAAACAATCTACCACTACATATTTTATTTAGGAAATTTTTCAAAATCTTTAAGCATTTTGGATTCTTTACCATTTGTTTCACTTTGCTTAAATATTTGCAGAATTCTGTCCAATAAAGTCATCTAAGCTTCTTATTTTCTAGACAGTCTAACTTGAACTAAAGGTTAGAAACCTACTCAGTAATAAAATACTCGGATTTTTTTTTGTTTGTTTGTTTGCTTCCTTTCGAAGCAGGGTCTCATTATGCAGCTCTATCTTAGAAATCTTATGTAGACCAGGTTGGTTCCCAAATCACAGAAATTCACCCACCTCTGCCTCCTGAGTGCTTGAATTAAAGGCATGTGCTACCACCCTTAGCCCATACTTTAATTTTAAAAAAATGGTTGATGGGATACAGAAAATAATCCAAAAACATAAAGTTTAAGAAGAGAAAAAGTTGCAATTGTTTAAAACTGTGAAGATACCAAATGGTATTTAAAGGGCACACAAAATGTAAAGAGTAAACCCACCTGCCTATTGATACTGTCTTTAGACATAAACATTAACCCATAATGGATGAAATTACAAACTCCTGACGCCTAGAGCTGGGTACTGCAGTGAACATCTGTAGTCCCAGCACCAGGGCAGGAGGATCATTACTATAAGGCTAGAGAGAGCCACTGTCTTAAAAAAAAAAGCTGGGGCTGGGGAAGAACTCAGTGAGAGAGCTTATTTCAAAACACATGTTGGAGTGAAACAGAGGAAGACACCTGAGCTCTGCTTTTGACCTCCAGGTCCACACACTTGAAGACAGAAAGCAGCAGGATGGCTGATTTATACCAACATGCAGGAAGCCGAGGCAAAAGGACTGAAGTTCAGGACTAGTCTGCTTTAAAAAGCATCAAAACTTTGTGAGTGTGGGGGACAGAGAGGGAAAGATAGATGGGGAGTGGGAGAAGAGGGAGGGAGGGAGAGAGAGAGAGAGAGAGAGAGAGAGAGAGAGAGAGAGAGAGAGAGAGAGAGAGAGAGAGAGAGAGAGATCATAATTGCAACATTGGTCATAGTGGCCATCCTACCGTTCAGGTGGCTGACAAGGGGCAGATAAGTAGGAACACTGGCATGGGTATGGAATGGAATACTATTTAGCCTCAAAAACAGGGGATTCTGTTTCTTGTGGAGGGAATGGGATCACAGAGGCTGGGGTGTGGAGGGAGTGGGATCACGGAGGCTGGGGTGTGGAGGGAGTGGGGTCACAGAGGCTGGGGTGTGGAGGGAGTGGGGGGTCACAGAGGCTGGGGTGTGGAGGGAGTGGGATCACAGAGGCTGGGGTGTGGAGGGAATGGGGTCACAGAGGCTGGGGTATGTAGGGAGTGGGGTCACAGAGGCTGGGGTGTGGAGGGAGTGGGGTCACAGAGGCTGGGGTGTGTAGGGAGTGGGGTCACAGAGGCTGGGGTGTGGAGGGAGTGGGGTCACAGAGGCTGGGGTGTGGAGGGAGTGGGGGGTCACAGAGGCTGGGGTGTGGAGGGAGTGGGATCACAAAGGCTGGGGTGTGTAGGGAGTGGGGTCGCAGAGGCTGGGGTGTGTAGGGAGTGGGGTCACAGAGGCTGGGGTGTGGAGAAAATGGGGTCACAGAGGCTGGGGTGTGGAGGGAGTGGGGTCACAGAGGCTGGGGTGTGGAGAGAATGGGGTCACAGAGGCTGGGGTGTGGAGGGAGTGGAGAATTAAGAGTCAAGGGCATAGGATCTTAAACAGGAAGTAAAGATTTTCTTTAGCATTCCATTGCACAGTATAGTGAGTATAGACTACTGTTCATTTCAAACATGCTAAGGGAATGAAAGTGAAATATTTCCATTACTAAAAAACATCAAGTACTTGAAGTCATGGTGTGCCACTTATTATCACATACTGTGCCATTATTACATGTTATACTCATAAGTCAGAATATTACTTTGTACCCAGTAACTTTGTACAGTTACAAGTTCTCAGTTTATAACCCATAACAAGCGTGGACAGGTGAGGTACCACATGCCTCAATCTGTACATTTATGAGGCTGAGGCAGGAGGATGGTGAGTTTTAGGCCACTGTGAGACCATGAAATAAATGAATAAATGACAAATAACTTAATGTATTTCAAACAAATAGATAACAACAACAATAATAATAACCGGCAAAGCTTTCTTAGCTTTAGCTTTGTTTCCGTGCAGCAGCAGGGATCAAACCCAGGACTTTGTACATATGAGGCGAATATGCCACATAAAACAAAACACACATACAGTGGTGCCACATGGCAGATCAAGTAGGCTTCTTACCAAAGGAGTTAAAAACACGTCCACATAAGGACCCACACATGGATGTTTACAGGTTCGTTTTTAGCAACTTTATTCATAATTTTTGAATTTCAGAAGCAATTCGGATGTCTTTCAGTGTGGGAACGGTAACCCAGACAATGGACTGTCGTCTAACACTGAAAAGAAACAAAGTGTCAAGCCCTAGAGGCCCCAGAGGGCGCTTCAACGCATATTATCAAGACAAGGAGGCCTACAGGGCAGAAGGGACTCATACAATTTGCTACAAGCTATAGATACAGAGTAAAATGATCCCCGAGGACCAGCAGCTGAGGAGAGGAAGCATTAATTAAACAGCACACAGGCGGTTTTCAGGAAGGTGACTCTGCCCAAACCAAAATGAGCCTTATGTAAACCACACTGATAATGCTCTGGGTGAGCATGATATGCAATATAGCTTCTTTTGTTGGACCACTCTACTAGGGAGGTTGACACCAGGGCAGGTTCTTACGGCAGGAACCTCTGAAAAGTCTTTATACTTTTTCCTTAATTTTCTATGAACTTAAAACCTCCCTCAACTAAATACAATCTTAAAAAAAGAAAAGTAGAATTTAAGCTCCTTCCCCCCCCCCCATCACACCCCCGAATAGTACCTTTGGGGAACTACAGAGGAGGGATCCATCTGGACCCACATCAAACCTTCAGGAGACTTTGACCCAAATAAAGGTATTAAACTTACACTTCCCACCAAAAAATAGCAGTGAGGTATATCAAGTTTGCTACACAACTAAACATACCAAGGCAAGATTCCTGAAGCCACTAAAGAAAGAGGGATTTGCTACTTTAGTTAAATGCCACCTTCATGTGGTCTCTAGTGTGGGTATTACAACTGAGGAGAAGATGCACTCATCTGAGATGTTTTCATTCTGTCCACGAAGGATGCATTCTACTCTGTACATTTGTCACAGTTTGTGTTCAGCCAATATTTTCAGAGTTAAACTAAAGTGGATGAACAAATTGGCTCTTCACTCAAAAGCAAACATATGAAATGATATTAAGCATCGAGCACCTATTACCTTTTAATTTCTATTTCATACCCATGCCATCCTAAATACAGTTCCTCCTAACAGTAGACACTACCAAGGAAGAGTATGGGTGGCACACCATTCAGTTATTCACTAGGGGCCAGTTATTGTAAATACCTCAACTCATAAACATTTTATTCGCATAAACAGAAACAATGTTGAGAGGAGAGGACAATTGTTTTACTCTTCTCAAATGGCTTTCTAACCACATTAATAACTCATTGCTCTTCTCAAACTTAATTACCTAGTCTGAGAAGCTGAATAAGGCTTAAGCTTGCACTCACACATCAGGAAGACAAACAACAGATTTGATCTCAGTGATACCCTAGTAGCTAATGATGCTGGAAACAGGCATCTCACTGATGAGCACATACATCCTAGCATACCAATTTAAATACATCACTTAGAGCCAAATAGCTAATGACTCAGGACAGTATTCACATGACCTTATAATATTCAAGAGAACAGATACCCAACCATCTGTCTGACTGCAGTTTTCCCACCATCTCCTTCCTATGGCATACTGCATGAGCCACGGCAGACAAGCCATTGGTAATCATGGACTACACATGTTTAAGCTCAAAGTTCCAGATGTCCAATAAAACACAAAAACAAGCATCTTAAAGTCTGGAGACAAACCTTATGCAAACATCTCACTCAGTTTAGCTGCAGTGTATTTTTCAATGGACACAAAAAGGATTTTTGAGTAACAGAATTGTAATTTGAATAACCACTTACTTTTACTGGAAGAATTGCAAAGCATATGAAATAAAGATCACAAAGCATGTGATAATTCTGTAACCTGAGGCTGTTCTGACATGAACTTTTAAAACACCAATGCCTAGGTACCACTTTGGAGAGTCTGGGTAGAAACGCTATGGACTGGGCTTAGAGCGGCACTGTAAACAGGCAGCCTTTGAGAATCACAGTAGAGAAACCCTCCTGTATCAGATCAAACTTGCTTCCTCACATGATCCTTGAATTTAGATCTTGATGTCTGGCCAGCCAACTGAAAAGGATGAAGAGGAAGCAGCCATTGGATTATAATGGGAGACCTGGCAGACAAGGGAGTACACCGCATTCCCCAAAGCTTTTTGTAAATAAGCACAGTATGTACATGGGAGAGGGGACTAAATCTCCCTAGCATCAAAAACAACAAAAATCTACCAGATGGTACTTCATATAAGGGACATTAAATAATAGAAATGAACATGTTCCTCCAGCAATCTGGATAACATAGAGAAATGGCACCAAATGGGTATTTCTTATTCTGATTTAATATTAAACATGAAGATAAACTTCACACACTGCTGCTACTAGCCAGTGTGGCCTCCTTAGAGAAATTAAAAGATGATGTTCCTTATAACCTAGCAATTTTACTCCTCGGTATAGACTAGATGAAGAAGATTCACTTATGTACAGCACACAATGTATAAGTCAGGGTCATGGACACCCAGAAGCTGCTTTTGCTCAAAAACATTAATTCCTCACTTGGACCCATAATGCAGCTGAGAGCCTTCATTCTGTATCTAAGCAACTGAAACTCCCCATCAAGTAACAGGAGGCTCCAGGAAAGCAACCACAGGAATGACTTATGACACAGAGGCCAAAGCGTCCAGCAGGGGCAATCATCACCTGTGAACTAGACAGGCACAATTTCTTGGAGCCAGAATTGAGACAATGATCAATCAGACCACACTACGACCAATACCACTTCACTCTGCAAACATCCCCCTCCCCCGCCTCAACACCTCTTTTTCAACCTAAAGTTCATGCCAGTAATTGAGGATAGTTTTGGGGGTCATGGGGCCCTTTATCTGCTTCTCTCCTTCCTCTGCCTTTTGCAGAGGGTGGGTGGCTGAGCCCAGGCCACTGGGGCCCCTGGAGCCAGAGCTTATGCCCCAGTGCTCAAGTAACACAAGTACCAAAACTGCTAAGCTGCTTATATCTGTAAGAAATTGAAATCATGCTAAATGCCTGCCAAGGGATGAGTGGCACATGCCTACAACACAGCATAGTAACTGGTATAGTAGCATATATATCCACACAGTTGCATTTATAAATATAAGGAGGGGAGAACACCGCTCATATATTAGGATGGTGCAGTACTCATAAAACTTAAAACTATACCAAATGCTGTAAGGTATTGCTTCAAAGAACATGTACACAGCAGAAGGCATTGGATGCACGAACAGCAGATCATGGAAAAGCAGGATGTGTGACGAGGAAGCTTTCATTTCACTTTATATCCCCTATCCTATCAGATATTCGTGGTGATGTATTGTTTATGATCTAACAAATAAAGCTTGCTTGAATATCAGAGTGTAGAGCTAGCCACAGCCATAGAGGCCAGGCAGTGGTGGCGCACACCTTTAATCCCAGGACTCAGGAGACAGAGGGATAAATCTCTGTGAGTTCAAAGGGCTGCATTAGAGTGAATAAGTCTAAAAGAGAAACAGCACTAGAGAGTATATAAGGAGCTCAGTGCAGTCTCAGACGCAGTGTAGGAGTCTGAGGCTTGGTGAAGAGCAGTGAAGTCTGGAGATGCAGTCTTGGTTCAGTGGATCGCCCCTTCAGTCTGAGCATTGGCAGAGGTGAGGACTCTCTAGTGGGCTGGCTGCTTGGCTCTTTGATGTTCAGCTTGGACCCCAATATCTGACTCTGGGTTTTTATTATTCATGCTACAGATATCTGTCATAGTGTACCTGTTACTTTTATAATCAAACGGCTGAGTCTAACAAGACTCTGACCTTTACTAGTTACTCAGTTTGAGGTATCAGACTGGATTCCCACCATTTATTCCACTGTTTCCCACGCCAAGATTCTGCTCATAGGGTCCCATTGTGCTGTGTTTAAAACTTTCCTGTGTTCATGTTCCTGCTGTAACCTGGGGACAGAGCTAAAGATCCAAATGGATTTAGGTTTGGTGTTTTGGCCAGAAGACATCACAGTCTATGTTTTGATCCTGTACCCGATGTCTGGTTGTCCCTCTTCTGGTGATGTGAGCCATTTCTAACTATGACTAGTACCTTAAGGGCTACCCTGCAATCCATAGCATCCTTTCTTGCTAATAAGTCAGAGTTTCTATAAGAAAAACTTCCCCTCAAGTCAGGAGAGATACTTCACCTCCAAAGTAACACATGATTATTTTTGGTTTAGGTATCATTGTGACTTACTTATTCCAGCATGCTCCAAAAATGATCAATACATTTTGTATTGTTTTGTTATGATCATAAATAGCAGGATATAACATCCTCTCTGGAAACTACCAGAACATGTGCAAACCTATGCTCACAAATAAAACACAGAACAAACAAGTCCCTCCTTAGCCCTCTAGCTTCCTCTTCCTGGCCATTCTTCTCCAATGGCACCTCACTTCAGACTCAGTTCACATCCTGTGCTCCCTGGAGTGAGGACCTGACACTTCTAATGCTGCTGCTGGTACTGCTTTGCTGGGAACAGAAGTCACTTTTCAGACCATCTCTTTTGCCCCCAGGAACCTACAAAGGAAAAACTAGGCATAATGGCTCAAGCTTGTAGCCCCAGCACTTGGGAAGTTGGACAGTCAGCATCTAGGGGCTTGCTGGTCAGTTAGCAAACTTAGTTAGCAAACTTCAGGTCCCACTCAAAGACCCTGTCTCAAAGAAAAAGACAGACAGCTCCTGATTCTTGAAGAACATCCATATGCTTATGCACACAGATGCATCCCCTCCCTCCCTCCCTCCCTCCCTCCCTCCCTCCCTCCCTCCCTCCCTCCCTCCCTCCCTCCCTCCCCTCTCTCAGCTCCAGTGTGTAGTATTCTGTTACAGCAGTAGCAAGCAGATGAAAACAGCCCTCTCCCTTCTGCAGGTACCAGGACTCTGCAGCCATAGGCACCTGCCACTGTTATCCCAACAACTCATCTCGCCTCCACCACTGTACCCATCTCCCACCAAGCCCTGGTTTCCTTCAGGCACTCCTGGAGCCTCCCTACAGTTCCTTCTCTCAGTGCCTACTAACGTGGTGTCTGCACATACCACTCCATCTGAAAAGCCCCTCCCCCTTCTTTGACTAGTGAACCGGCCTTTGGCGGCGAGACTCTCAAAAGTCAAAAGAAATATTGTTTCAATGTACAGATTTCAAGGTATTTCAGTATCTGCCCAAGGTCATTAACACTGATGATAGGATAAATTCTGGTATGATTCAAGGGTCTAGTGTCCAAACATGAAACTGGACAGTAACAGACATGCTACATGGAGAGCCTGGGTATTACATAGTGTTATGTTAATATATATATATATATATATATATGGATAAACTACAAGTTCCTTTTAGGAAAGCCAGGATATTCTACTCACATTGCTAAGAAAGCATGAAATTAAGTTTACACATTGAGGTTAGTATGCCCTGGCCAGTTACATGCAATGTTTGAGAGCGGAAACAAATGTGAATTGGACAATTTTGCTGGGTACTTCTATCTCAACAATGGGAAGGGGCAGGTTTCAGGTTCCCATGCTAGAAGGCACATCATAACTTCTTTTCTCCACTTAAATATTGATTGCTATTTCTTCACAGTCTTTTGGCTAAGCCTGAATATAGATACTGATTCCCCCACTAAGATTTTGTTTAAAGGACTCATTTAAAAGAATTGAAAAAAAAAAAGACTTGCTGCAGGAAAATGACACCCTAGGTCTCTTCCATATTAACATATGTGATGACAGATGATTTATGCTCCTGAACCGAGAGTTTTACATGTAAACTCACTTATCCAAACTTGTACATAAAAAGAGAGTTTGTATGATAATGTGGCCTCGGCATATATTAAGAGAATGAACACTTACCTTGTGAAAATGGCATCCACAATCCCAATTGTTGCTTCCTCTGCAGGAACGTAGGAACCGATCTGAGCCATGATAGCAACCAATGCGACCTGTTTTATGTAGGAGCTCTTCCCACCCATGTTTGGTCCAGTAATTATCATTACCCTCTCAGAGTCTTGCTGGAAACAAACAAACAAATGGAATTTCACTTAGTGCACCAGAAGGGGGTTGGAATGGCTGCTCCTTATTTTGGGAGTGCAGATTGAGATAGGGTCTCACTATATAAGCCAGGCTGGCTTTCACCTCATTGCGTAGACCAGGCTGGCATCATATTTCAATCTCCTGACTCCCCCTGCCAAGAACTGGAATAAAAGATATACACTACCATGAGTGGTTGAGAGGGTTTTGTTTTGTTTTGATTTTTATGTGGTATCTACAATTCATTCCACAAAAGGGACTTCATTAGGCAAAGTATTGCTCTGTAACATATTACATGTCACTTAATTAATCCATTTTCCACTCCTATAACAAAATTCCTGGGGCTGGGTAATTTGTTAAAGAAAGAATTTCATTAAGGCCAAAGTTCTAGATATTCAAGAGCATAGTGATGACTTGTTCTTGGGCCTAGTAAAGGTTTTCACAGTGAATGACATCGAAACGGTGGGAGATGTGCCAGAGGTATTCCCTTTGCAGACAGGAAGTGAGAGGCTGGCAGGAGCCGGTCTCGCTCCTTTCATAAAGGCCCACTCTCACGAGAAGTAACCCATCCCAGCAGACCAGCATCAATCCTTTCTGAGAACAGTACCCCATGACTTAGCTGTCTTCTACTTGGCTCCCCCTTATTGGGGGGTGATGACAAAGAAAGACATATGGTCACCAAGAATATGAAAAGGTGGCCTACTTCAATACGGAAAATGACATCGTACAGAGATACCACCTCTTCACACACACAGGATAGTAACACCAGGAAGAAGGAAGGAAAGAAAAGGAAGACAGCCTGCCATGAGAGAGGGGCTGGAACTTTTATTCTGCCTTGGGAGAAGCTGCAGTAATGTCTGTGAAAGCAGAAAATAGACACAGCCAAACAATTCTGCTCCCATGTACATGCAAAATGGAAGAAAGTATGAATACAACAAAAGACACGGAAAAGGCTCGGCAGCAGTGCCTCTCATGATAGTCTGACCTGGAGTATCTCAATTTTCCCTACCCTGGAACGCATAAACGGTAGAGGCACCAAATAACAATACGTGCAGATGTAGGAGAAGGCCAACAGTGCAAAAGAAAGCCTGATAGCCAAGGGCGGGGCTAGCGAGCCAACAAAGACATGGATGTCCTTAAACAAAGGCGGGAAAATGGTCAGCTGTATGAAAATGAGTAAAGTCCCAAACCTCATGAAACTTAACTAAGTGGATGAAGGAATAAACTGTGAAAAGCAAAACCCACCACTTTTAAGAGAAAACATAGGAAGAAAAATGGAGAATTGGTTACTTAGTGGAAACATAAAACATTTCCACCCAGGTCAAACACAAATGTGTATGATGTGCACCAAAACATAAGCAAAAGACTGTTGACAGCCGCCTCAAACTGGAAACTGCTCCAGCGTTACCCACAGATAAGCTAGGTTGCAGCTGCACAGAAACGGCTGTGACAAGGAAGAACACAAAGGTGTAAACTGTCAAAGGGAAGCTGTCACCAAACAAACACGACTAAGCAACCGTGTTGTGTGCTCCTACCTCCTACTGAAATAGTGGGGGACAGGCAGAGGGTATAAATAGGCTATTTGTAGCCTACAAAACACACAAGATCTAAAAGCATATTAGCAGGGAAGTGTAATCAGAAGCATTGCACAGGAGCACGACAAGCTATTCCTAACATTTATGTGAAAGAATATCTGGTAAGTAGCCAAGGAAAATGAAATCAGCGGACAGCTGAACTCCAGTGTTTATTGTAGAAAGATTTACAATGGCCAAGAAATGGAAACAACCCGTCAACATCAGAGGGCAAAGGAATAATATCCCACCGTATAATACCAATATTATGATACCTACTACAATGGAATGTTACTCAGTCATAAAACATAATAAATTCTGCTATTTGTGGCCAAATGGGTGAAACTAAAGGCCACTATGCTAAGTTAAATAAGCCAAGCACGCGATCAAATTCATATGTAGAATATAAAGCTCTTGATCTCATTCAGGAGGGGATGGACCAGAAACTGAGGAAGCAGAGGGATGGGGGAGAAGTTATCAGTGGAGTGGGAAGCTTGGTGCTGTTACACAGCAGGCTGACTACAGAAACTGATGATGCACTGTGTTTCAAGAAACTAGAAAGATTCGGAGCGCACTTGCCATGTGAAACATCTGTCTTTCTAATGATTCTGATGTCTATTTCCATATTTAATCATGTGTACCAGGGGACACTTTGATACTTGCAAAGTCAAAAACAGCAATGGATAAAGACTGAAGTGTGTGGAAAATGACTTCCAACCAGCTTCTAACTGGCCTTTCTGACCTCCATACTTATTTCCCCATCAAACATCAGTTTCAACTATTCAATATAACACCATAGCATGATTAAACATCATCCTAAGACTCTTTGAAAATGTAGGGAATTGTCCGTGCTATTAAATTAAGAATACAGACTATAAAATACTTAATGCGAGACCGTCACAGTTATGTTTTAAAATTGAAAACAAAGCTGGGTAGTGGTGAAGAACACCTTTAGTCCCAGCTCTCAGGAGGCAAGGGCAGGCAGATCTCTGAGTTCAAGGTCAGCCTAGTCCACAGAGAGAGTTCCAGGACAGCCAGGGTTACACAGGGAAACCCTGCACCAAACAAACAAACAAATAGATAAAATAAATTAAGTAGCTGATTAATTAAGGCAAAAATAAAAAGGTAAGTAAAAGGCTAAGGGGTCCTGTCAAAATGCCAATAGCATCTCCCTCAGATTAAGGAGCAGTTTCCTCCCCTTTCTCACTTCCTTCGTACCACAAACCTCAGTCCCTAACTTTCTCATAACTGGAATCTTCAGGAAGTCAGCACTGATACCCACGTAGTGAGTATATATGCTGAGGACCATGAAAAAAAACTGGAGAGATTTTATCTGTAACATCCATTTCTATGAGAACCTTGACGACCCACAGAATGGGAAGGAAAAGAATAAAGATGGGGGCTGGAGAGAAGGCTCAGCAGTTAAGAGCACGTGTTGCTCTTGCAGAGAATCCAGTTAAATTCCCAGTACCCACATGGTGACCATTTGTAACTCCTGTTCCAGGGGGCCCCTTCTTCTGACAGCCTTCAATCCAGGCATGCACATGGTGCACACACTTACAGCAGGCAAATGCTTATAACAAAATAAATCTTAACAATACTATAAAAAGGAATAAATATGAATAGAGAACCGGCCCACATAGCAGGAAAGGTGGTGTCTACAAAGAGTTTGGGCAGCTGATGTGGTTCTCTAGATCTCTATTCCTTCCCCTTAAAAGACAGTAAATTAAAGGGTCTCTTAGTCTAAATTCAGTCACAGGACACAGATGCGGAGCTAGAGGTGTCTGTGAGCCACCATGCGGATTCTGGGAACTGACCCCAGGTCTTCTGCAAGAACAACAAGTGTTCTTAACAGCTGAACCATCTCTCTAGTCCCAAATGGCACTTTCTTAATCAACCCTAAAGGCCCTCCAATTAATAGACATTATAAACATAAACAGGAGACACAGTGAAAAAGTCATCAGGCACTGAAACATAATACTTCCTATTGTCCCCACTCTGTAGGCAACTGTGATGGCTTCTGACTGGGTGCTCTCGCGGCTAAGGGGATAAATGAGCCCTCTCAGGCTCTTTCTGAAGGGCACTAATCCTATTCAGGAGGATTCCACAAGTCAACTCCAATGGTTAGAAACATGCCTTCAACACTATAATCTTGGTACTTAGGATTTCCACGTGTGACTCTGGAGGGACACAAACATGCTGACCATGCAGTGGGTCTTCTCAGAAGCCTGAGCTAATCGTGGCAGCTGCTTTGTGCCACTGCTGCTTGTGTAGCTGACTGCCTCTTTTCAGAACTCGCCCTGCACACAGCTTAGTTGCAGCAGACACCCCCAGGCTCTTCCATGCCCAACTTTCCTACCTAACCCACACTTGTGCCAGGGTCCTTTGGTGCCAGTACTTCATGTTGGCCCGTTCCTGCCTCAAGGCCTTTCCACAGGTCTGGAAAGACCTTCCACAGCCAGGCTGTGTGCGGAGCCCCTCGGCCTGTCATTCCATTTTCTTTGTTTCCTCCCTGCAATGACCTTATCTTGCTTATTACCCACCTCACTGCTAGAAAGTTCCCATGATAGATGAGTTTGATAGCTAAATGTGTTACAAAGGAGATATCTACCACATTTACATTTTAAAAGCAGTGTCTACATTACCTATAAAAATTAGGAAGATATGAGTCCTTTTCTTCATCCCAAGATGACAAAGTAGGGGAGACAATGGCCAAGGACTTCACCCGCCCATTTAATGTGCTCATCTATCTTCTGGCTAGGATTGGTATCTGAGGTACCACATATCAAAGGCTTCCAGATAGATTCATAGCACACATGAAATCTGTCCAGAAGAGCAGTCAGGATGAGCGAGCATTCCCTAAGATAACAGTCAAAAGCCACTGTTAGTATGAGTAAACATCCTAACAGGACAGATTAAAGCCAAAACTTGGCTAGAACTCTCTCTGTACTCACGGAAGCCTCCTGAAGTGAACAGGATTGTACATGACTGGACTGTTCAGACAACCAGTGCAAGGTCATATACACGAGCAAGTCTTACGATACTGCAGAGAGAGGAAATGATGGATTAAGATGAGCAGAGGCAAACAGAATCTGCAAGTGCCTTACCAGGAGGCCTGACAGAGTGCTGCCTGAGAGCCAGTGGGAGATGGGAGGGGCCTTGCTGGAACCAAGGCTCAGGTATCAAACAGCACTCAAAGTTTCACCCACACATGCACGGAAAAGAGAAGGCTATGGAATCTGGGCACCTCTCTCAAGAGTTTGCCTTTGGCATGAGTGGCATCCACCCGAACAGTTCAAAATTTAAGAGTCAAAATGTTGAGTAGAACTTGAAATAATCAGGCACCCACATAAAACACTATCTTCTTTGGGAAAGATGAAAATTCAGCAGCAAAAGAAAGTCATAAAGCGCTGGGAGACAGCTTAATTAGCAAGTGCTGTGTAAGCTTTAGGACCTGGGTTTTAACCCTACCACTCACATATAAAGAGAGACAAAGTGGAACATGCCTGTAACCCCCAAAGACAGGAGAATCCCTGGCTCTTGTTTAACTCCTAGCCAAACCAGCAAGCTCCAGGTTCAGTAAGAGATCCTGTTTAACAAAAGAGAGAATGATTGAGAAAGATACCCAACATCAATGATCTGCCTCACACACACACACACACACACACACACACACACACACACACACACACACACACGAGTTCATATGCATCATTTCATTTACTTGTTACAACAGTTTCACGGAGGGAAGGAGAGAGGGAGGGAGGGAGGGAGGGAGGGAGGGAGGGAGGGAGGGAGGGAGGGAGGGAGGGAGGGAGGGAGGGAGAGTCTTATTATACCATCTATGCTGGCCTCACTCACACTCCTCCTGATGCCATCTACTGGTGCAAGCATTACAGGTGTGCACCATGGCCCTTGTGTTCCCATGTGTGGTGGTCTGAGTAAAAAATGGCTCCCATAGGCTCATAGGGAGTGGAACTATTAGGAGGTGTGGCCTTGTTGGAATAGGTGTGGCTTTGTTGAAGGAAGTGTGTCACTAGGGGGTGGGCTTTCAGGTCTCAGAAGCTCAAGCCAGGTCTAGTGGCACATAGCTTCTTCCTGCTCCGTTTGGATCCAGATGTAGAACTCTCAGCTCCTTCTCCAGTACCACATCTGCCTGCATGCTGCCATGTTTCTCGCCATGACAACAATGGAGTAAACCTCTGAAACTGTAAGCTAGCCCAAATTAAATGCTTTCTTTTGTAAGAGTTGTAATGGTCATGGTGTCTCTTCATAGTAATAGAAACCCTAAGACACCATGTAACAGGTGAAGAAACACCAAGGTTTGGGAAGCTAAAAATCTTGCCCAGTAGTAAAAGGACCTCTGCTCAATGACAAGGAGGCACAGACACTGTTAAATCAGGGGAGAGGCTTCATTTTGGAGCTCTTGGCTCTGTCACTGGGTATACTAGGATGACAGTAAGTCATAGGAGCCCCAAAGTCAACAGTGAAAAAGAATCCAAAATTGTCACATGTTCATTTCTAAGACCCAGGTAAGAGCTAATTCTTTGCAAACCACACTTCCTTCCTTGACAGGCACAGATACTGACATCCATCTTTAAAGAATGTGGTAGAACTATTTTTATAGTAGCTGTGGGCCACTGGAAAAAAATGTCAGTTTTAAAGTGCTTTACTCCCTGAAAATGTCAATCAATGGCAAGTTATAGACAGAGAGTCCCTCCACACAGTTCTCAGTCAAATCTCCTTGGCTTAGGAGACAGGGAGTGGGCAGTGAGGCTAGCAACTGAGAGTCTAGGGTGGGGCTCTGAACCTTTCTCATCCTGCATCCTACCCATCTCCCATTCAGAGGTGCAGTGGAAGCAAGGCTGATACCAGCTTTTCACTCACGGGTGGGAAAACCAGGGCCCAGTGGTTACAGGGGCCTGTCCCAGGTGACAGGAACACAACGGGAGAACAGAATTGGAATTTTCACATGCTACCACCACACAGCACACTCTATGCCTACATAACAAAATGTGGTGTATGGGAGAAATTTTAAGACATGAAGACATACAACCATGGGCAAATTGTTTCTGGCTAAAGTGATGGTAAAGGCTCTATGCAGTATGAATTATTTGTTTGGGGTCTTGAAGAATGAACAAGAGTTCAACTGACGGGCATGGGTTAGAGAGAGATAGAGAGAGGAGCACCCTGGACAGACACTAGCACTGGGTTTTTTAGGAAAAGAAAATCAGCAGCAGTTGGAGAGATGGCTGGGTGGTTAAGGGGTTGCTGCTCTCCCAGAGGACCTGAGTTCATTTCCCAGCACACACATCAGATGGCCCACAACCACCTAGAACTGCACTCCAGGATCCAATGTTCTCTTTTGGCCCCAAGAGCACCCATTCACACAGCATACACACTGCATACACCCACACAGAAACACACATACACATGAAAGGAAATAAATAAACCATATTCAAGTTAGTATCAAACACATGTCTTCTTACTGTTTCACACAGGCGAGGAGAACACAGGGTGTAAGTCACAGAAAACAAGGTAAGTATCATTTATGCTTCCCTTGGGGCTGGAGACAGGGTCCAGTGACTAAGTGTCTACACAGCTCTTGTAGAGGACCTGAGTTCTCAGCACCCATATCAGGCACCCCACAACACCTGTAACTCCAGCTCCAGTGGATCTAATGCCCTCTCTGGCCTCTACAAACACCAGTACATGAGCATACATGCAGACATATAATGAAAACTATATCTTAAAAATGGCCTCCTTCATTTTCATTTATCTAATCACCATGCTGTTTGGAAAACACATTTACAGCAGATACCATCTGTATGGTCTAGCCAGGAAATGAAGTCAAGCTTGAAGTTCAGATATTTGAGATCAGGTATTATCATTCTACTTGGTAATGGGACATTAGGAGTCGATAGCTACGAACTATTCCTAAATTTGAGGTTATATTTAACTTGTATATAGCCAAAGCGTTGCTGGGGCATCTAAAACAACTTGTCCAGGAGAGAAGGGGAGACCAGGAAGCGGGTCATCCTTCCCTGCCTCACAAATTCACATCTATGAAGAAGTGCGTGTCTACTACACACCATACACACAGTACTGGGGACTAAAGACCCTCGGGTCACTTACTGACCTCGACCCCAGTGCTCACTTCTAGGGAACCTGGACAGTGGCTTCCCTACAAGCTAGAGAGATCCATGGTTCAGGGCTTCATGGAGATCTTCTCTGCACACTACTCACACCATCTCCCACCCCTGCAACTGTACTTCCTAAAGCTACACAGCTGAATTAGATTGCTCATCTCAAGACCAAAATATAAGAGCAACTTGAATTGTTTTCAGAAGTCCATCTACCAGATAGCTATTGGCTTAGTAAACAGACAGTCACAGGACAGTTGAAACTGTCATATTATGAACTGCTCCAAGCAGTGTGTCCTGGTTTTGCACAGGGTCATAAGGATACACACACGGTACTGACTCCTTAGCCCTCAAGGTGACTGATGGGGCCGCAGCCTTTGGGCCAACATTCTCTAGGCAAAAGAAAACTCTCCCTCCTCTTTTTATTTCAGTGTCCTGTCAAAATGGTATCATTTCTATGTGTTCCTGGCGGTAAGCATGGCTGAAAAAGAACCACTTGTCCTAGACTATGCCCATGTTCCAAGAAATTGTCTAAGACTCAACTTTGGCAGCCTCTACATCACTTTTCCATTCTGGGAATTAGTTATCACAAGTATGAAGAAGTGTTATCCTGTAGTATCTCTCGTTTTTTCTTCTATTTCTTCAGTGTAATATTCTGTAAACTGTGAAATCCCCAATCCTGAAAAAGTAACATTTTCTGGAAGAAAAAGAGGCAAAACTTTGCAGTGAGATTTGGAGATTGCTGAAGGTATCTCTGTTAATCCTCAGTAACAAATCTGAGTAGGAGCCTGCCGTGCGTCAGAGGCATGCTATGGACACTGGGGTGACACCTACACAGGCATGCACACTCCCTGTCCTCGTCAAGACAAAACCCTTTGGAAGCACACCAAAAAGAACAATTATGGCTCAGTAAGCTAAGTACAAAAATGGGGAGATACACGGAGTGGTGGGTGTGGGTGTGGGGTGTGGGGTATGGGGTCATCAGCGTGTTGGTGAGAGAAGGCTTCAAGCTAAGAGACATCCAAGAGAAAGCAGAACTTGAAATGGCGAAGTGGGCTGAGGGCGTGCGGGAGGCGGGAGAGGGTGTGATGGGAAGGATGACATTCTAGTCAGAGGGATACATCTGCCAAGCCCAAAGGCACAGTTACACGAGGACCACGAGAGGTTCAGAGCAACTGGAATGCACAGGTGAACTCAAAGGGGAGCATGGCATGACAGGTTAGAAGGGGTACAACGGAAAGCGAAAGGAGGTGGGCGGGGGAGGAGGGAGGGATTAAAGGACAAGTCCATAGAAAAGGTTCCTAAAACTGGGAGAGGGAAAGTGAGCTCATGAGAACTTTAATGATTTCACATAATACAGAACCCAGGAAAGCTAGTAAATTTGTATGTATGAAAAGCTAATTTTCAAAAGTATGTAATTATCAGAAATAACAATGTTACCTAACTTTGAGCACATTTCTGTCAGGGTATAGTTTATAAATTAGTAGGCAGAGTACATTTTAGATTGATTTTTACATAGTAAGTTCTTTCTCTATACTTTCCCTGTATATAAATTTATACCCTGCAAAGCAGAGTGCACTTCACCATAGCAACAGTCTATATCAACTCCTACTCAAGTTAGGAAAAGCATATGTAAAAGAAATGAATATTCTGGAACACTCTAAGCTGCCTCCTAGAAAAAAAATCACTCCAATTATTTTGTAAAGATTTAAATACATGAGTTAATGATTTTTTAATACCTCTGTAACTAGAAAGCTGCTTTACTTGTTCAAATCTGACTTATTAACAATATAATACATTCTATTTTTGTTTTAAAGAGAGGAAAATGAAAATAAAAGAAGAAGAAATAAAAGAAAAATGAACAGACAAAACATCAATGCCAAAGATAACTTTCTTGGGTCAAGTAGATGGGCATGGGCAGTCACAGAACATGCTTCTTGAGGGGCTTATCAGTTAGACATAAACCGATCTACTAAATATTAGAATTATATTATTTTCTCTAGAGAAGCTAAACTCTACTGATATGGAAACTAACAACAGAGTTCTTGTTCTCATATAGGCTTCCCCTCAAAGACAATAAAAATTAGTATTGAAACTCATTTGACAAATAGCATACACATTTTCTAGTAAGAATGAACAAGTTTACAGACATTGTGTCTCTGGTTGCTATGGTCTCAATGTCTATGCATCTCCTTCTCTCAACTACAGTAAGAAAGGTCTTTGAGGAGGTGATTAATATACAGGGACCGAGAGGGACCTCCCCCTTCTCCCTCCATGTGAGGACAGGACATAGTGAAAGCACTAAACCAGCCCCTACAAGGCACTGACACCTTCATCTTGAATTCAGTCTCCTGAATTGTGAAAGACAGTTTCTGTTCTTTGGAAGTCACTCAGTCTATGGGACTTTACTGTAACAGTCTCAACAGGCCCAAAAGACAGATTATAAACTACCAACAAACCATGTATCACTTAATATGTAACAGTAAACAGAAATCAAAGCTTTTCATCTCACTCCACATACTCATTGCTGGTCAAACTGATCATGTCACACATCCTTGCTTGTGGTCCAATATGGAAGGAACACTGCTATCGTCCCAGCTGCATAACGCCCTCTCTCTGGCTGCTCTCCTAAACCAACACTTTGCCACTGATGTACAAAACTCTCTAACTTTGCTTCTGACCTCTCTGTGCAAAGCTTCTGCCATGCATGTGCTGCTATCTTGCTGCACTTTCCCTTCAGGGTTCAGAAGTTTCTCCAGGGTCCTCCCCTAGCTGCTTGCCCTCACTGCAGACGCACACAAACCAAAATTACCATATCTGATATCTGAATATCTGAATCACTATTACCTTCCACAACAAATCCCATTGGCATTTTAGACTATTTCAATTGTCATGTGGACAACTCTCTCTAACTTTTATTTCCCAAACTTGTGTTTCTGCACTGCTGCCTGCTTCCTAAATCTTGTCATCACCCACAACACCAACACCTCTGAAATCTTGCTTTACTATGGAGGAACTAACTATATGCAATGAATAAAGATGTAGGGTCATTGGTGTTCTTTAAGAAAATTCCAGCCTAGATCAGCTAGTCACTTCCAATTCTTGCAGAGCATCTGAAGAGAGTGCAACACAGGACAAAGCACTCTGATGCTGTCTACTGATGAAACTCGAAAAAGCACTGTACACTTCCAACACCATTCATGTATTTGTGAATATAAAGTATTTTTATTGGGTTACATAGAAGAAGTAAGATAATCATCCTTAGTTGCTACATCTTTCCATGTACAGAGACTTTTCCATTGGGAATTGTTAGTATTTAGGCATCTGTACTGGTCTGTCCTGGGGTGTCTGACAGGATATACCCTCAGCTGTAGCCACTAAGAAGAGCACCACCTGTGCACATTCATTATGCTCCCTTTTAAAAGGGTCCTGCCTACCTCCCATCCTCCTCCCTCCCCTCCCTCTCTCTCTCTCTCTCTTTCTCCCCTTGTCTCTTTGTCTCTCTCTGCCCCTTTCCTCTCTCCTCCTGCCCCCAGAGGCAGTCACCCCTCTCCCTTCACCCCTTTATATGATCCCTTTCCCTAACTGTTATTCGTGTAGATCTCTGGAGATCTCACTAGTGTCAGCTCTCTCCTCAAGCCTATAATGGCTCGATCTATTATGGTATCTCTCATCGTGCTCTCCTCTGTTCTTACCTCGACTCAACCTTCCTGCTCCCCCATGCTTTCTTCTCCCCTCCTCTTATCCCCCTCCCTTTTTCTTGATTCCCTCTCCCCTCCCCTAATGTTGCCAATCTGCTCAGGAGATCTTGCCTCATTCCACTTCTCTGGGGTATCATATGATGGATGAGAGGCCAACAGGGGACTGATCCAGACTCCATGAAGGCAGTGCCAGGGAGGAGGCCACAGAAACCACCAGGCTTTGGGTAGTGGCTCAGTGTTTACCATGGTGTATGAATGATCTTTGGGAGTCCATTCCAAACAGAGAGACGCTGTCTCAGCCTGAACACATGGGGAAGGGCCTAGGTCCTGCCCTGAATGAAATGACAGACTTTAGAGATCCCCCAAGGAGGGCCTCACCCTCCCTGGGGAATGATGTGGGGATTGGGTGGGGGGCTGGGAGGCTGGTGGAGGGACAAGGGAGGAGGGATGGGAGAGGAAGCTCGGACTGACATGTGAAACATTCATGTTTCTAATTTAAATAAAAACATATATTGAGAAAAACAAAACAAAACAAAAAAACCCTCTGCTTGAACCCTGTCACATGGTGTCTAACTCCAGCCACTGTTTTTAAATTAACACAGGAATTACACCAATTCCAAAATTGATAGTGAATATAAAACTATGTCTGGGGTTGGGCCATTTAAAGCTGATGAAAAGACCAAATAACTTACAGAAATATTCATTTGATACTCACAAGGCTGAAATCAATGTCCTTAATTACTGGTTTTGGTGCTGTGTGGTACTTACTGACAAACTTGTACTATTGGGCACAAACTGATCCTGTTCACCCAGCAGCACATCAATCATAGGATGCCTTCCATTTTTTATGATGATTTTCTTTTCTTCTTGTAGAGTTGGCCTAAAAACAATAAATTTTATCAGCTTGTATACACAAAAGTAGTTTGACATGGTGACAGACCTGTAATCTCAGTACGAGGGAGGCAGAGCCAGGGGCTCTCTGTGAGGGCAGGGACAGTCTACACATAATGACACAGCATGAAAAGCTTCAGGACCCAACATGGAAGACAAACGACAAAGCCTTAGACCTCAAGAGCACATGTTCAGAATAAGGATTTGGGAACAGAGCTACACTAACCAGAGATCAGCAACTGGAATAGCAGCAGCACACTGAAGGGCAAGTCTCAGCAGGCCTCGTGAAATCTGTCTCCATGTTTTCATTTGTCAATCCTTATCTGAGACCAAGTCAGTACATGCAACACTAAACACAGCTCAGATCACTGATACATCATGTGAAGTCATTTCCAGGTTAAATTATCTCATCAGTTTTTTAATTTTCTTAGATTTAATTATGTGTATGAATGTGTGTCATGTGAGGACCTGCGGGTTGTGGATGCCTGTCAGCAACCTTATGGGTGCTGGGAATTGAACCCAGGTCCTCTGCTAGAGCACCCTGTGCTCCCAACCACTAAGTCCATCTTACCTACTTTAAATACAGCTGTATTCTCTTTATCAAAACCTCAGAAGTCAGCGCTGAAGCCAGTTGGGTGTCTCCCTTCCTAGCCTTCATCTGCATAATGATACTTAGAGACATAATGCACCCTCGGTCCCAACTAGGAAGAGCTTATATGAACACACACTAAATGTCTCGGCTTCATTCAGAAATAGACCATCAAGAAAAGCTCACGTCACAGATCTAATGTGTAAGAACTCCTGACAGCACAAATGTATCAGGGATTGCATAATGGTACATGATAAATGGGATCTGAATTTCTCTTGTTCACTGCAATGAAGATCCAGTTGCACGAAGTCTATAGGTAACTAATTAGATGATACTGTGTGTTTGGGGTCCCTTTGGTATGATAAAGATCTAGGTAGTAACTGAGATGCAAAGAATCTATTTTAAACATGATTGCTATAACCAACAATGTAGATATCATCATCACAAAGGGGCAATAAAATAAAATAGTATACTACATTTAGAGAACATAACTTATATACTCAATTCCTCCAAATGTCTCTCACAAAGAAATACTGTATACTAAACAACCACGCTTCAATACCCTCTATGTACTGGAAATCATAGGACACTTAAATACATTTTTTTTTTTTTTTGGTTTTTTACGAGACAAGGTTTCTCTGTATTGTTTTCGAGGCTGTTGGACCAGCCCAGCCTCAAACTCACAGAGATCTGCCTGCCTCTGCCTCCCGAGTGCTGGGATTAAAGGCATGCGCCACCACCACCCGGCTTAAATACATATTTTAAAAACTTGATATAATACAAAGAAGAAACCCAGATTTGAAAGAAGGATAGCAAGACTGTCCATTAAAGAGAGAGGGAGAAGAGGAGGAGAGGGGAGGAAATGGGAGAGCAGGAAGGTAGAGTTGGGGGAAGAATAGAGGATCGCAGGATGAGAGATACCATAATAGAGGGAGTCATTCTAAGTTTGAGGTGAGGTCTGGCACTAGTGAGATTTCCAGAGATCTACAAGATGACACCAACTGGCAGTCTAAGCAATATTGGAGAGGCTACCTTAAATGCCCTTCTCTGATAATGAGATTGATGACTACCTTATATGCCATCCTAGAGCCTTCATCCAGTGGCTGATGGAAGCAGAGGCAGACACCCACAGCTGAACACTGAATTGAACTCCTGGAACCAGTTACAGAAAGGGAGGAATGATGAGCAAAGGAGTTGAGACCAGACTGGTGAAATCCACAGAAACAGCTGACCTGAGCAAGGGGGAGCTCATGGACCCCAGACTGACAGCTGAGAGGCCAGCATGGGACTGATCCAGAACCCCTGAATGTGGATGTAAGTGAGGAAGCTTCGATAAACTATGGGGCCTCTGGTAGTAGATCAGTATTTATCCCTGGATTACGAATGGACTTGGGGAGCCCATTCCAAATAGAGGGATGCTCTCTCAGCCTGGACACATGGGGAAGGGCCTGGGCCCTGCCCTGGATGATATGACAGACTTTGGGGATCCCCCATGGAGGGCCTCACCCTCCCTGGGGAGCGGACGAGAGATGGGGTGGGGGCTTGGTGGGGGGCGGGGGAGGTGAGGAGGGAGAGAGAACCGGGATTGACATGTGAAGCAGGCTTTTTTCTAATTAAAAAAAAAAAAAAAAGAAAAGAAAAGAAAAGAAACTTTAGGCCACAGGCACAGCCAGGCAGCAGCCTTCTAGACTTTTAGTATTTACAATAAGCCAGACAGCTAAATAGTCTCTTAATTTTTCTGAAATATGTAGCTTTGTCTAAAAATGCTTTTGCACCAGGCAATTGTGGTAGGTGCCTTTAATCCCAACACTCAGGAGGCAGAGACAGGTAGATCTCTATGAGTTCAAGGCTAGCCTGGTCTACAGAGTGAGCTCCAGGACAGCTAGGGCTATACACAGAAACCTTGTCTTGAAAAACAAAACAAAGCAAAACCAGCAAACAAAAAAGCTTTTGAAAGACAAGTTACTAAAAAGAATTCCTATTAGATTTAGACCTATTTAATTCTAGCATCCTTTATGAAAAGGAGAATGAGGTGTATTGGGATACTCAGGGCCACTGAAGACCAGTGGCGTGAATCCAGGTCTCAACAGGAGGGGTCAGGAAAGCTCCCAGGAACCCAAGCAGAGCCCCACCTTCGCAGTCCCTTGCTCACACAAGATTTTACAACTGTAATTTTTAAAATTGAAGGAAAATAAGCTATAAAGTTTCCAAGAGCAAAGGGAGCCCTCAAACTTCATTATAAAACTTTAGATAGATTTGAAGTTCAAGTGTAACACTCACTTGTAGAGTTATGCCAGCCATCTGTATTTGACTCAGTTGTGGAACATGGAGGAACAGAGTTGATTTTTCAAATTAAGCTATACATGTGTAATATTTGGATTGAACAAGTATAACACATTTGAACAACTGCGATATTTTATACTGGCAATAATCAAGTTAACTGAATGCTCCCATTTTATCTGAAACCATGATAACTGATGGAAATGAAAAACACCATTACCTGCAGTAATTTCCTTGCTTAGCGACCTTGGCCAGGGAGGAAATGCAGTCAACAGTTGCTAGGTGATTCACAGCCTTACACAAAGTGTGATAATGTTCACCAAAATTCCTACAGAAACAGCAACAAGATGAGCGGGCTGATTTCTTGACCTATGGCACCTGTGCAACAGCAATCTGTCTATTAGCAACTCAGGCACAAAGGAAATAAGCAGACATATCTAACAAGTAAGGAAGAAGGACAGTGTATGATTGAACTACCTTTCATGATAAAATAACTGGTCACTGAGTCTCCATCCACTTTGTTTGGGACAATTATATAAACCCAAAACAGCTTTTGTATGGTGACATAGACATAGAATATTGTATCACATATATAACTATATATGTTAAAGTCACACTCCACCTGACTGTGGCATTTCACTTCAGGAAAAAATTTCAATGTAGAATTCAGTTTCAGTCTGCTTCAGCATCAAGAACTACTCCAGTGGGCTAGCTTCTCAGGCACTCTTCCTTATAGCAACACCCAACTCAGGATTGTCTATCTTAGCTTTTGTGGTTGTATGAATAAGTATGGCCCCCATAGACTAAAGTGTTGAGTGCTTGGTCCATAGGGAGTTTCACTATTAGGAGATACAGCCTTGTTGGAGAGGTGTGTCAATGTGGAGGCAGGCTTTGAGGTCTCACATATGTTTAAACTATACCCAGTACACAGTTCATTTGCTATGGCCTGAGAAACAAGATGTAGAACTCTCAGGTACCTCTTCACCACCATGTCTGCCATGCTTCCCACCATGACGACAATGGACTGAACCTCTGAACTTTAAGCCAGCCCCAATTAAATGTATTCCTTTACAAGAGTTGCTGTGGTTATGCTGTCTCTTTGTAGCAATAGATAACTAAGACAGTTTTATAGCCCTAATATCTAGTGTACACTCCCAGCACAGAACAGACATTGCAATACACAGAAACAAGTACTTCTTCAGCTGTATTACTAATACTAGTATCAAGACTTTTATTAAAAGATTTATTCACAAAATGAATAGAAATGGTTTTAGAGTTGAATTTTTGAAACTTCTTTTTACCTATATTTTCTATTACCTCATATTATAGTATTTTATTCTAATATGTACAATACTATACAAACTATGGAAATTTATGTATAATGATAAATGGTGGGTGTTGGAAATGAACATAATTGGCCAGATATGATGCCTATGACAATGATACAGCACTCAGGAAACTACCTGAGGCAGGGAGATCACAAGTTCAAGGTCACCCTCAGCTGCATAGGCATTCATGACCCCATCTCACAATAAACAAATATATAAAACAGCAAAAAATACAAAAGAACCCAAGACTTAATTTTTAAATGCTCAGAATGAAATGCCTTCTAAGTAAAGAGAGAATATGTAACTAAGCTTAAATTTCAGAGTAGGTAGTCATCTGAGAGAAACTCGGACTTTGCTCAATAAAAACACCCAGGCAGTCACAGGTCAAAGACGCTCCAAACATGAGGAAAGGCCATGGCATCAGTCTAATGAAGGAGATCACCCCTCACTGCCCACACACAGGAGGACGCCTCTTACCGCTGCCTCGCCACTCTCATGGCAGAGCTTCAGCACCTACAAGGAAGCTCAGAGGAACAAAGCAACCATCCCAGCTCACATAAGCGCCAGCAGCAGGGCCCAGATTCAAACCACACTCTCTGTTTGCGTTTTGATTTTAACAGTGCTGGGGTAGAAGCCACGGCCTATCCCACACTCAGCAAACAACCTCTCAGAGATCTGTACCTCCAGTTCTAAACTATGACCCCACTTCACAATGCCATTCTGCAAGGTTCTGTTAGCACTGTTGCTAATTTCTGTACATAGTTAGAAAAAAATAGAAGTAAATTGTCTATTTTCATAAAATCGGTATGTAATTCAGATGTCCCTTACACAGGCTGAGGAGGAAGATGGAAAGGGAAGTGTCACACTGAACACCTTTCTTGAAAACGCATTCATGTGTATTTATGTGGATTTCAGAAGTTCAGGTTATTTTGCAGTCCTTCCCAGCCTGTAAGGGGCATCAGGTTAAATTACTATGATCAGGTCTTCCTACATAGTTTTACCTTACTTTTAGAAAAAAAAAAACCCTCATTTTCTGATTTGTTTTATTATCAAAAGCACTCTACTAATGTTTTTCTGCTTTCTTTCTTTCTTTCTTTCTTTCTTTCTTTCTTTCTTTCTTTCTTTCTTTCTTTCTTTCTTTCTTTCTTTCTTTCTTTCTTTGTTTTACTGAGACAGAGTTTTCACTATGTAGTCCTGCCTATCCTGGAACTCTCTCTATAGACCTGAATGGGCTGGAACTCAGCAATCTGTCTGCCTCCGCCTCTAAGTGCTGGGATGAAAGGTGTGCACAGCCACTGCCTGGCTTATTAGTGATATTTTCATGCAACCTTATTTTTATTATTTGTAAACTAAGAATTGTATTCAAAGTATTCTTTATATATATTTATCTGAGTAGACAGAACATATTAATTAATTAGCCCATTTCCCCTGAATTAAAGTTCATCAATACAGGTGAAATGAATTCTACTAATAAAGTAAGAGCTAGTACAAATTGCAGACACACAGTGGTTATGCCCCTCCATCAGGTGGCTCCTGATGGGTCAAGGCACATATGTACATGATGGCCCAGTACAATCCGTGCACACAACCCTCCCTCTTGCTGTGAGAAACTGACTTCTTAGTGTGCATCTCCCTTTATTCACTTGTAAACTGTGTGCAATGATGCTACTTAATGACACAGGGCTCAGAAAGGAGTAGAGTGACCACATCTAAAGTCTCAAGGTTGCATGGAAGTCAACGCACATCTCTTCCACTTCAGAGCAGAGTCGGTGGAAATAAGTGTGCTGGGATGTTCGCACTGCAGGAAACAGCAAATTACAGACACCACCGTTTCCCCAAGAGCTGACAAGCAGCAGGACTCCAGTGCCTAACACTGTCAATATGAACGTGTGACTCTCATTCATTCCAGAATGTGAGCCATTCTCTTAAAGACGAGGGGCGGGACTCTTCCAAAAGAAATTCTGTATCTTAAAAATGAAGAGCATGGAACATCATTCTAGATTACAACTGAGTAAAGAGGCATGACCAAATGCAATGTGTAAAAGTTAATTAGATCTTTCCTTTAAAATTGGACAGGAGCACTGGGGAAACTCAAATACATTTATTTTTGGAAAGATTAATTGTGCCATGTATGTATGTACGTACGTACGTGTACCACATACATGCATCAAATATATTCTAAATTAAAGTTAAATTTTCCTAGATGTAAGAATTATGTTAAAATTCCTTGTAAGGGTTTCATTATCTTCAGAAGATGCATGCATAAGCACTCAGGGATGAAATATTATGAAAAACTTCCAAATAATTCTGGAACAAAAATACGTAGGTATATGCATTTTCATATACATGTATATATACGCATACTAGAGACAGAAACTAAATGAAGCAAAAATTTACTATTTGCTACATTTAGATGAGGGTACATAAATGATCATTCCAATTTTTAAAAAAATGAAAACCTAGAGGAAAATACACAAAATATTAAAAATTCAGGAAAAAAAATGGGTGAAGTAATAAAATCAAAACAACTAATCCTTACTTATCCAGTGCAGAAAGACAATGTGAGAAGGGTAAATTCCAAGGCTCTACCAAGCATCATTAAGCCATAAAATACTAATACCATAACAGTAACGTATATGGTCTCTCCCATCAGACTGCAATGAGCTTATGCCCTAATGGACTGAAAATAAAATCCAAGAACACAATTCCCCACTATCTTCTAGCAGATCAGAGCAACAATCTCTACTGTTTTTGGATGGGAAAGAATTTCCGGTCTATTTCTGAGAACACAGATTGAGAGTGTATTGTTCACTGTGGACTTACTCCAGAAAATGAAGCCATTCAGCATTGCAGTCAAGGACTAGCTGCTCCCGGAGCTGATTCAGACGTCTGTAGTTTTCTACAATAAACGGAGGGTGAAAGCGGCTCACAGCTTTTGTGCTACAAGAGGAAGAAAAAAAAAACAACAAATAGGAAATCAAGGTTATAAGAATTGGTGCTGCCATCATTTCAGAAAATTAAAGAGTTATTATTCACCGATGAGCCTTGAACATAAACAGGTGCGCACAGAGAGCATTCTTTAATTATGGTCCCGAGCTTGACTCTAAACAACAGGACTCTGCTCAGGAAGCTTTTAAAATGTTCTTACAATTACAACTGTATGACACAGTCAGAGTTGAAACTTACTTCATTGGCTTAGGTGAACGCAGTAAAAGAAAAGATGCGAGAAACAAAGGTGGACACACACTGGTGGAGGTCATATTACTCTTGACATTTTATAATTAAGTACAAAAAGAAAAATATAGTGCATCCCAAAGAAGTCAGCACATGAGTTCAGAATGTTAAAAAAGACAGTTCTTCAGGCCCAGTGGCCTTGGATGGGAAGACCTCCCACAAGCTCCCCTAGGCTTGCATGTTAGTCATCCTCTCCATCAAGAAGGGGTAGACAGCATGTGGGAGCTAGTATCCTCAGTCACAGATGCTAGGCCAGGCCTTGACCAGGCCACGCACCAGCACTGATGCCTTGTCCAAATGGAACAGACCTGGTGTGGGCTCCATTACAGTAAGGTCTGTAAGAGTACCTTCCTCACAGGCACAGCTGCATGCTGAGCTCACACAGTACTTGGCAGAGTACCCTTAATGGGGATCCAAGGAGTGGATGCTACTTCTGTTGACAGCTAACAAACAGAAAAGCAGTTTAGAAGAGCTCTTCAAGACCATGTCTGCTAGTGTGTGCTCCCCAAGTCCTACATCACACTGCCATAGTAATCTTTACCTTAGCTGTTGGATATTGAAAGTCTAACTGATGATACTGTAATCTATTCTTAAATCAAGGCTCTGGCAGTGAAACAATAGATTAAACAGGAATAAGCCCTCACCGAGATGCCTTATTTATACATCAGAATTCTATTACGGCATAGTTTGTTGTTGTTGTTGTTGTTTTGCTTTTTGCCTTGCTTGTTGTTCCTCAATTACATGTTCTAGAGTTCTAGGCAAACATTTTACTGCAGCTTTTTCTTCTAGAATTGTTTAGCCAGACACCTCAGTTACTATTCTACAGAATAATATGGGTATTCATCCTGTCTTTTTATAAAGCACATTTCCATTCACTAGCTGCACTATAGGACAAAGATCAATACAGGGAAGGATGTTCCAAGGATGGGAAACATCTTCCAAGTCAACACTACTCACATTTACAGTTCCAGTGGCATAAGGGAAAGACAGGTATTTGAATCCAAGCAACCTATGTTTGTGCTTAAAGTAGCTGTTGCCATGGCAATGGATAATAGTTACATTATTTGATTAACATAAGAAACCATTAGCCATTATGTCACCATGTCAAAATTTCCCTCATCTTCAACATAAGAATCCCTTCATAGCTCCACCAGTCAGAAGTCTTCCTAACGTTATCTCGGGCAAATGTCAATATTTTCAGCCCCACTCACAGAAGTAGGGAGGGCAGTGAGAGAGAAGCAACACATTATCATCAAAAGCACACACGGGCAAAACGTGGTTCTCTAGTATTGCTCTCATTCATATTCATCAGTTCATGGTATAGGCTACCAAAGGAAGTAGCTCTTACAACCATGTGCTGAGGGAAACACCGAGAATGAAGAAGCACGAAGCTTGGGGATATAGAAAATGAGATTTCAGCTTTAAAAGTCACGTCAGGTACAGCATTCGTCAAAAAGCTCAAACCACCACACCCGCCTTCCAGCTGAAGGTTTCCCAACTGTATACTCACAGCCACAGGGTAAAGGAGTAACTGACAAAGGGGAAGTGTATTAACATGTGTTCCCCAAAATATTTTAAATGAATGACAAAAACAGCTAAAAACAATCATCTCTTTGGTTCAAAGTTCATGAGAAAAATCAAAGGAGGAAAAGCACTCTTGCATTAAGAACCTGACTGGCACTGGACTAGCATCACAGGTACACATGTATAATTCATACTAAGAGTAAAAAGAAAAAAATGCTTACCTTCCAACCTTCACCCAATCAGCTGGGATGCAAGATACAGCTGAGTTCTTTATTTCAATCATAAACTAAAATAAATGCAAATGAATAGTGAGATATTTAAATGGGCAGCCACCCACGGTATATCACAAGGCTTCTTAGAAATTGTGTGTGACAGACAGTTTAAAAAACAATATTCTGAATGTTCTAAATAAATCCAGTATTATTCTTGGGAGTGTTTGGGTGTTTTCTAATAACCTCTTTCATTCATTGCTAACCATGTATCTTTAGAATTCTGCTACTCGGTAAGATTAAGTTTGATAAAATTATGTGGGTGTATGGGTGGGTAGGGGTGTGTGGGTGTGTATGCACTCGTGAGCATGCACCCATTTGTACAACTGTGAAGGCCAGAGGAGGATGCTGGTTGGGTGTTCTGTATTTTTTTTTTTTTTTTTGGGTTTTTCGAGAGAGGGTTCCTCTGTGGATCTGGATGCTGTCCTAGAACTTGTATTGTAGACCAGGCTGGTCTTGAACTCACAGAGATCCTCCTGCCTCTGCCTCCCGAGTGCTGGGATTAAAAGTGTGCGCCACCACCGCCAGTGGGTGTTCTGCCCTGTTACACTCTCTGACCTACTTCTCTGAGACTGTGTCTCTCACTAAACCTGACATTCTTCATTTCAGCTAGACTGACTGGCCAGTGAGCCTCAGGGAGCCGGTTGTCTCCTCCCTGCTACATGTTTGGAACCACCCTTCAGTGCAGAATGGGCTTGCTGTATGAGACACACCAATGGCTATCCCTCCTGCAAGAAGCCATCACCTGCCAATCATTCCGTGAGGAGGGATGGGGTCTTATGAGCCATACCTCCACCCACAGCTGGATGCTGGCCCAGAATACAGCCTTCTGTTCTTTCCATACAGCACTCATGGTCTTTCCACTCCCTCTTCTGCAATACTCCCTGAGCCTTACAGTAAGATGACCTTCATATAGACAACTGTGCTCCCTCTCTAAGCAAACTTCTCTGGCATTGAAAGGACAGGGCCCTCACCAGCCCCTGCTTTGGCAGCCGTGACAGGCTGCAGAAAAGACCCAGCAAGATGTAGGCCCCTGACTCAGCACAAGATGCTGAATTTCTGGCTTCCTGACCTTGCCTGACATCCTAGTCACTAGGAAGTAAGATAGCCTCCATGGGTCAAGGAACCAATCAGAAGTTAGCTGGCAGACTCTGGACAAGTTTTAAGGTAACAGTGGCATGCAGAGCATAGCAACCGCTCTGGGACTGCCTATAGGCCATAGCAACCTGCTGACCAACCAACTCAGGACAGGTCATCCAAGCCTGGAAGTGCACCAGTCCTGAGACTGTTGCATAACCCTAGACACTCCCCACGTTCTACCCAATAAATTCTCTGCTTTGTGGCTCCTTCGGGTCCTTCTCACTCCACCCGTCATGTGGAATGGATGGAGGGCCTGAGTTAATGCAGTTAATTTGTTAAATTATTAAAGACTCTTTGCTTTTGCATTGGAATGGGTCTCTTGGTGATTTTAGGGTTCAGAATTTGGGCACAATAACATGAGCCAGAAGTATAGGAAGTCAACATCTGCACACCTCAGTTGTAGCACTATTCAGGTGTGTCCTTTCAGCGTGCTCAAATCTCTCTCTCTCCCTCTCCCTTTCCCTCTCTCTCTCTCTCTCTCTCTCACTCACACACACACACAATCTGTGGTTTGTTTAGATACACTTTCAAAAACCTATAGTGTATACAGTAAGATCTAGAACCCCTTGGATTAATTAATTATTCTGTGATAGTTTCATGAAGTTTATCATTTGTCTGTTTTATGATATGCATGTAACTTTGTATTTGTCATGTCTTTGGATTTAGTTTTACACTAAAAGATATACTATAGTTTTTACATTAAGGGATAATATTTATTAATTTCCATGCCAAGCAAAATTTTGAAACTAATGGTATCTTCATATATAGAAATTGATTAATACAGTTTCAAATCTCCCATACTCATTCCATAATTGAGAATTAATAGTCTAAAAATGGTCCTGCAGTTATAAAAATTAACTGGAAATAAGCCAGACTTAAATTTATTATTGATGGAAAAATAAAGTTACTAACTATACTAAATAATTCTTCAGTTCACAAATGCTCTGTAAAGGCCCACTGGCATTTTATGAAATAATTCTGAGAGAGTTATGCCAAAGGCAAATGTCAAATTTCAAGGGTACAGGAAGAAAAGATCCTGACTCGTGGGAGTTGGTGAAGGGCGGTGAACATTTTGAAAAGCCCATAAAACAAGGTGTACCATGAGAATCACCGTGTACAAGGTCCACTCTGGGGACCCGCACCCATCCATCATCACAGCCATGGGGAATGTGAGGTACAGCAAGACTCAGAGAAGCACACCTGGACCTCCTGCTGGCTAAGCACCATGGTCACACGCCTGTGCTCAGTTCCTAGTCTAGTTCAGCAGCATAGTGTCTAAGCACCGTGGTCACACGCCTGTGCTCAGTTCCTAGTCTAGTTCAGCAGCATAGTGTCTAAGCACTGTGGTCACACGCCTGTGCTCAGTTCCTAGTCTAGTTCAGCAGTATAGTGTCTAAGCACCGTGGTCACACGCCTGTGCTCAGTTCCTAGTCTAGCTCAGCAGTATAGTGTCTAAGCACTGTGGTCACACGCCTGTCCTCAGTTTCTACTATAGGCTCAGCAGTATAGTGTCTAAGCACTGTGGTCACACGCCTGTCCTCAGTTTCTACTATAGGCTCAGCAGTATAGTGTCTAAGCACTGTGGTCACATGCCTGTGCTCAGTTCCTAGTCTAGTTCAGCAGCATAGTGTCTAAGCACTGTGGTCACACCCCTGTCCTCAGTTCCTAGTCTAGGTTCAGCAGCATAGTTTTATACTGTGCTCCACTGCACTAGCCTTGGAAGGGAAATTTTCTTTCCGGTTCCTCCCTTTTCCAAACATCCTAAGAATGAGCAGGCAGGCCCTTTGTTTATGAGTTTTGCTGCTAAAGAAAAAAACAATGGAAAAAATAGTGATGCTGGAGAAAGCTTGCAAGTTCTCACAGTAATTCCTGCTCTGCAGTTCCCAACCCCACCTCCCAGAAGTTAACACAAGAACTCTGCCTTCAGTCATTCTAGTACTTTCTCATATTACTCTCTGAGGACCTCCTTCTGTCTGGGCTAAATGTCAGATATTGTCATTCAAACTATATTATACCAGCCTAAGCTGGCCTCATTGCCAGGTTTGCTAAAAATCTTCTTTTTGCCCTTTGTTTGCTTTATTTTGTTTTTTAGATAGATGTGTCTTATTTAGGGATTCTATTGCTGGGATAAAACACCATGACCAAAAAACAAGCTGGGGAGGAAAGGCTTTATTTGGCTGACACCTCAGCATTGCTGTTCATCAAATCACTGAAGGAAGTCAGGACAGGAACTCAAACAGAGCAAGATCCCAGAGGCAGGAGCTGCTGCAGAGGCCATGGGGCCATGTAAGGGTGATGCTTACTGGCTTGTGGCTTGTTCAGCCTGGTTTCTTATAGAACCCAGGAACAGCAGCCCAGGGATAGCACCACCCACCATGGGCTGGGCCCCACTGATCACCAATTGAGAATAGGCCTTACCACTGGATTTCATGGAGGCGTTTCCTCAACTGAATCTCCTTCCTCTCTGATGACTCTAGTTTGTGTCAATTTGACACACAAAACCAGCCAGTACAAGATGAATCCATGCTGGTCTCAAACCTTAGAGCAGCCAAGGATTAACACTGAACTTTGATCCTCCTGCCTCCACCTCCCAACTGCTAGATTTCTATCATATCACCACTGGCAGGCAAGGGTGGGTGCTGGCTATTCACCCCAACTCTAGCGGCCCTGCCATGGTCAGATCCTCCCTTTGTAACCTTTGTGGAAGTATATACACAAAGTATACAAGGTATGTAAACCCTCATGGCCTGCAAGTGACCAGGCCCCGACCTGAGGAGACCCAGGAGCCAGGCCTCGCCCCCAGACTTTCCCCAATGGCCATGTTTTGGCTGAAATGGCCATACTCAGGCCTGAGGTAGGAGAGTGGTCAGGGTCCCCACCCTACAAGAAAACAAAATCCCACCAATCCCTGAACTTGCCCCAAGATTAAGCCACATAATCCTTCCAATCCTAGGACACCCTGGAAATCTCCTACTTCCTCCCCCAAGAAGCTCCATATGAATCCCAAGTTCTGCCCAGTTTCCTGCTGCTTCTCTCCTGAGAAGAGAGCAACACTCCTGGATTTTCCCTCCCAGTAACTCTCTTGTGTGAGGCTTGTTATGAAGTATGACTTTGCTATTTCTTGGCTCCCAACTGCCATAAAGAAAAAACTGGTAGCTGCAGGGTTGGGGGGTGGAGATCCTAAGAACTGGACCAGCCTGGGTGTTTAGGGTAGGGTAGGGTTGGAGGGTGGGGTCCCATGGCATGCACCAGCACATGTCAATAACTAAAGTGGCTCTTCTTGGAAGACAGAAACATATTTCACAGGTTCCTGTGGAATGATAAGAGAGAACTTTTATCTCTCTACCAAAAATACTACAGTCCAGTGGAGCTGAGCCAAGACTGTAATTGTGGACCAAGTCAGTAGGCCTGTCCTTTTTGGGATGCTTGGGGATTTTCCCTTTGGATCTGTGGTGGTTTGAAACAAAATGGCCCCCAAAGTGAGTGGCACTATTAGGAGGTATGGCCTTGTTACTGTGCCTCTGTGGGGGTGGGGCTTTGAGGACTCTTCTGCTCAAGCTTCCCTCAGTGTGACAGTCAGTTGACTTCCTGCTGCCTGCAAGATGTAGCACTCTCAGCTCCAGCACCGTGCTCCCTGTCATGATCATAATGGACTGAACATCCTAACTGTAAGGGAGCCACCCCAATGAAATATTTTACTTTATGAGAGTTGTCATGGTCATGGTGTCTCTTCACAGCAATAAAAACCCTAACTAAGACAGGACTTAACACATACAAAATGTCTATTTGGATGAGCTATGTGCTGTGAATGAACAAATTTGTCCTAAATATTATTCCCAGTATTTTCCCCTTTTCCTTTAAGAATAATAATACTATTAATGCTGCCTCAAATCTAAATATCATCTCATATCCATATTGGTTAAGGTTAAGAGACAGTTCATTGCTGTCATAAAACATGACCACCACAGTCATAAGCTTTGTAAAGTTACATAACTTTCTTCTTCCATGACTTTCTTGCAAACCAGTGCTTAAGGAGGCAGCATATAATGAGGTTTGGTATGCTAATGAATATGTAAAACCCAGGAACAGAGGTGAAAAAGAATGCTGTCAAAACACTAGCTTGACAGTCTGGCACATTTATCTGTCCATTCTTAGTAACATGATTCATATTCTGTGTGGTCTAAGTCAACAAGTTTTTTTTTTAATCACAAAGGTCATGTATATAGAAATATATAGAAACAGGAAGGTATATATTTATACTAAAAGAATTTTTCTCCCTATCTTATGAATAACACTAGCATGATGAAAAGGCATGTTCATGCATTTAAGTTCCTCCCAATAGTCTTACAACAAAGGAGTCATGTGACATGTAACTGGTCAAACTGGCACTTGCTCTCCCACCTAACCCTGAAAGCTACTCTTCCACTGCATATTATTAGAAATTGTATTAGAACAATTGGGATCACTTGCATTTCACCATGAACAATAATGGCATTAGGTTAGAAGTAAATCACCAAAGTCATAAGCACACAGGGGAAACAAGAGGTATAATCAAATATTCCATGTCTGTTTAAATACCCAAAACATCTCTGCAGAGCTCTGAGTGAAACAGGCTTTGTGAAGTGTCTGCTGAGCACAACATGCTCAGAACTTTACTTTAGCCAGAAGGTGGATGGGCTAACTTAAGTCAGTGCTTAAAGCTATTAAATGCACATGGTCTGCAGCATTCTAACAAGCCCACTAGTGTTCATTATAATTTCATATTTCAAATAGCTATAATTTGATAATTGGCAATCTTTCACTAAAATACACAAAGCAATGCAAATATTAAGACATATGATTTGAAAATGTTGTAGCCAGGCTGTTTTGGTGGGCTCCCTGTAACAGAGCTTTTTCCCCACAAGAAAAAAAAAATCTATTTTTTAAATCTTAAATGGAATGTTCATCCTGTAGAAATTATTCCTAAGTTTATTAAGTTGATATCTTAACAAAGTAAAATTTCTGAAATTCCTATAATTAGAATCTTCATAGTAAGGCAGTAGGAGTGAGTCTCAAGATGCAGAACAAGACTGAAAGCTACAACTACATTTTAAAGCATTTCTCTCTTTCTGAATGGTTCTCATTCAGATATTAATACCAACTTTAAAGACAAATATTTATCCTTGGGCTAGAGAGATGACTCAGCAGTTAAGAGCACTAGATGCTTTTCCAGAGGACCCAGGTTCAATTCCCAGAACCCACATGGGAGCTCATAACTGTCTGTAACTCTAGTTCCAAGGGATCCAACACCCTTATACAGGCAAACTAATGTACATGAAATAAAAATAAATACATCATTAAAAAAAGACAAGTATACATCCTAAACCACATTCTAAACAGCAATGTAATTTATGCATGACTACATTAAATGTGCATTTCTACTCTTTAAATGATACTTTGGGAGGAAGTGCTGTCAGTTAGTCACTGTGATTCAACTGAAGAGACCAGACCCTTACTCAGCCTCCTATTTTGGCAGCCAGGACAAGCTGCAGAAAAGACCCAGCAAGATGTAGGTCTCAGACTCAGTCACATGTGCTGAGCTTCATGACCTTGCCCGACCTCCTAGTTACTAGGAAGCCAGTTACCTCCCTGTGGCAAGGAACCAATCATAAGCCAGCTGGTGGGCTCTGGATGTGCTTCACTGTAACAGTGACATACAGAGCATAGCAACTGCCCTGGGAGAGCCTATAGGCCATAGCAACCAGTTACCAATCAACTCAGGACAGGTTGTCCAAGCTTGGAAGTGCCCACTCCTCAGACTGTTTGGACTCTAGACACTCCCCTTGCTCTGCTCCCAATAAAATCCCCAGCCCTTGGTCCCTCCAGGTCCTTCTCGATCCAACCGCCATGTCGGATGGACGAGAAACTGAGTTAATACAGTCAACTTGTTGAAATTAAAGACTCCTTACTTTTGCATCAGAACGAGTCTCCTGGTGATTTGGGGGTTCAGAATTTGGGCACAACATAACCTGTATATGTGGTCTACTGGCACCATTTTCTTCTGTAAGGCAGGAGTCCAAAGCTAGCCTCTCTGCCCTGGACCCTACTAAGATCTTTCTTGATGGTCCAGGACCTCCCCACCCCCGCCCTTAACCTCTCCTAAACATCATTCACTCCCAGCAAGGGCACTCGGTCCTGGACCAACCTTGATAGCGTATCACCTCAGACCCACCCCACTGATTGTCAGATAAAATCTGCTTGATTTTCTGCCATTTTGCTCTTCTCTGACCTTGTCAGTTTGAATACCAATAAATCTTTCTTTTTGCCTATGGACGGGTCTAGTTCGGTAGTTTTTCTACACTACTGATAATAATAACCTATTCACAGATTTTACTTACATTGTGAAATAGCTTGTCTACTCATGCAAACTGATATAAAATGAAGATGTTTGACATTACCTCTTGTCCTGATACAGTCACATATTGTAGAGAAGGACGGTTTAATATTTTTCGTAATTCTTGTAAATGCATTTGGATATTCTGAGTAACTTCTTGAATTTCATCTTTCCTTTTTTTTATTAAAGGGAAGTCAGAGAGGTCTTTGAATAATTCAGTTTTATCGCCAACTCTGAAATATGACAAATGCATATATATATATATATATATATATATATATATATATATATATTGAAACATATTAATTAGACCAGTTATCAATTTTGTAGCATGATGAGATACGGACAGACTGAACTCAGGAAAATGTGGTTCTAATTCCAGCTCTGCCACTGAATATTTATGGAGACATTACTTAGCACCCAAGAACTGACAAAGTCATTTTTATTTTATTCACAATTTGTATGGTAAAACCAAGAAATAAAACTGTCATGTCATTTACCTACTCAGAAAATAACAACAAAGGTAAACCCCAGCTGCCTGTGAGATACACCATAAAATTACACCCTTAAAAGGACACCTACAGATTCTAAATGCAAAAACCATCACCCTTGGGTATCTAGAAAATGGGGACAAGGGTCATCTGACACCTGCTTTGGAGTTAACAAACTGCTACTATCTGGCTTTAGGAGAACTTTATCCTCTGGCATCTGTTGCTGGGAAGTACTTTGTCTGTCCTAGACTGTAAACTGCCTGCATTTAGACAACTATAAATGTTTCCAATCACGCGTGTACTCAAGCTACTTCCCACACCAAATGGCAAATACACTGCTGACGGTCACTGATGAGAGAAAGTGGGAGTCCGCACTTACTTGGCAGCCTGTTCATTCAGAATCTTTAAGTAATGTTCCACTGGACTGAGGAGTGCAGGGGTTTCTAAGAGGAGTGTTCGCAGTAAGTCTGACTGTATGTGGGAACTAACAGCAGGTATTAATGCTTGAAGCTCTGACTTCAGGTGACTCAGGCTTTTGACAATCAAGAAGAACTCTTGTGTAGAGCACTGGAAACAGAAACATTTTTTAAAATCTAAACAGCATAAAGAGCTGAATACGATGGCTCCCACCAGCAATCCCAATTTTCAGGAGACTGCAGTGGGAGGGTCTCTGCAAGTTCAAGGTCAATGTGATCTACATTACATGGAGTCTAGGCCTGGGTTAAAAAGAAAGATAATGGAGCATGGAGAGATGGCTCAGTGGTTAAGAGCACTGACTGATCTTCCAAAGGACCCTGGTTCAATTTCCAACACACACATGGCAGCTCACAACTGTCTGTAACTCCAGTTCCAGGGGATCTGACACCTTCACACCAATGAGCATAAAATACATTTAAATAATTTATTTAAAAAAAGAAAGTTAACATTGTAGGCCAGGGTGCAACAAAGAACCAGTGATTTTGCCACTCTGCGCTCCATTTTAATTTGGCCCTTTTAATTGGTTTACTGAGGACAGGTAACCAGACCTGATATTGGGCACTGGTTGTTCTTAAGGAGAGAACCTGACCCCAAGAGGCACTCAGGAAAAGGGGAGAGCAGCTCTGCCAAAAAGGAGAGTTTGGATTTTATAGGGAAGTTTTAGTTGGTCAAGAAAGCATTAAGGAAAAAGGAAGTGCTGCAGGCACTGTGGGGGAACCAGCATTTACAAGGGGCAGGGAGGATCTGGCTGTTAGGATGCAAGAGGCTGTGGTCAAGCTATTCTGCTGGGATATGGACAGGGTCAGCAGACTTCTGACAAGTCCAGAACATCCATAGTTTCCATTTTCAGGAGCGGATGGGTCCCATATAGGTTGTCTATCTTGGTGTCCTCTATCTTTGGGCCAGGCTAACAGTTGTGAACCCCAAAGTTTGATAACAATAAAACAAACAACTGAAACTGCAGGGCAGTATTTGTCATTTGTTCAAAGATCTGCTTGTTAATAAACATGTCACACCAGATGTCAAACAGACACCTTTCTATACTATTAGTCGGAGCAATGTTTTTGAAGAGCATCTAGGTATATCCTCACAGCTTCTAATAAGGTTCTTAGAGCATGGAAAGCCAGGTTTCTAGGCTGAATTCTTAACAGGAAAGAAATTATTATTTTCTTTCCCGTGAGATATGCATAAGACAGATCATTTGCGAAGTATTTGCCACAGTCATTATCAGCCTGTTTTGCACAAAAGTAGGGACAGGGCAAACCAATTTAATAATCAAACAAAAAACATCCACGTTAAAAATTCCACCTATCAGATCTTGGAAGCGTGTGGGTACAAGGAGAAATAAGCTAAAGAAAGCAAGTTAATAAATATATGTATATTTTGATTAAGGATACTGGGCTTCAAAGAACAGGCCGGAGACACGAGGCACAGCACTGGAAGGGTCAAAGCTTAAGGTTCATGTGAAACATGTGGCTTGGGCTCAGGCCAGCTTGGCTTGGAAACTATTCACACAAGGCTACAAACTCCTCTTTCAACATCAGTGAAACATCCTCATCCTTAAATGTATTTACCAACTTTAACATCTAAGATGGGTTCCTGTGACACAGTTTGCTAAGACTTGACTTTGAAGTTTTAATAGTAAAAATGTTTATTTGATTCCACATTAAGCCCATGTGGGATCTGCCATCACTAACTATCACCATGAAAGCACCTCCATGAAGACTCTAAAGCCACAGGGCCTAAGCTGCCCCACAGAATTGGCAAGATGGGGACCCAGGATGTCACTCATCATTGGTGCAAACAGCAGAAGCTTGATGTAATGCAGCAAGAAAAACTAAAACTAAACTAAACTAAAGGGCTATGAATAAAACCCAAGCAACTACTACTTTAAAAAAAACAAAAACAAAAACTAAACTAATAAATTGCATGCATTGACTGTGTGATCAACAGCTAAGAAAAACGTGTTGTGAAGCAGTCAGACTCGATAAAAGTTGGTTTGTCACCAATTCATGTTTTTCTTCGCTTTTGAAACCAATCTTGAGCTGCACTCCAGTGAAACACTAGAGCAGCACCAAGGAACAGCTTCCGAGTGAGTCCCAAGTTCTAGTGAAATACAATCCGAAATTCCAAAATAGAAGCGATCCTTGCACTGCACACTGCTTTTCAAATGAATGTGATTGTAACTTCTTCTAGAGTTTGGAAACTTGAAGGGATATTTAAAGCTTATGAGCGTAAACATCAAAGTGAAGTTCAAAGACAGGCAGCAAGGCAGCCTAGAAATCACCACAGCTAGCAGGATGCTGCCACCTCCTGCCATGGACACTTTGGCCTTGCTTTTTTGATTAACAGCTCAAAGGAAATATGCCCTGCTCTTATTTTCTCTTGAGAGAAAAAGAAAAAAACAATCTCCGACATCTGTCAATGAATGCTTTTAAACAGTAAAGGCAAAGCGCCTAGGGATCAGCTGACTGGAGAGGGTAATAGCACTGACAGCCAGGCATGGGGCCAAGGATACAAAATAACACATGGTTTGTACCTCTCCATAGCACCAAAGAGCTTTCCAATATCAACATGGCCTCTATCGCTGCCAGCACAATGGCAGCACAGCACACAATGCTACAGTTGACTCCACTGAGCACCAGCAACTCAAGGATCTTCTTCCCAGGATCTACATGACCAAATCCAGTTTGTATTTTGTTTCTAATTTTACTAAAGCACAGGGAACAATTACATAAGTCCTCTTGGGTACCACAAATATCCTCAAAGGCAGTACTTAGCATTCTGGCACAATTTCCTGGGGAAGACAAGTCTTAAAAAGTAAACATTAATGAAAATTGGTCAAACTAAACTTTGGGCATATAAAAAAAAAGTAAAACAAATAAAGCTTGCTTATGAAGAGTCAACCAGAAAAAAAATGCATTGGCAGTTGAAAAAAGAAAAAAAAAACACATCAGACATGGTAGCATCCAAAAGACACAACAACTAAAACATAGTCAAGGATGCTAGATTTAGTCACAAATTCTGTCATATGTTAGTAAGCTACTAGCCCTTTGTGGTGGTTTGAATGAAAAATGGCCCCCATAGGCTCATAGGCAGGGGCACTATTAGGAGGTATGGCCTGTTGGAGTAGGAGTAGGTGTGCCACCAGAGGCGGTCTCCGAAGTTTCAGATGCCCAATCCAGGCCCAGTATCACTCTGTCTTCCAGCTGCCTTCAGATCTGGATGCAGAACTCTCAGTTACTTTCCCTGTGCCAGGTCTGCCGGTGTGCCACCACGCTCCCTGCCATGACAACACTGGACCACACCTCTGAACTGTAAGCCAGCCCTAATTAAATGTTTTCCTTGGAAGAGTTGCTGTGGTCATGGTGTCTCTTCACAGCAACAGACACCCTAAGATACCCTCTTTCAACAGCACTGCATTATACAACATTATACAATTACAGCATGACTACACAGCACATTGTGCATAATTTCCTAGCAGTAAGAAAGTAATTTCACACCACTCTCCTTAAAGGCTCAGGATTATTTCAGAACAGGAGGGAAAGACTAAGAGCTAGAGGTGGTAGAGATGGCACTGAAACAATGTTTCCCAGACACAACAGTCAAGTGTAGAGATAAACTCATTAAAGCCTATGGTGGGCTAAGCAACACTGGACATGTGAAGGCTGTCAGCAACCAGGAAGCTACTGCTAAAGAAAAATGAAACAATGTAGCCTCCTAAACTAAGGAGACGCTGATATTACCTGTGGGCCTCCAGGATCAGGAAAGTTCTGACAAGTAAGCACATAGGATGGTGTGGTCACCTAAACTACGAAATCTCCGTCACCATCCCCCACGAGGAACAACCATCCTCCTGACAAGGCCACACCAACCGCTGCTAGTAATTACAGCTTGGAGATTGAAAGAGGACAAAACTATAGATAAAATCGTAAACCCAAGAACTCCCTCTGCCCATAAACTCCAAACACCCTGCTTCACAAGAGCATGTATGGTCCCTGTTCCCTTGGAGAGACTGTCCCTCACCAATCACTGTTCTTACTAAAAGATAATGTGTTTATTCTTCATTTACTCATTGTCTTGACCAATCCCAACCTAACGCTTACGCTGGCTGTGACAGCATGTACAATAGGTACATGTGACAGCATGTATAAGACCTGAGTAAATTCAAACCACACAAAAATCCCAGCACAGAAGGGGAAATGGGCAGGAAGCCCCACCCCAGTAGCTGAGTAATTATTGATAACTGTTAGCTGCTAGGAGAGGGAGAGTTCCTTTCTTTAAGGATGTGACCCTTGGTAGGACAACTATGCTCCAAGGGATTGCCACATATTCCAGAAGAAATAGGCAGCTCAAATTGAAGTGGATGGGGATAAACAGATAAATAAAAATATGCAAAGCTGTGTAAGCAGGGAAGGGGGTAGGTCTCAGGGAGATGGAGGAAGGAGGTGAATATAATCAAAATAGCCATATTTCTGCCCCGATCGCCAGCAAATCACTTAGATTTCCTCCTACAGCCTTTCACTACCCCATAGCTTAGTCTCAGCCTCCAATTCACTCAACATTTCCCTGGGAAGCCCCCAGACCCTCCTCCAACCACTGTGGCCACAGCAACCAGAGAAGCAGACAGGCAAGCTTCAGACCTTTACTCACCCTCCCCTCCCCCAAATCCAATTCCAGTCTCATGCTCCGCATTGTAGCAGAGTTCCTGATGGGGCCTCTCTTCCCTCTGTCGCTATTCCCAGGCAACTAAGCAGATCTTGGTGACACACCCTGTTTTCCCCCACAAGTAGACCCTGGAAGCCCCCCTTCTAGCCTATCTTCATTGCTAAGCTCCCAAAAACTAGATCATAGTGCTCACATTTAGTAGTCTCAAAAGCATTCCCACCAGGCAATCCACAGCAGACACATTCTCCTAAGAACCAGAAAGGGCAATAGAAACCAAGGAACAAAATACCAACCCAACAAAGACAAGACCTAGAATTACAATTGACCCAAACCCAGATGCATGGATGGCAAATAAAAACACAGTAACAGCCAGGACAATATGTCAGAACCAAAGCACAGCAACCCCAATACAGCAGGCCTGAGGAATGCCATACTGCTGAAACATAAGATAAGGACTTCAAAATAGCCTTTATGAATATATTAGAGGTCCTAAAAGAAGAAATGAAAAACATTCATTAAAGAAATCTATGAAAACACAAACAGTAGAATGAAATGACAAAAATAAAACAACAATTCAAGACCTACAAGTGGAAACAGAATCAATAAAGAAAACCCAAACTGAGGGAAAACTAGAAATTAAAAATTAAGGAACTCAAGCAGAAACGTCAGAGGTAAATCCCATCAACAGAATATAAGAGAGGGAAGACAGAATCTCAGACACTGAAAACAGGATAGAAAAAAAATGAATACCTCATTCAAAGAAAACTTTAAGTTTAAAGAAATCCAGGCACAAAATGTCTAAGAAATCTGAGATACCATGAAAAGACCAAATCTGTGAACAATAGGAACAGAGGAAAGAGAAAGAACCCAGATCAAAGGCACAAAATATATTTTCAACAAAATCATAGAACAAAATTTCCCTAACCTAAAGAAACATACAGAACAGGAAATATACTGGACCACAAAATAAAATCCTTTTGGTATATAATAATCAAAATGCTAAACATAAAGAATAAAGAAAGAATATTAAAAGCTTCAAGAGAAAAAGACCAAATAATAAATAAAGGCAGACATATTAGAATAACACCTGACTTCTCAATAGTGACTCAAAAGTCAGAAGAACATGGACAAGATGTTCTGCAAACTCTAAGATGTCACAGATGCCTACCTAGACTACTATAATCAGCAAAACTTCCAATCAAATATATAAAGAGAGACATTACATGATAAAACCAAATTTAAACAGTACTTATCTACAAATTCGTCTTTACAGAAGGCACTAGAAGGAAAATTTCAAACCAAAGAGGCTAACCATACCCATGAAAACTCAAGGAATGAATAATATAAAACCAGCAAAAAAATGGAGGGGTACAACACCACAGCAACAAAATAACAGGAGTCAACAAAAACTGCTCATTGGTCTCAATCCCTTAATAAAAAGAAAAAGACTCAGAAAGGATTCAATAACAGAATCCATCTTCCTGCTGCATCCAAGAAACACATCTTAACATCAAGGATAAAAGGATGGAAAAAGATATTCCAAGCAAATGGACCTAGTAAACAAGGCGATGTAGCTGTTTTAATATGTGACAAAATAGACTTCAAGCCAACACTAATCAAAATCGATAGGAGAGGGTACTGCATACTCATCAAAGGAAAGATCCACTAAGAGGATAATGGAATTTTTAACATCTATGCACCAAACACAAGGGTACCCAAGTTCATAAAAGAAACACTACCACAGGATAAATCATATATTGACCCTCACACTGTAATAATGGATGAATTCAATTCCCCAGTCTCACCAAAGAAAAGGTTGCCAGACAAAAACTAAACAGAGACATGCTGGAGTTAACTGATGCCATAACCCTAAAAGACCTAACAGATATTTACAGACAGGATAGAAAAAAAATGAATACCTCATTCAAAGAAAACTTTAAGTTTAAAGAAATCCAGGCACAAAATGTCTAAGAGGCTTCCTAAAATATAGACATATATGAAGGTGCTCTAAATGAAAGCATCAAATATTGGGGGAGGTAGAGTCCTGACTGACTGTTTCTTGTCAACAAATGAATTTCCAACAGTGGTAATGCATTATATCTATTCAAGTTTTCAGTCAAAGTGGTCCATGGACATACTCAAACAACCCAGGAAACTGCCAAAGCTATTATTTGCGTTCCATAAACTTATGGTAAGGTCCTATTGCTGAAGACACCTAGAAGTTCATTGAACACGGAGAAGTCAAACTGGTACCTACCCAGAACCGTCAACCCTAGGGTACTGAAACATACTCTAGATACTACTAAAATAGAAGGGTAAAAAACCACAAACCCTTTGATATATAATTGTGACCTCCCTGCTAGATACACTGGTGCAACTGTGGACAAAACTTAAGTGAGTAACCAACCAATAACTGATGTGAGTTACAGCTTTCACTGGAAGATAGAACCCATACCCAAATCTGCTTGGGTGACCAAGAACCTGAGACTAGATAGTACAAGTACCTAGAGGAAAACCACATATTACTGCTATGTTAAAGGGAAGTAGCAATAAAATGACTCTTAACACCATTCAGCTATACTCATAGATCCATGCCTTGATCAGCCATCATCAGAGAAGCTTCCTCCTGCAGCAGATGGGAACAGAAACAGAGACCATAGCCAGACATTATGCAGAGAGTGAGAAACCTCAGAGCACTCAGTTCTAAAGGGGATATCTGCATCAAATCCCTCCCCTCAAGGCTCTGAGAACTCTGTGGAAGAAGAGACAGAAATTTTTTTGTCACTAATACTCTCATACATCTGATACCAACATCTATTCCGTTTGTTTAGGTCAAAGAAGATTTTAAAAATTAAAAATTAGGGTTTTTCTTTTTCAAAGTAACTGATCAAAGTAAGTTTCTCATTGTGACAATGATCTGAACTTGGGAGATAAAACACAGCATCTTGCATTTTAATAGTAAGACTTCTGTATATGTCGATGGAGTTTCAAAAAGTGAGAACACTTTTTATGAATGCAAACAATGAACAACTTAATTTATGCAATTAAAGTTTCTGAGGTTACAGCTGTTTCTCAAGCTACTTACAAGCACTAATGAGAAATACACGAGTTTCCTTCCGGACCGAGAATTCTAATATTGAAGAACACTCTGAGTCTCGGGAAGTTTGATTTTTATCACTTACTTTCTTGTGATAAATGCTACATAGTCCTCTCTCGATGTCAGGTAATTTACGTAGATGATTTTCTATCTGCTCAAATACACTGGATTCTGAATGGAGAACATCAGATATTGCATCAAGTCGGGCATTTATGTCCCTGTAAGAACAGAATGAAAGCAATGGTCAGACATGTTAGGAATTTAGAGTATAGACATTGCCCACTTCATGCCTAGGACTATGGCACAGTCACTAGCCTGAGGAAGATGCTTTCAGTCCATTCTTTCCTGATGGGAGAAGTCCTGTGTATATGTCAATAAAGCACTGTTGGCCAATAGGGAACCAAGATAGGTGGTACTAGGAGTCCAGGAGGACTCTGGGAAGGAGAAACACAAGAAGTCAAGATGTAACGCCATGGGGTAGGAAGCCCAGAAACCTCTCCGGTAAGAGAAATACTTAGATTAGCAATTATGGGGTAAATACTTAAGTCAGAGCTAGCCAGTAAGAAACAAGCAAGGCCAACAGTTTCATAATTAATATAGCTTCCTGTGTGTTTATTTGGGACGGATGCGGCTCTGGAACCAGGCTGGCGGGAAGGCTTCTCTTTACACTTCCCTGCCTCCTTCGATCATTTGGCTCAACACACAAGTACCACACAAGGAAAGTCGCAAGCTAAGTGTGATGGAGATTTCTCATGAAGCAAATACACAGACTATCTTTCCAAGTCTCCTTTAAGATTAGGTATGACCACAGACTCAAGTTCTACTCATTGAAATGAGGACAGGAATGACATACATCCCCTCTATGCCAAAGCTGACAAAAAACCTCCTGTGTAAGCTTTCGCACTACTCCTTCTGCCTGTGCTCAAACCACTGCTACAAACAAGCCACATGTTGACTCCATCTGCCTGCATTCACAACTAGAGCAGAACATCCTCTACCTCCACATCCACTACCAAACAAACTTCTCGTGTAGCTAAACCACTGAGACTGGGATGTGTTTACTATCATAGGTCTATCTTGGGCAATGTGATGACTGCATTCTGGTGGTAGTGGTGTTGAATGCGCATGTGTTGGCAGAAATAGAGTCTAACCAAAGATGGGCCAGTAGCAAATACAAAGTATGGAGACTATGATGTCAGAAGTCGCAGGGGACCAGGGTGCAGGACTTCATCAATAAGTGATGTAAGTCACTGGAGAAGACGTGTGAAGGTCTTGTCAACTTAAAATGGAGACCTGACTGACTAAATGTACCCTCAATGAACTGTGGCCCACCAAAGGCATACACTGGATATAAAGGTCATCAGTGATCCTGAAGACAGTGGTAAGTGTGCATGTCTTATGGATACAGGCCCACATTAAATTTAAATGAATAAACCAGTGCATACAAGAAAGAACTGTTTTAGTGGAAACAGAAGCTTCAGACATTAAGTAAACATGGTGGGATAGATGATTAAGTAAACATGGTGAGATAGATGATTCCGTATTTAAAAGCACTAGTTGATCTTGCAGAAGATCTGGGGTCTGTTCCCAGCACCCATACACAGGCTCACAACCATTCCTAACTTCAGTCCCAGGTGGGGGTCTCTGCACCCAAGGCCAGCCCAGTATCAATCCACATAAGGCAAGAAGGAAGTCCAGTTCAACACAACTCCATAGCCAGTGTTGGTTCAAACTTCACGAGTCTGACGCCAGGCAGTTTATTTTAGGTATATTTAAGTACAGCACAATTTGTTAAAAAAACATTGTGGTGATAATTAACTCAATCACTTGTGTACAAAAAAGCTTAAGGCATGACTACAATAAAACTCTTTGTAAGTACACATGTCCTCTTTCATAAAGATGGGTTCTACAGATAGACTGCATGTGACATCTTGAGCAAAGTCACCAGGCTCCAAACCACCTCTGTTGCTATTTGTAAAATACATGTGACAACTTCCACAAAGGTGGATTCTGTAGACTGACAGAAAAAAAATGCTCAATACAAGGCTCTGGAGAGGATGACTGAGATAGACATAAGAGGCTGGGGAGCCAGATGTGGAGTCAGTTACATACACAGACAGCGCAGAGGGTACTAACCACATCCATTCCCTTCCTTTGAAAAGGGACCTCTGTGCCTCCTACAGTCCTAAGGGGTCTGATGCCCTCCTTGGTTCTCCACAGGTACCAGGCACACATGTGATACACACATATACATTCAAGAAAGACACTCATATAGATGAAATAAGTCTAATAATAATAAGCAAGCAGGTTGGTCTATGCCGCTGCCCCACACACTGACGTGAAGGGCACAGCTGACGAAGCATCCCATCTGAAGGAGTTTGTAGTTAGTGGACAGCTGTTATGTTCATTATCCTTGTACTCCCCACCCTGTGAATCACGCCTGTCCATGGTGCAGCGCCACTACCTGACATTCCCACAACTTCAGCATCACAGCATATCACCACAGGATGCTCAGTAAACAGTTGTTTATTTCAATTCAACATGATTCCCAAAGCTACATACAAAGTAAATCAAACTGCGCAGGAAAAAAAATTAAAGCTGTTTTGCATAGGACTGTTATGATAAAAATAAATCAATGTTTTACTTTAACATTTACCCAAAATGGTAGATAAATATGAAGTTTTACTTCAATAACTCATCCCTGCAAAAACGAAAGATGACACCAATTGGATTAGATGAGGCTGATGTTACAGATGGCTTGAGGACAGACAGAAGAATGCCATCTGGAGATGCAGAAGACAACCCACACAGATAACTGCTATCTTGAAATTAAAGGTTTTATGAATTTAGAAAGATAAGAGCAAATGACTTGAATAAAAATCTAAGCCAGCTTTATGAATTCTATCAGAAAAAATTAACGGGCATAAGCCATAAACTTCCTAAGAGACTAGAAATATTACACTATGTTGGCTTCAACCTGCAAAACCACAAAGCATGCAGCTATAGCATCACAGCATATCACCACAGGATGCTCGGTGGGTTCTAGGATGGACAGGGCAACACAGAGAAACCCTGTGTCAAAAAACCAAGGTGTGGGGAGACAAAAACTAACAAAAAGAACAGCACGTGGAAGGAAGAAACCACATCCAGGAAGAAAATGTGGAAGTGACTACAGACAGACTTTAAGGAATGCCCACGGGAATGGGCATTTCCTGTAAAGTAAGTAAACAAGAGCCAGACAAGGAGTCTTGGGCACTTCGAACACAAGCAGCAGTGATCTGAAGCATTGGTCTGAGGTTGGTGAGGAGCTGCTCTGAGAAAGCATGTTGCTGCTAATTACAGATGCCAATATGGGCAGGGAGACAGTGAAAGGGTGTGTAGTATTGCTTAGCACAAGTTTGTCAACACTGGATAGCAATCATTCCATTTTTATCTTCTGTATGCAGATTAAAATGCCAATGACAAAGAATGACTTCAAAGTTTTTAAAAATAAAATAATTCACATTAACCTGGATGTCTTTTTTTTTTTTAATTAGAAGTAGTTATAAGACCTTCCAAGAAATTATAATGAAGCAATATGAGAGACATGGGAATCATGTTAGTCCGATGATGCCCCCGCATTAGTGCCCCATTGGTTGTTCAATATTACACAATCTAAACCAAGGAAAAGAAGTGCCTGGATCATATTATTCCAGATGCTAAAGAAAATGGTCTTGGGGTCCTGAAAATGACAGAGTCCTCATTAGCAACCAAAGGCCAAAGAACTGCTTGTTGGTGTCAGTGAACTCCTGCACACTTGGAGATGAGCAGGCTGATAATGTTAGTATCACTCAAAATAGTGCAACAGAGCTACTACTTACTACTACTGATGGAGCTGGAACCCACTGATTACTTTTATGAAGATAACCCTGCAGTTTAAACAGAAGGTACTTAGGGAAAACAAGAGGTGAAATACAGACTCATGGTTGGGGTATTTGTTTTTGTTGTTATTGCTTGTTTTTCACTAAAAGGTTTGCTCTAAGTCAAGATGATCAAAATTAGAAAATTGAGTTTAGCTATGAATACCCTGGTCATGTGTTATGGCTGAGTATTTAAATAGCATTCTTGTGGGTGGAGAAAAAGCTCAGTGGTTGCATACATTTGTTTCTCTTTCAGGGGACCTGGTTTGATTCCCAGCATCCTCCTGGCTCACAAGCATGCATAATTTCAGTTCTAGATGGTCTGATGATCTCTTCTATCTCATGCACACACAGACACATACTCACACACAGACACACACACACACACACACACACACACACCATTTATATACCAAGTAAAGTAAATCTTTTTTTAAAAGATAGCTTCTGCCAGAAGCACAAAGTTCTTCTCGAAGATTCAAGTATTATTACACTGACCTATTTAGCTTTGCCTTTCACACCCCAACACTCCACTCAGTCACCTAACAAACAATCATAGAGTACTTGGAAAGTACCAATATACTGTGGAATTATAAAGGTGCTCTGATCCATGTACAATAGATCACACCAAGGTACACTTAGTTTTAAGAGGCAGTTTTGAAAAAGACCATTGTTTTATGACCACTGATTTTAACCTTTCCCCACCCCATCCCTTTCCCTCTTAGTCTCATTTATTGTTATTGTTTTTAAACAGAATTCCTTCCAGAGGTCAGGACTTCCTGAGGATACAACTTTTCTAGATGATGACGAGGGTGAAATGACCTGGGAAGGCGGGAAACGTGGTGGCAGGCCAGAGCAGCACTGTGGCCTGAAAGCAATGCAGGTCGCCCAGCAGCTGCGACACTAAACTGAGAAACAAGGCTGGTGGACAGTGGCTGAGGATCAGCTGGAAAGTTGCTTCAGACATCCAGGCAAGCAACAGTGAAGACTGTAGCTATGGGAATGGAGAGAAGCAGACAGCTTCAACAGACAGTAGCATTATTATAATACAACAACAGTTATCTCACATAGAGAAGTTTTTGTTATAAAAGTCACAAACCAGGAAATCCTCCTCTAACACTATGAGGATTACACATCCTGAAAATCCCCACTAGCCTAAGCATAAGCATGGAGAAAGATAAATCCAGGGAGCCATGAAGCAGAAAAACGTCTCTACATCCTCCCTTGTTCTCAGTTTCTGCTTCAGTGAAGGCTGCCTGTTAAGTCAGGCCATCCGAGTTGGTCTGCACCTCACAAGGATACAGTCTGGACAGCAAAGGAGAGGTGGACCCAAAGTTGCTGGCCCAGCGCCTGCCGGCAGGGCTGGTTCATCCTCGTGCCCTGGAGGCAGGCACTAGCTATCAGACACTAGCTATCAGGCCCTGGTCGCTCACTTGTCTTGGCAGAAGTTGTCACGCTTCCCCCTTACTCACCTTCAAAGGACAGAGGACACAGCAATCCCAGCTCTCAGGTATGTACCCCCAACATGTGTGAGAACAACTGATCCCACTAGGCTTAGTAAACAACCACGAACCCAGTGAAAGCGGTGTTGGCACGGAGTGTGGAAAACCACGGAGTATTACTAGGGCTTGCAGGTAACGTTAAGTTTAAGTAGTTCTGGAGAGTTACAAGTGGCATTTAGTTTTGTTAATATAAATTTAATAGTAAGTAGAAGGAAATATGTAACATTCTATTGCCTTGTCACTTCAGCCAGGGTAATAAACTAAAAACCCAGCCATTAATACTGCAGATATGTGGGTTTGCCAAAATAAGAGCCATTTAATTATTCAAGAGAATTAACTACCACGAAAATGTACTCTCTGCTTTACAAAAAAAAAAAAAAAAAATCACATGGAAATGTAGCCAAGGAGCTAATCCTAACAGTTTCCATTCCCTTAATTTTAACTATTTATTTTTACAATTTAAGTATAGCATACACTTAGCATGCTTAATCCCCAAATCGTTTTCTAAAACTGACTTTGAATTATAAAAGCCTCTTCACTTTCTCTGTGTACAGAGCCATTCAGTATATTAGGACAGTTGTATTTAGCTCACAAGCTCCGTTACTTCACTCTTCGTGAACTTCCCTCCTCTTGCTGGTAGATTACACCTTTCCACGCAGGACTAAAATTCCTTGAGAACTGGAACAACACTTTGTCACTGACACTGAACAATACAAATGCACTAACCATCTTATCCCAGTAAAGGAAAGTGTAAAGTAAGAGTGTTGTGTATCTCACCCCCAAGCCCTGGCTTTGCCACAGGGAATAATGGATACACAGTCACACTTGCTTGTTCATTTGGTAAAACAAACCACAAGCCGTCTTTAGGATACAGAACGTGGTAGAAACTTGGGGTTGGGCAAGTGGCAAATACTTCATCTCATCTTTACACTTCAATTGATGGGAAGTTTCAAAGCTTTAATTTGTTTAATGCTAAGACAGATGTGGTATGGAGTTGAAACAACAATATGGCAGGGATGGAAGCCATCTCTGGCAATGGACTGCTAAGCATTCGGTGCAAATTCGTTTTCTTCTTGACAAACAAGCAGCCATGTCAGCTCTCCTTGCAAAAGATGTGACTATCATGAAGAGCTCTGGCCAATGAGATGTGAACGAGATGTGAACACACATGCTCCCTTCCCCCCCACCCCCCCATCCCGCCTTAATGGCACGGTCCAGGGTGACCTGGGAAGTCCTGACATCTGTGTGGTCATACTTCTACCCCACTCTAACTCAGAAAGATAGCATTTGTTTTCTTTAGTGTATGGAAAGATCTTGGATTTTTACGTAATGAGTAAATAAATGCATAATGTTCTCTCTGTTAGGACCACTGAATTTGAGGTCCCTTTGTTAGGGGTTGCCTTCTCTAACTAACATGTTACTTTTAGTGTTAAAAGATATGTTAACATGTACTGAGCTTCCTAAGTTCTCAGGTCTTACTCTAGCTTAGCTCATTAAATAAAAGAGAATATTTTGTCCACCTGTATAGACAGCATCCAACAGTTAGTAATGATACCATTAATGTCCAGGATAGTATCTATTCATCAGTAAAACTTGCAGGTTCTCCTAATATCCCTGCCTGTAGCCTATAGCAAGTACAAGAAAATGCAAGAAGCAGAGAATCCAGAATGGAACTAGACAGCTCCCACAAGGGATGGCCTGAACACTCAGCCTCCTCTCTGCCATCTTCAGAGCCTGCAGATGGGCTATTTTATGACTGTTGCCACATCTATCCAAAACAGGGAACTGAACCTAGCCCCTCTTCACAGATGGTGTTGGGTCTGAATTGTGCTTTTGCCTGATTATTGATGGGGGCATGGATGCAGCTGCAGCAGCATCTTTAAATTTTTGCAATGTTTTTTATTTTGCTTTTACAAAATAAAACAGCACATGGGGAGTTTTCTTTTCTCCTTCCATAAAGAACACATGGAGTGTAAACAGATACACCCACTTTAGAAATGAGTCTAGAGGTTCTTAAATGAGTCTAGAAATAAAGCTACCATGACCCAAGTGGACTACATCTGGCAACACCCAAAGGGCAGTCCATCACAGCACACAGACACCAGCACACCCATGGTCACCACTGCTCTAGTCTCAACAGCAAGGAATGCAAGCAGCCTGATGAACTGACATGAAAATGTGGTTCACACGTATGATAAGGTTGGATTCAGCCATGAAGAAAAATGAAACTATATAGTTTGTAGTTAAAGAGATCGAACTGCAAAAAAAAAAAAAAATGTACTGAATGAAGTTCCTGGGCCCATCTCAAATAGATGCTAGCTGTAGCTCTGTTGTTTAATGTGGAGAACTGAGTACCCATGGGAACCAGAAACTGGGAAGGGTGCATTTATGGGAGGGAGGATCACAAAATATAGATTAAAAAATCAAAGTATAAAGGGAGAAAACTGGGGAGATGGAAAGTTTAAGCAGGTATTGTGGGACTGGAGGAACAAGGAGGAGCATGAGTAAGATGAAGGATTATAAAAAGGCAGTATAGAAAGAAAGCAACCATCTTGTAAACCAAATAAAAAAAAAAACGCAAAGCATACAAAAGAGAGACTAAAGAGAGTTACCTTGCTCCTAGAAGCAATGGGTGAAAAACAAAACTCCCTGTCTTAGTTGTGGTCCATATCCATAGGAGCTAGTTAGAGGGGAGGCCAGGGCCCCCGAAACCATTGCGGCCTCTTGTCAGTACTCTTAATTACTGACTAGAATGAGAAAAGACACTATTGCTGAGGGCACTGCGTATGTTGGTTGCAAGGTACAAAGTAGTCAAGCTGGAACCAAGCTGGAAACCAACTCCCTACCAGGTAGCATTCAAAGTACTGGAAGGTACTAGGCAAGCTGCTTTGGGTAGATGTGGTGGTGGGCGCGGGTAGGGGGGAACGACATCAACTGTCTTAACCAGCTGGGAAGCCTATGAGCCACAAAATCAAAGTGCCAGGCAAGAAGTCTCTATCTGTGCAGCAGCAGCGTGACTGAAGTGAGGGTAACTAACAGCTGCTCTCCCATTGGATTTGAGAAGTCCACGCCTCAACAGAGAACCCATGACGGGGAATGCTCTTCTGTATATATGTATATCTTACTGGTTAATGAATAAAACACTGTTGGCCAATAGGGCAGCAAGATAGGTGGGACTAGGATATGAGGAGGATTCTGGGAAGTGTAGGCAAAGGGGCATCATCATGTGATCCCAGGAAGTGATGTAGCTGGGCAGAAACTGCCACTAGCTAACCATAGAGGTCTAGAGGTCTGCACAGACAGGCCGGAAGTGACATAGCTGAGCAGATTCAAAATATAAGCAGGGACAAACAGGAAATCATTCTCTTCTCTTCACAGACAAGCTGAACAGTCAACATGTAGGATACCAGAGGAGTAAGAGGTCCCTGGACCTTTCTCCAGTAAGAGAAGACCACATAGACATACTTAGATTAGTAGCTATGGGTTAATAATTAAGTCAGAGCTAGCCAATAAGAAACCATAGCCAGCGGCCAACAGTTTCATAATTAATATAGTGTCTGCATGTTCATTTGGGGCAGAGAAGGGTGGTGGGACCAGTGGGGCAGAAACATGTTACAAACCCATGCCTGGTATTGTAAGCCCGGTTAATACTCTGTCGTATAGTGAGGACTTTTTTATGCTTCTAGGTAACAGTCCTTCATGAAGGGAATTCAGAGCAGGTACCTAAGGTTAAAACTTGAGTGCTGCTTGTTGGTTTGCTCTCCACAGTTGCTCAGAGGCTTTTTTTTTTTTTGGAGCTCTCAAGGTGACCATGCTAGCAGAGGCCAGCCTTTGTCTCCAATCTGCTTTATATACTCAACAAGAATATTTCCTGAAGCATGCATGTGCTAGCATGTATATGAGTCTCCTATGTTACCAGCAAATGGGTCACAGAAGCCACAACCATAGATAGGTTCCTGAGGCAGGGAAGAGAACCCAGGAAAATTTCAACATGTGAGGTGCAGACAGAAAGGGATACTCACAGGAGAAATTTATTAATTTACTTATTTTTAAATCTTTTAGATTTATTATACATACATACATACATACTATACATATATACATACGTACATCAGTGTTTAACCTGCATGTATGCATGTGTACCTGCTTGCCTGGTATACACAGCGGTCAGAAGTTATGAGTGCTACCATGTGGACACTGGAAATTGAACCTATGTCCTCTGCAAGAGCACCAAGTGCTTTAAACCTCTGAGCCATTTCTCCAGCCCTTGCTTAATATTTTAACACACAGTATGCTACTAAATCTTTAGCACAGTTTTTGGCAGTGCTGAGGCAAAAGACCTAATCATCAAGAAGACCAATCTAAAGATGGAATCTTAAAAAGTATAAATAATTTAACTTTTAAAAAGCATTGAACCTTATGGCTTACAACATGACATCCATTTATAAGAAGCTGGGAAACGACACCGGAGAATCTTTTTGATTAAATCAGCTGACCTGATAAAAACTGCAAGAGGAACCTTTTATAGGAAACAGTATGATCATATCAGTAAATTTAAATCCCATCTCAAAAACTCAAGTGAGCCCATTGAGCACTATGATCAGCCAATGAGAATAAACCAAAAAGCCATTTCTGCCTTTTAAAATGGATGCAGATTTCTGCACCAAGGAGACCATTTGAAGGAATAAACTATGGTGAGGGCAGAAAGTCCTGTGAAATGTAAACACTTGGTTGTAGCTTTATGAGCTCTCTGGTCACCCTGAGAGCTACAAGCCACCTTCTAAAGGTACAGAGAGATGTCTAAGAGGAGTCACAGATGCCAACAGACCACAACACTGGGAAATCTGCCTTAGCCTGTGCCCCTCACCGGCTGTTGCTTGTCCCGGGATCTTACTACAGGTGAAAACCAGACCCTCAACTAACACACAGCATCCATTTCAGAGATGGATTCTAAGCTGATAGGATCAGCAAGACACTGACATTAGTATTTTAAAAAGGAAAAAAAGAAACAGCTGAGCCCCTGGCTACTTGGCTGATCTTTCTCTATTCACTCTCTTGGCATCATTAAAATTTAACTGAAATTCTTTTTGAAATGCACTATAATGGATTAAGAGAATAAAAGTTTTAAAACAATGGCCTAAATGAAAAGAAAACAGTATGTGGTTTTTCTGATATGTTAGACCAGTAAAGAGCTCACACACACAAAGCATCAGTGTTCAGTTCATAACATGCTTGCCAGCCGAGCACAAGGACCTGAGTTCAATCCTCAGAACTTGGATAAAAGAAGCAGAACAGCGCTGGGGAGGCAGAGACAGGTGGGTCTCGGGGGCTCACTGGGCAGCCAGTCTGGCTGTGTAAGAGTCTCCAGGACACTCAGAGAGCCTATTTCAAAAGCCGGTGGATAGCCGAGGAAGGGAGAGAGCAGTACAAGAAGAAAACGTGTGACCGTCACTAGGTGATGGCATTTGCGGCCAAGCCAGACAACCCACGTCCCATTCCCAGAAGCCTAAGGTAGAAGGAGAGAACTGACTCCTGCAGGTTATCTTCTGACTTCTACAGTCAAGCAATGGCACATACACCCAAAATAAAGAAATGTAAAAAATAAGATTAGATAAACACAATTTCAAATGAAAAAACCATCAAGTACAGGCAAGTGGCACACCTTCTTTCTGCCTTTCTAGAAAAGAAGAATCCCAAAGGAAACAGAATTTAAGCTGAAGAGAAAACATGGTCTATTGGCTTTATGTCAAATTAAAGCTTGTGATTGGCACAAAACCAGAACAAAGGTAGAAACAAACATGCTCAATTTACAGGAAAAAGTCTCCTAGCCAGTCTCTCTCTGTTGTTTCAACAGAGCAAACAGCATGGCGAGCACCACGGTGTGGCAGGTGGTGGTCTGTCAGCCACAGGCTGTATACCCTACACCCTTGTCCACAGCGTGGCAGCACAGCCACCCCCTCTCCTCTGTAAGACTCATCTGAAGAGACCCACGGTGGGTGGGATCTTCTCTGCCTCCCGTTCCCCGCATCTTGCAGACATTAGAACGACACAGTGATCTGAAGTGACCGGGCTGTCATCAGCAACGTCTTATAAAGTATCATAGTATGACTGAAGACAGTGGCTACTAACTCATCCCCAGGTAAAATGGAACTAATAACACTGTCTGCAATGTACGCTGTTGTGAGGTTTAAGAGAGGCAGCCCGGGGCTTGGGAGAGTGATGGCTCAGTAGATGTCAGTCCTTGCTGCTGTTACAGAGGACCTGAGTTCAGCTTCCAGCAAAACTGCTTAAGAGATTCTACGCCCTTTTCTGGCCTCTGTGGGCACCTGTTCCTTCTCCTCCTCCCCTCTCCCCTTCACCTCTCTCTCTCTCTCTGTCTCTCTCTCTCTCTCTCTCTCTCTGTCTCTCTCTGTCTCTCTCTCTCTACGCCCTTTTCTGGCCTCTGTGGGCACCTGTTCCTTCTCCTCCTCCCCTCTCCCCCTCTCTCTCTCTCTCTCTCTCTCTCTCTCTCTCTCTCTCTCTCTCTCCCTCTCTCTCTCTCCCCCTCTCTCTCTCTCCCCTCTCTCTCTCCCTCTCTCCCTCTCTCTCTCTCTCTCTCTCTCTCTCTCTCCCTCCCTCCCTCCCTCCCTCCCTCCCTCCCTCCCTCCCTCCCTCCCTCCCTCCCTCCCTCCCTCCCTCCCTCCCTCCCTCCCTCCCTCCCTCCCTCCCTCCCTCCCTCCCTCCCTCTCTCTCTCTCTCTCTCTCTCTCTCTCTCTACCGGGGCTGCGCAGGATCTAAGGTCACTACAGGGCTTAGAGTTGACCATTACTACTATGGGCTATAATACACCAACCAGATTTTTGAGGCTTTCAAAGCCTGCTCCCTCATTCCAAGGGCATCTAGAGAGTGGTTTTGAGTATGGAATACTGGTCCATAGTTACTGATACCACTAGTGGAGGCACTGGACTCAGGTACCTTTCCAGAAGGACCTTCCCATCTGTAGACTCTACGTCCAGTAACATTTGGATTTCAGCAGGTCCTTGCTGCTTCAGCTCAGGCCCTCAACACTTCTCTGTGATCTCGAGAGCTGTGTCGGCAATGCCATGCAGTCTTCTCTATAGCAAGGCCAACTCCGATCACAGCACCACCAGGGTTAGAACCGCTAAATCAACTCTCTCCAGCTAGCAGCTTCTAAGCCTCACCTTCAAAGTCCTCCACAGAAGGCACAGCCGATTCTCTCCCTTCTCCCAGTACTCTCTTACACTGCTGCTGCCCAACCAACTAGATTATCCCCAACAAGGCCCATGGCTTCTGATCCGAAAGCAGGCTTGCTCTTGACTGGAGTGGGGGATGGGGTTGGCTCTGGATACTATTAGACAGTCCACTGTCAGTTATAAAATACAATCCTCTCAAATTTAAGATGGGGATCTTGTCAGTCATGACAACTTGAGTTTAAAGACATTAATGTACTTTCAAGTTCACAATTTTATATTCACAGTTTAAACACGCACACGCCAAGCGATTCCTTTTACCTTAATTTAAGCAATGGTTGGGTCACCCACTTCTTTAGCTTCCTTCTCCCAAATGACGTTTTGGTGTGGTCTAACACCCAAAGCAAACTTCCTTTGGTCTTCATATCAGTCTGAAAAAGATCAGAAAACAAATTTTATTAATGAAACAATTACAGATTACAATATAGCATAGTAGTATATTTATGTTGCTGTTTGTGTGCTCTAGTTAGTACCGTATTCTAATTGTTTTTCAGTGTAGTGATTGAACAGAGGGCTTTCTGCATGCCAGGCAACTGTTCTACCTCTAAACATCCTCAGCTCTCTTGATTTTAAATATTGTGCATGCCCAGCATGTGTGAGGATATCCACAAGTGAAAGTATGGATATATCGTATATATACAAGAGTATGCAGCTTTGGGTTAATTGTGGATAAACTATTCTCAGGCCTCTGTTGATGAGGTCACAGGTAGGCGGTAGAGATAAATAGAGAACATTCCTTCTCAGCTTCTGTGTCTATTAGAACCCACACCCTGACCTGGAAGGCTCTAAATGCAGCTTGATGACAGGAGACTCTGCCTTAGGAACTGGATTTGAGAACTGACTCTAGAAGGTCGGCCTGAGAAGTGACAAGGACAAGGAAAAGTGCAGGGGACTGTGTCTACAGGCTCTGTGGGAACTCTCCCAGCCTAGGGACAAGCTTTCATCCTACTTCCTGTTTCCTGTCAAGGGCTGGTGTGCAGAGCCAGGGAGAGACACCTACAGCAGGATTCAGGGTCACAGCACCTCCACTACAGAAGAGCAGACAGACAAAATTGCTCCTCAAAAAAAGAGCAGGACTGCATGGCACAGACTAGAAGATGAGGGAATTATAAGAATCAAGAAAATCAACAGGTATTTACATGGACTCAGCAATAAGTATTTGGAACAGCTTGAAAGCACTTCACATAGAAGATTCTCCACTACTTCAAATGATCTAGAGTTGGAGTTTTATTTTATCTGGGATTACACTTTATTTCTTTATGACTTTGTTAGGACACTAGTTTATATTCCAGTTTTTCTAATGAGAATTTAAAAATGAAAGTAATAATTTGAATGCTTCCATTATGGTCCTAATTTATTGATAAGGGGCAAATAAATAATGATGAGTGTAGTGTGAATTCTAATTGGTTTTAATAATAAAAACCCAGAGTCAGATATAGGGGTTAATGCTGAAAGATCAGAGAAGCAGATAATCAGCCACTAGTTCTTACCTCCACTGAATTCTCAGACCAAAGGGGAGATCCTGTCCCTACGAATCCTCACACTGAATGTCATTTCTACGAAACCTCAAGACTGAATACTGAGCTCCTGTCTCCTCCCACCTTATATTCCTCTCTCTGTCCAGTCATATCATTTCCTGTCTCCATCCCCCTAATGCGGGGATTAAAGGTGTGGGCCACAACCACTTGGCTGTTTCTCTTTTAGACTGATTCAATCCCATGTAGCTCAGGGTGGCCTTGAACTCACAGAGATCCGTCTGCCTCTGTCTCCCGAGTGTTGGGATTAAAGGTGTGTGCACCATTGCCTAGCCCCTAGACTAACAAGTGTGGCTACTCTGCACTCTGATCTTCAGGCAAGCTTTCTTTGTTAAAGCACAAATAAAACATCACCACAGATGAGAGCTTGAGTCATGCTGAGTATCACAGTGGCTTGTCTCATATGAAAATAAGGAAGTGAGAGTTCAGACATTAACAAGAAACTAAATGTGTGTTGGAAAAACACTTATCAACTGGATGAAAACAATCTCTTCATATTAACTTTCTTTTTTTTTCTTGGTTTTTTTTGAGACAGGGTTTGTCTGTATTGTTTTGGAGCCTGTCCTGGAACTCATTTGGTAGACCAGGCTGGCCTTGAACTCACAGACATAAGCCTACCTCTACCTCCCGAGTGCTGGGACTAAAGGCATACGCCACCAACGCCTGGCTTCATATTAGCTTTCAATGGCAACAGCCATTCTAAGAAGTATTTGATATAGAAACAGAGGATGCTACGTCCTTCAATTACTAAAAACAATAGCCTGTAGCCTGACCACAACAAGTGGTGCTACAGACAAGTAACACCCAGGAGACAGACAGGCTCTCTTAAAACAGCCTGCTGTCTCCAACATTTCTTTATTTACTTACTGCAAATCATTTTTAATCAACCGGCCTTTGTGTCACCCTGACCTGATTCTGTAGGATTTCCAGATTTCTTAGCGTTGTTCCACTAATTCTCATAAATTCCATTCCACTTGACAGCTGTTTAAAATTCCTGAAAAACATAAAATGTACTAAACCCATAGCTGAGCACATACATTTTAGAGAATTAGGAACTAGAAACAATCCAGTAACACTTGACAAAAATTAGCATTTTCATAAGAAATCAGCCCAAAAGGAGCAAGACGAGAAGCTGCAGGACGCTGTCTTCCACTGATGCCACTGCTGTGACACCAAAGGCAAGAACACTGAAGGGGAAGGAAGGGGACAGTGTTTCATGTTCGTTCACATCTCCAAGAACAGACACAAACAGACTTTTATCACCGGCAGAGGACATGGCAGTTCCTTCAAGGGAAACTATGCAATTAGCTACAAAATCTGTCAACATACCTATGTTCTCCCTTATTCTCTAGCATGGCATCATCTTAGTAAAAACTTTAAAATCTTCCACAAAGCATTCCAATGTGTACAACAAATGTTATTTAGGCTATAATAACAATACATAATAATGTGACCAATATTTAGTGAGTATAAAACAGAAATGAAGCAGAAGAGATTTCTTTAAACACAGTTCAAGGATTCCTATACTCCTTATGTTCCTGCAACTCCCAGAAAAATTTAATGATTTCAAATTAGCCATGAAAAGTGATTTTCAAACACATATACAATTCTAATTCACATAAAGAAGCATTAGTCAACACATTACTAATATAGTAACAATTTCCCTTATCGGCTAATCCAACAGCGTTAGACAGACTAGGGATTTGACTGCTTGCTTTGCTTGTATTTTGTATCAGTTTCACTATGTAGTACAACCTGAACTAAAATTTGTGATCCTCCTGCCTCTGCTGCCCAAGTACTATAATTACAAATGTGTGCCACCATGGCTTGCTACTAATGGCTTACTTTTAAGAGGAGAAAAGCAATGCTGAGTCATTAAACTACATAGAAGGAATGTGTTCATATTTACACCACATCCAAACAGCATTTCTGGGGCTAAGGAGATTTAAGCAAAACTCCAACTTCACAAGGCATCTATAGAAACAAGTGCACACCTAGGAATACAGAGAATGTAAACTCAGAATCAAAGGCGGTAGTCCTCATGAAAGACCTCTTGGCCTCTAGAAGACCTCCAACCAAGGCCAAAAGCCCTGGAAAAGAAAAATAACTTACCACAAACTAGGAGCAATTTATCTATGGGAAGTTTACTCTGCCTTTCAAAGGAGGAGAACTCATTAGTGATCATCAGAGGGTGACAACCCTAAAGCTGACTGGCAGCACATGTGTGTAGTCTTTTCTCCCTCCTCACAGCTGTGAATTTTCTTGAAATACAGTCAGTTGGATTGCAACTGTACCATTTTTAATGGACATAAACTCCCTGGAGGCAAGGATTCCCTTTCTCCTTCTGATACTATGGGGTAGCAAACCACAGTTGCTTAGTGAATGTCCCCACCTACCTAAAGGAAAGTTCCCCTGAGTCATAGAGTCCCAGAAATTTCTGTGACACCCCCAAGCATAGCTGTAAGCTATAAAACACCATTTGCAGGAAGAATCAATTAGGCAGTGTTTGACTGTATAGGTAACAGGCATTCATCCAAATTCGAAGATCCAAATTAGAAGGGCTGGCAGCCTGATTCTGCATTGGTATCTAACCAGCTTCTTGTCCGTTTAGAAATGGAGTCAGCCCTGATGCTTCCTGCTCTGGACAGGCTTAATTAACTATACCCTAGCACTGATAAATTAACATGTGAGTACCTTAATCAGACAAAGATTCTAAATAGATGCTCAGTTATGACCCTACTTGTGTGGATTGCTATGACAAAATACCTTACTTAGGCTTGGAAATCTATAAACAAGAGAAATTTACCAATCACAGTTGTGGGACCCAGAAGTTAAAGACCAAGAATCAAATGAATCCAAGGGTCTGTTCCTCACACACAGTGCAGCTGGGGGTCCATGAGTCCTTTTTACAAAAGTGGTAAACAGCCTCCTCACCTAAGAGCCAATGCCACCACAGCAATAAGGAAGAGACTGGTAATTCGAATCTGGGGTTACGGAGTTGGCATGAGAAAGACTATGAAAGAAGCTACAATGCAGAATCTCACTGATAGTTAGGGTCAGGAGAGCTAGTGGACCAGAGGATGCTTCTACTCCCAAGCCTCAAACATCATCTCTCAGGGTATAGGCTTTGAGCTCATGGGATTATTATATTGATCATGTGAGGGCATGGGCAACTGAGGGATAGTTTTGAATCATCTATACATTTTCATTTTCTACAAGTACAAAACTGTTTCTTGTTCTTGTCTTACTTGAACAAGAAATCTGAATTTCAAATTGGATGCAGTAAAGAGGTGCTTCATTAAGCTGACATCTCCACTGACTTAAATAAAATTCCAACCAGTCGGCAACCCTCAACCAGACTGACTCCTAAGCACAGAAATACTAAACAGCACTGATGACTTGCTGTGCTCTGGGAATTTCTCAAATTTGGGGGTGGTAAGAACTCTGGAGTGGAGCTTGGACTATTCCTTCCAAATATAAAAGAAATTTCCTTCTTGCCACTGCCTGTTTCCATTGGGAATTCTAAACATTTTGAAGATACTATCTGCTAGCATCCTCAGGTAATGAGCAGTATATAGTATATGATCACTGGTCTAAAACATTCAGGCAATTCTGAATTATTTATGCTTATGGAAGATGCAAAGTTTCTATGCTTTGATATGAACCTCATAAGTAATATCGAGCTAGAGCTCATGCTGTGTGAATCTGGACAGAAATCTTATGCACCACATGGGGAAAGACCTCATTAATATTTCAGCAACACAAATATACAAAATATCTCTGGCCTCAAGCTTCATAAGAGGAAAAATAACCTTGGAAAAACTTGCTGAGGGAAAGGGTGGGGCTTTACTACCCCTACTCTACTTTTGGTGGGGGAAGTGGGAGAGTGGGGGAGAGAGAAGTCCATCTTTCTAAATAGTGAAAACACAAACCTCACCTGAATGATCAACCAACTACAGAGAGCAATTCAAATACTACTTTAAAACAGAAATGGAAATCAAAACACTCTACTATGTCACACATGAAAGAGCAGAGGCTATCTATGGTATTTAGAGTGAATTGACTCATCATTCACCTAATTTATGAATTTAAGATGCATGGGAGAATAAAACCTCAGTTTCATTGTACTTTCACTTCTTGATTCATAACTAAGCAAACAACCAATAAACCTATTGCAGAGGGAAATAAAGGTGCATACCCAGCTCCAGAGCCCCTGCCAGGTTCAGTGAAGAAGTCCGCAAAGTGGAGGAAACCAATTCCAGCTACACATCACATACACGGCTGGTAGCCAGAATGCAGCAAGGGGTAGGGGCTAGATGAAAACAGGGCTCACAAAAGAAGAAAAAGTGGCTAAGAAATACCTTTTAAAGTGGTCAACATGCTTAGCAATCAGGGGAATGTAAATTAAAACTACTTGGAGATTTCATCACACCCCAGTTAAAATGGCTAAGATTAACAAAACAAATGCTGGCAAGGATGTAGAGCAGTCCTTTTCCACTGTTGGGAGTGTGAACCACCACGGTCACTCTGGAGATGGTGTGGAGCGTCCTCAGAAAGCACGGACTTGGACGTTGACTGCGGTGAGCTTATGGATCACCGGGGAGCAAGCTGACCTCCATGGCATTATCTTCCAGTCTATGAACCCGGGATGCTTGTCCACTTATTTGGGTGCTCTTTAATTCTCTTCAATAATTTTTATAGTTTTCAGAACATAGACTTTGATTTTTGTTACATTAATTCTTACACTGCTTGAAGTTCTAACCAAACAAATCATAATAAGAGCTACCAAAAATGGAAACAAATGTGTTTCCAAAAGCCAATTGCTTCAGAATTTCATAATTTAGTAATCACTGAATTCTGTCATAACTATGTTGGGCAGCTTTACATTACTGTGACGGAACACCTATGCTGATTGCTTATGCGGAGGGAAGGCTGAGTCGGCTCACAGTTTCAGAGGCATCAGCATGTAGTCACAGGGCTCCATGACATTGGGACCTGAATCCAGGCAGTACAGCAGGACTAGGAAGCAACGGAGCCAGGAGCCAGGATCCCAGTATCGATAGTCTGAATTCAGGGGCGCATCCTTGACAATCTACTCCACTGAGTCCTGTCTCACAAAGGCTCCGTCACCACCCAATAGTAAGGACCAAACTTGTAAAGCATGGGGCTTTGGGGACATCAGCACCCACTATAGTAATAATTGTCCAGCATTACAGTCTCTGTGTACTACCATGTTGTCTTGCTCTAGAACAAACCTACTTAAATTCTTAAAGCAATACTATAACTTCAAAAATTGTGTTATTTGACAAAACCCCATTTCGCCTGTGCTTATAAACAATTCCTAAGATGGTGGGTTTTGGGTTTGCTTGGTTTTTTTATAGCACCCAACACTGTTATAAGGGCACAAGGACCTTTCAGTGAGTGCATATCAGGGTCTCTAGGCCACAGCAACTTCTGCGAAAGCCTCTGCTAGACAAAGGAGAGTTCAATTTAATTTTTCCCTGACAGCATTGCTCTTGAAGAGAAAGTTCACAAGTTCAGCAACATAAGATTGCAAACTGACACAACTGAGTTTTATGTCCAAGGAAAGGAGTGTCTGTTCTTCCTTAGGTGACTTTCTTTTTCCAAAGCATAAAGCCTACAGAGTCCCATTTCAGAATTATCTTCCAAGGGAAGCTACTTGCCACCAATAGACACCTCAACTGCATTTCATATTTAAGCAAAACAATACCAGTTTGATCACTATCTTTGTATGTTCACTTGGTTTCCTTCAGCAATTTTGAGTCAGGTCTACCTTGTGATTAGCAATATTTTCCTTTTCTCATTAATTTTGTCTTGACTGTCAGCCCACACAAGGAAAGGCCTTTCAAAGTCTTTATGCCTTTTTTGACTTTGGCAGAGGCACACCAAGTAACTACCAGAGCTATCTCCCTGAACATTTCACAAAGGCACCTCCAAGTACAGACAAGAGAAAATGTCACACTACTTTCCACATGTATGCAAAGGAAAAACTCAGCTTCACTCAATTGAATCAGAAGATCACTATATAATTCAAAAATGAAGTGTTTCAAAGTTTAGTACACAAAGGAAGTTCACATTTTATTACTTAAAGCTATTTGTTACTTCCAACATGAGAGGGCATAGCCTTTCATCTATTCCTAAACATACCAGAGCCTGGTTTACGACAGAAGTTTCCTCATTCCAAGTGTCTTCTTCATTCATAGGCTCCCCATTGTTCAAAAGTCAGATGGCCTGTGCCTTGTCACCCATTCTCCAAGAGACCAAAGGGTCAGTCACAAAAATGGATCTCTTTTAACAAGTCTGTCTTTGGAACTTAAAGTAGAGTTCAGTGAGATATAATCCTAGGCTTCAAACCTTTTTTTTTTTTTTTTTTTTTTTTTTTTTTTTGGTTTTACGAGACAGGGTTTCTCTGTATTGTTTGGGAAGCTGTCGGTCCAGCCTGGCCTCGAACTCACAGAGATCCGCCTGCCTCTGCCTCCCGAGTGCTGGGATTAAAGGCGTGCGCCACCAACGCCCGGCTTCAAACCTTTTTAAAGTGTAGCCTTGCAGCTGGCTGGGCTGAGCACTGCTTAGGGAATGTAAAGGCCCGTTGTGAGTGTCTGCAATGGTACTTCCAAAGACCAGGGGATCAGGGAAGCGCTGGCCTACTAAGCAGGTGTACCCTGGGTGTGTTCATAATGAAAGTGTAAAGGGAAGGAGCTGGGCTGCTTGGGTGTGTAGGTCACTTATTCAGACCCCAGTGCCATGACGTGAATTGCAACACTACACCCTCCCCACCGTGACAGACGGGCACCTCTAAAACTGTGAACCAAACTAATTTTTCTTCCTGTAAGCTGTTCTTTCAGGTATGTTAGGCACAAGGATGAAGCCATTACTGCACATATATAGAGTAATCTATTCACAGATTTAAAAAAAACACTACACTACCTCCTCTGCCAAGCCTTGCTTTCCTTCCTTCTCCATGGGAAAACCACTGCTCTGAAACTGTCCACCACCCCAGTCTACTTCTCAATCCGTTCCTGGTGTGCTCTGCTCTGGTCAGGAGGGTCTAACTTCACATGGTAAAATATGCTGCTCTTTTCATCAGCATCACCTTTGACTTGATTCACTGTGAATAAAGGTTTTAACGCTGATCGTGCAGATCGTTTTCAAGGTTTTACATCACTCTGCATAAACATGGCACCATGAATCTACTTTCCTGTTGGTGGGCATTTAGGTGACTTAAATAAGACAAAACTATTTCCAGGGAAATGATGGTCTATTTTATTAAAACATACACCAAAAAAAAAAAAAAAAACCCACAAGATTCCAAAGAAACTGTTCTTCCACTCTTTGCAGTAACCTTGAACAACACCGTTTCTTGTCAGAAACTTCAGATAGTGCTATTTTACTGAGCTAGCTCCTACCTGCTCCACCACCTCTGCAGAATGGGAAGGAGCTTGCTCAAGCAGGATATGTAAAAGGTGATTTTGACAGAGTCACTACAAGATGGTAAAGGTGCAATCAGAAAGACAAGATTACCAATGCCTTTGTTTGCACCACTGCTTATCAAGATGGTGTTTTCCTAGAATGACAGTTATCAGGTTTGAAATTTCTAAATCTACAAACTTGATCACTTTTATGAAAATTTCTCTGAAATAATAGCTGGCCACTTTAACTCCAACTTTGTGGTCTATGAAATAACTGAAACCAAGAATAAGAAAATTTGGAGCTTTTTCAATTTTTTTGTTTGATTTTTCTTCTTTCATGTACATGCATGTGTGGCATGCAGGCATGTAACACGTTTGCATGTATAGGAGAGTATGTGCAGTTGAATATGCACATGGATGTTGAGACCCACCTGGCACACACATCAGTTCTGAGAATATGAATTCCTAGTCCAACTGCCTGAGCAGCAAGTGTTTGAACTCTTAGGTGTATCCCCAGCCAGCCTCCAAAAAAGGTGAAAATTGATTTGCCCTTTGTAATTCTAGATCTTAATCTAGTCAGATTGCAGCTTTGTATGAGAATAATGTATTACATATCTATAACTAACAGAGTTTGGGAGGATAATCAACAGTACAAGTTCATTCTTGTACTCTAGTGGCAGATCTCAGTGTACTATCCATGTTGCAGTAGTCTGAATGGAAACGGCTCCCACAGGCTCTTATATTTGCATGCTTAGTTGCTAAGGAATAGACCTATCAGAGGATTAGAAGGGCTGGGAGGTGTGGCCTTGCTGGAGGAAATGGGTCACTGGAGGTGGGCTTTGAGGTCTCAGAAGTCCACACAGACTCCAGTGTCTGTCCTCCTGCTGCCTGTGGACTAGGATGTGAGCTCTCAGCTCCTTCTCCAGCTCCACGCCTGCCTGTGTGCTGCCATGCTCTCCACCATGATGATAACAGCCTGAACCCTAGGAAGCTGAAAGAAAGCCCCCAGTTAAATGCTTAAATAAGAGTTACCGGGTCATGGTATCTTTTCACAGCAACACAAAAGTGACCACGACACCTTCCAATGTGTAATATAAATATTTTGATTATAATTCTCTCATTTTTTTAAGATTTTGAGATATTACTTACTCTGGTTTGGACAGAATCTTTTCCAGATTAAATTCCTTGAGGTACCTTATCATAGCAGCCAAGGAGCAGATCACAGGCTTCTCTAAGTTAATGACACCAGAGAAACTCTGAGAACCTAAAAACAGAATATATATCCTCAATATTATCACTACATTAAAAATACATTAAGTAAATTTAATTTATAAAAATAATAATTTATATCATGCTTACTAGGCTTGCATTTGTGAACCAAATTGTAATTACAAATAAATAACTTGTGGGTCATCACCCCTTTGGGGGACAAACAACCTTTTCACAGGGGTCATCTAAGGCCATCAGAAAACACAGATATTTACATTATGATTCAGAACAGTAGAAAAAAATCAGTAATGAAGCAGCAATGAAACATGAGGAAGGTTGAGAAGCACTGACCTAGGGTATAAAAACTGATGAACAGCCCTTCTCCTTCAACTGAGAACTCGCTTTAACCTTCTTGTTCTATTTCCCCAGAAACGAGTGTTAGGAGATAGCACTGTCTCCAATAAAAATGATCTGAAGTCAGTGCACTACTCTGGCTTAGAAAGAAAAATACTCAGATCCAGAGTGTTGGCCTTCCCTGAGCTAATGACTCTTACAGGCTGGCCTTAGAGCTCCACCAAAGGATTCCTGAAGGGCATGGGTCTTCTAAACCAGGGCAACTCACACCTACAGATGAGCCTCTGTCCCTCACACATAAGTCATCATCTGGGAAAAGCAAACTTAGGGCCCACTGGTGCCACGGACTTCATAAAGCTGCTGTGGGCACAGCTCACACTAAGAGAACACCAGCCTGGTAGGCAGGCTGCTTTCCATCCCATAACCTTTAAGTCAGTCTGAGGCTCAGAATGGATTGTGATGTCTTATGCTGATCTCGTTCATACTACTTTCACAAGCGGGATACAGTCTCAGACATTCATTAAGTGTGACTTAAAGGCATAGGAAACCAGACACTGATGGGGAAATGACAAGACAATAAGGCTTAAGCAGGGGCTGGAGACAGGGCTGATGGGCAAGTGCTCTACAGTGTTTGGCATGGACATATTTCCTCCCTGTGGGGTGCAACTGAGGTGGAGAGAGGACGAGTCTGTCCTGAGAGAACAAGAGTTCCTTTCCACCTTGCCAACCCTGCAACTGATGCTAACACAACCTAGACTGACTGACAGGAACAAATCACACCCTACTATGTGACAGCAAATGTCAATTGAACATGTAATAGTTACCACACATAATGAGTCTGCTCACTAATGTACTGGCACTATAATTTTGGTAACTACCCTTTCAAAATGCTAGACCTTTTCAGAATATTTATCAAACACTCTATAAAGCAATGAAATGGGCCATCTTTAAAGATGGAGAAGGGTTAGCCAACTACACCCTCATTAATTTTTCTAAGCCAGCAGGTGACTGGACAGTCACAAGTGAAAGGGGAGATATTATAATGGTGTCCCCATGCTATCAGGTTGCCTTTCTTGTTGTGGCTGTTTTGTTTTGCTCTTTTCTGCTCAGACAGGGTTTTGCCCACTGAACCAGGCTAGGCTGGCACTAGAAATCTTCCTGCCTCAGCCTCCTCAGTGCTGGGTGAACAGACATGTGCCAAGCAGGCCCAGCTGCAGTGATATTCTAGATGAACCCACCAACAGGAACTCTGACCTCAGATGCTCCCACACACTTCTCTTCACATCCTACTTGTCACTCTGGAAGCCACAGTCATGCCTTTATCCGCATCTGGCATCAGTGCAATTGAGGAAATATGGCTAATATCAACAAAATACTTACCGTTGCTGTCAACTAGCTCTCTGGCATAAAACTCTGTAACTGCCTGGAAAGCATGGCTATATTCAAAATAAGTGTTATCCATCCTTTCCACCCGAATTCTGTCATCCCGCACACTGGAAAGAAACAATTGAAATTTCAAAGAATTACCCATTATCTTGAATTCCATATATTAAGGTGTCAGTCTTGAACAACAAAAGGCAGGTGCATTCCTTACTGTCTTCAGTGCACACTGAGAACGGGGTGAGACTAAGCCTCCAGCTACATCTGAAAAGCACTCTCCTTTCATACAGTGTCTCAACTGCTACTCCGTCTACTGGCATTTCACAACACGAGTGCACTGACTACTGCCTACTGACTATCCAAAAGAACTCACTGAAATCAGAGGCAGCGGAATTATGAATAGTAAGGGGGAAAATGTGTAAATCATTTTAATTTGATCACAGTTGTTCAAATTCTAGCAAATAAAATATTGAGTAGTTCATCCTTTGAGGAACACCTTTCCTAGCTGGCTCTGTGCTAAGGTCAGCCTCATCCCAGCCATCAGCCAACCATATAGTCAATTCCCCTCAGGTCAGTTCTCACACTTGAATAGACATGCAACCTTTTCAAATACGAATAAAAGTTTTTATAAAATAAACAAAATTCCACAATCCACATTGGATCGCCCATTTCCCATTTTTCCTGAATGCCTCCTCCTCATCTAATCTTTCTCCCATAACTGGATGGCTGCTATCACCTCACAGCCCAGGTGGACCCTTCAACAGTCCTGACTGTTCATCTGATCAGACACAAACACATACCACAGACTTCTATAATCTCTTCTCTACTGCATTATAAACAAATGATGTGACTCTATACCCATCTTGTTTTCCTAGGTAGTATTTTATTAAAATCTCTCCGTATGTCAACAACTTGTCTATAACTCATTCTTTTGAATGGTGGAAGATGTATCATAGTATGCTGATGCAATTTATTCAACCATTTCATTATTACTTGAAAATCACTCAGTGTTAACATTATATATTATGTTCAAGTGCTTTTATTTCAAAATAATAAGGTAACAGATACAGCTGCAGCCAGTCACATTCCTCTATTCACATTTCTCTGGGATGCAAACAAATCATGAATTTAGTGTGTGCTCATGCTCTGCTGCATGTTGCAGTGGCTCGTGTGTCTAACGTCCTGGGTGCTGTTTTACTAAATCTGTGCCATTCGCTTTGGAACACAATGCTGTACTGCTAAGACTTACACAGGCACACTGCATTCACTTGTAAATGCTTCTAAGTACTTATATGTCCTACTAAAACTGAAACTTGTTTTTCAGATACAATTTATTTGAACCTCTTTTTGTAGACAGTATGAGGTTAGAAACACAGTTTGACCCTTCATATATATATTAACCATCAGATATCATTACAGAGCACTCTATCTTTTCTCATCAATTCAAGACACCCCTTCCACGACCTAACTCACATCCCTCTAGGGGTGACCCTGTTTCCATTCACTCTGCTCATCTTTGTGTTCATCTGTATCTCATACAGGTCTCTATTTGCATAGATGTGGAGAGCTGCACCACGGTGCACCTTAAAGATGGCGCCGGCTTCCGCCTTCCACCATCCCGATGGTGAGTGCTCTCAGTAGTAAACAACTCCTTATTTGGTGTGCTCCTATCCCGCCGGGGTCACGCCATGATCATCAGATTGCTTATGCATGCTGGTGAGCCTATGGCTTGCGCACACGTGGCTGCTCAGGGTTGGCTAGCCTCGGCTATTTAGGGAGAAGGAGGGGTTTCTCGCGCGGCTGCCTTTCCACTGTTCATCAAGGTCCTGAATAAACTGTCTGCAAGAAGGGTCCCTGAGTCGCGTCTTCCTTGCTGGTCGAGGTGGTCGTGACACATAGGTAGCCAAGAAACCCATACTTACTCTCCAAAGCCTTTTCTATTCTTGGGCCTCTGATTTTCCTTACAAATTTCCAGTCCATCTTTGCTAGCTTCACAAGCTTTACTGAGATTTTGACTGGATATATAATGATTTAGACCTTCACAGGAATCTTCACTGCTAAAGCTGGTATTTTCTATTTATATCTCCAACATTCAAAAAATAGCATGCTATAATTATCTCCAAGCAATATAATCAATAATGATATAGATTACTATTCTAACATTAATATCTCTAATATTCAACAATAGCATGCTATAATTATCCCCAGAGGACTTCTGCATTCTGATGGCTCTGTCCACTCCACACATGGTGTGGAGCTCAGTATCAGGAATTCTGACGCACACTAAAGTTAGACAAACGGATCTAGACACATAAAGTCAGAGTGGCTGACGTAAGAAAAATGAGGCAAGTGGCAGAACCTGTCTGATAAGTTTTTTTTTTAATCATTACAAGACAAACTAAAGAGTTTGTTTTTGAGACATAGTCTCATTAATGTTTCCCTGTTCACCTGGTATTTGCTACATATCCCAGGCTTAGCCTAAAACTACTATTTATCCTCCTGCCTCAGCCTCCCTAGTGCTGGGATAACAAGATGGAGAAAAATAGAAAAAAAAAATCCTCAGAAATGTACTGCCAGAACTAGGATAATTAGGATGAAAAGAAAAATAACTAATCTCTGAAGTGAAAGACAAAACAGAAAGACACTTAGATGAACAGGTCCTACAGATAATAAATGGAGAAAATGAAAACGAATTATTTAAAATATTGAAAAGGTAATAACAAATCCAGAAATAGGGGAGGTGACCTAAAATGTATAAACGGTGCTCCCAAGACGCAACACCGAAGCTCCACTCACTACCTGGAACTTACAGGAAATGCAAAATCTCTCAGCATGGTGGCAACATGCTAGCATTCCCAGCACTTCAGTGAATCGTGAGTTCAGTGTCATCTCAAAAAAAAAAAAAATACAAAAAGCAGATGCATTCAGGCACCACCCAAAAACACTGTGTCTCACATTGGGGCCTAAACTTCAGAAGTTTAATTCCAGACGTTCACAAAAACTTTAAAAATGAAACTAGTTCATCACTGGTGAGTGTCGTGAAATATGTATTTAACTAGGCACAGATGTGTTACATTTGTTTATTCTGCGTTTGTGCTAGTTAAATAAAATTAGCCTGGGCTCACTGAGGTGGGGTTGGCAACTAGTTGACAGGAAGTAACAGGGAGGAGCACAGCATGGGATTTTTAGATGAGGCAGTGTGAACGGAGAGATGGGGACACCAGCAAGAGAGGAAGCTAGCCAGCTGCTACTCTAACTCTCTGAGCTCACAGGCTTTCACCCTAGCCTTCAAATCTCAGTTTTATTAGAACCAGGGAGATTTGGTTAGAACTGCCTTCAGTGGCAGTAGCAGAGTGGGGGGGAACCACAGCAGCCACGGTGCTAGTACTGTAAAGCACAGTCACTATGAGGCAGGTAAAACAACAGGTGAGCATTCACTTCAAAAGAGCAGGCTGTCACATGCCTCCTAGTGGAGAAATTAAATATGTCATCTGATGACTAGCAGAATACCCAGCACTCCTTACGTAAGCCTTCAGGTAAATGTGACACACGCTAATGGTTTAGAGCCACTGCATTAGCCAGTGGAGTTCAACCATATGACGAGAATACCAGACTTAAGAATCAGTGCTGAGTCCTTAGCCATCAGGGAAATGTAACTCAAAACAACTCTGAGATACCATCTTACTCCTGTCAGAATGGCTAACATAAAAAACACCAATGACAGTTTATGCTGGAGAGGATGTGGAGAAAGGGAAACACTCCTCCACTGCTGGTGTGAGTGCCAACTTGTACAGCCACTTTAGAAATCAGTATGAAGATTCCTCAGGAAAATGGAAATCAGTCTACCACAAGTTCCAGCAATTCCACTCTTAGGCATATACCCAAAAGATGACCATTCATACAACAAGGACATCTGTGCAACTATGTTCATTGCAACATTACTTGTAATAGCCAGAACCTGGAAGCAACCTAGATGCCCCTCAACTAAAGAGTGGATAGAGAAAAAAATGGTACATTTACACAATGGAGTACTACTTAGCAGAAAAAAACAACGGCATCTTGAAATTTGCAGGCAAATGATGGCACTAGAAGAAACCATCCTGAGTGAGGTAACCCAGTCACAAAAAGAGAAACATGGTATGTACTCACTCATATATGGATTTTAGACATGGAGCAGGGGAGTGCCAGCACACAATCCACACTGCCAGAGAAGACAGGAAACAAGAGGACCCTAAGACATACATGGTCCCCCTGGAGGAGAGGAAGGAGACAGGATCTCCTGAGTGGATTGGGAGCATGGGGGGAGGGGAGAGGGAACTAGGGGAAGGAGACGGGGAGAAGAGGAGTGGAGAGAAGGAAATAGGGGAGCAAGAAGCCTGAGCAAGAAGAACAGAGGAGAGCAGGATGAGAGATAAGAGATATCGTAATAGAGGGAGCCACTATAGGTTTAAGGAGAAATCTGGCACTAGGGAGATTTCCAGAGATCTACAAGGATGACACCAACTAAGAATATAAGCAATAGTAGAGAGGCTACCTTAAATGCCTTTCCCCTATAATGAGACTGATGACCACCTTAAATGCCATCACAGAGCCTTCATCCAGTAACTGATGGAAGCAGAAGCAGAGATTCACAGCTAAGCACTGAGCTGAACTCCTGGAATCCAGTTGTAGAGAGCGAGGAGTGATGAGCAAAGGGGTCAAGAACATGTTGAGGAAACCCACAGAAACAGCTGACCTGAGCAAGTGGGAGCTCACAGACTCCAGACTGACAGTTGGGGAACCTGAGTAAGACCGAAATACCACCACCCCATGAATGTGGGTGTCAGTTGGGAGGCTTGGGCAGTTTGGAGCCACTGGCAGTGGAACCAGTATTTATCCCTAGTGCATGAACTGACTTTTTGGAACCCATCTCCTATGGAGGGATACTCTCTCAGCCTAGATATGGGGGGGGGGGTCAATCCTGCCCCAAATGATATTACAGACTTGATCCCCCATGGGAGGCCTCACCCTCTCTGAGGAGTGGATGCAGGGTGGGATGAAGAGATGGTGGGGGGAGTGGGAGGACAGGAGCGAGAGGGAACTGGGACTCATATGTCAAATAAGATTGTTTTCAATTTAAATTTTTTAAAAAATTGTCCTCTACAAAGACTTCGAAATAATGACTAACTCTGTGAATAAGAAACCTCTGGAATATAGATTGTGGTTTCCAGATATCGCTTTCTGTTAAAAGAAACCATGGCTATTTGAAGAAGTGACTAACTTCAGGACTAGGTTAAGATAAGCCTAGAATATCTTATTATGTATTATCAAAAAAGCTAATAGTAGGGTCATGGCAAATGACTCAGAAATGAACATGAAGAGGCCCTCATTACCTAATTATGGGCCAATTTGAGCATAAGGAAGAATCACACTGAATAGCAAACACATTGAATTAAAACATACTAGGTATGCTTAAAGTTGGTGTCCATAATAACACTTTAAAAAGTGGACTAATTCATTGCTAGCACATCAAATACTGCTCAGTCCCTAATGAGAGACTGTCAGATGGGAAAATAGAACATATGCAATCATCCCACTTTCTCCAAAGAAAAGCACCTGGATCTTATCAAGCAATCCAACTCAACTACAAATCCACAGAGAATATTGAGAAGCAAGTTAGGCTCTATGACACTGCATCAATTGAGACCTGGGCTCCAGAAAACTTGGGAAAAATCAACTGTGTTTCTTCAGCAAATAAGGGGGTAGAGAGAGAATGGAAGAGAATCTGCAGGTAGAGATGGCTATCAAAATAAAACTACCAGAAACCTGCTGTAAGGATCAACAAGAAATACACATAATAAAGCTCCGTGAGTAGGGGACAGCAAAGAATGTTAGGACTATGGTTATTCAGAGGGCTGTGCCTGACATTCTAGAAATACTGCTGGCATTTATCACACATACCTGGATCCAGGGCCTTCCTCTTAGTGGTACTCTCTTGTTTTCTATCTTTGTACCACATATTTTATGTTTCTCTCAAATAAAACACAAATGTTTCCAATTTTACTGAGTATCTCTAAAGCAAACTCCCTTCTGAAGTCATCTTGTCACTTTATTCACACTCTGATTTAGCAACACCACTTCTGGATGTATTTTCTAGGAAGCAAAGTCTTTGTCTTAAACATGCAGCTCCAGGTTCATGGCAGCACGATTCCCAACAGTTAAGACACAGAAACAATCTGAACTCACCAACAGAAGAATAGTAAGGAAATACACAGCGCAGAGTGCTACCCAGATGACAGAAAAGGGAAACTCTGCGATGAGCAAGAACATGGGCAAACCTTGGAATGCCATCAGAAGTGAACAGCCAGGCACAGGAAGATAAACATTGCGCTGTCTCGCTTACATGTAGCATCTTTACAAGATGAACTTAAAAAAGCCAGACTACCATGGTGGTTGTCATAGGAGGGGACAGACTGAACAGGAAAGTGATGGTTAAATGGTTAAATGAACCTTAGTTCAGTTTTGAAACATGTTCTGTAGATCTAATGTCTAGCACAGTGACCACAGTTACATGTCATCTTAAGATGATGATGTGCAGTGCTGGATATGGTCATTTGTTGTAATCATTTCACAATATATCAAAACACTATGTTACACATCATAAAGACACACACGTTTTTCTGTCAATACATGAGTGGTGGTATATGTTTGGAAACACTGCTCCTAAAACAGCTGTACTAGTTTATAGGCTGATGATGACATGGCACTTCACCATGAAAGTGAATTTGTCAACAGGAAATGAGGAAGGATAAGGAGTGGCTACAAACTTGGCCAGAAATCAAAGTGACTACAGAATCCAAAACCTCAGTGGCATGGAGGGATGGAGGGTAATTAAGTCGATTATGTATAGACCAGGGCTTTGCTGAAGGGAGTCTTAGAGTAAGCAAAAGCTTCAAGGGCTAACATGAGACAGACATACAGAGACTGGAGGCAACCTAAGCCCTGAATGATCACAGGCAGAACATTTGTTCAAGAAACAGCTTTATCTATGAGCAGTAAGTTAAAGACACACAGTGGATGCCTGACACTGAAGACAGCATTATACCCTTTTATAAAGACTGACAATTCTTCCAAAAATGAAACATAAAATCACCAGTGGCCCATCAATTCCATTCCTTCTATTTCCCTAAATAGCTAAGAAGACATGTATCCACATAAATATGTATGTAAATGTTCACATCATTTACAGTGAAAATCTGAATCTATCAAAAGGTGAACAGATAAATAGAATATAGTATACCATACAATCACTGCTTGCTAATAAAAAGTAATCATGTACTTATAAATATTATAACAGGATAAACCTGAAAATACTGTTAAGTGAAAGAAGCCAACCACAAATGGGATGTGTGGGGACACCAGACCTTGAGCAGAAACCCACTTCCCCTTCGGCCTGGGAGCAGGCATCTGTGAGATAATGTTTACTGAAAACAATTCAGTGCTATAAAGCTCTTGATAGGGCTCAGATAAGGGCTCACTCACTGAAACACCATGACTTTGACACCCCCTACGGCTAGATGCTTCTTCCTGCTCCCTGTTGTTTCTCCCCCATTCCGGGGCCAGAGATTAAACCACCAGCCCAGCCAGGAGGGTGAGAAGTCTGGAAAGAATTGTATGTAGATGGATGGCAGAAGTCCTTAAAGAGGGAAGCGTTTTTTTTTTTTCTTGGGGTGTACTCCTAAGCTGACTGGAGAAGCATAAAGTTTTCTTAAAGCAACCGACCAGTCTCTGTGTCATCTATCCCGACCACCTCGCTACATTCTCGGATGCAGGCTGCACAGCAGGTGCGACAGGATGATGGGAAACTGAAATGTTTCTGCGCAGAGAAGGAAACAAGCAACAATGTGAGGAGACAGCCTGGAAGTGAGGAGTCTGCCAACTGCCCATTTGCTGTCGGTTCTGTGATATAATACTGAACAGCAGCTTGGTGAAGACAGGGTTTATTTCAGTTCCATCTCTGAGGAGTCTGCCAACTGCCCATTTGCTGTCAGTTCTGTGATACAATACTGAACAGCAGCTTGGTGAAGAGAGGTTTTATTTCAGTTCCATCTCTGAGGGAAGGCAAGGCAGGAGCTCAGAAGCAAAGCACTGACCATGGAGAAGCACTGCTTACTGTCTTACTTCCCTCTAGCTGGCTCAGTTACCTTTCTTGTATGTCCTTGGCCCATCTACCCATGGGTGGCACCAGCCACAATGGGTTGAGCCCTCCACATGTCATCATTAATCAAGAAAATGCCCCCACAGACATGCCCATGGGCCAATCTGATGGCCCCAGTTCCTGGATGTCTAGAGGTAAAGGGATCATATTACCAAATAAATATAAAATATGAAGCAATAATGTCGTAGGTAATGGCAATATGGAGTTGTCTATGGAGAACATTCAGGTAGTCACAAGTGGGGCCGCTACTGGCCTATACAGAGACTAGCATGATGCTATTCATCTTAAAATGCACAGGCTGACCATCCAGAAAAAAAAGGCATGTCAGTAATGCCAAGGGTGTAGATGAATTAAAGATTCTAACATACAGTGGCTTGATTTGTGAAAGAGAGGATTACACTCAAGTGGGAGGAGATAGTCCCTTCAACACATGGTCAACTGGACATTCTCGTGGAAGGAAGTGTATAGAGAGCAGCCTTTTCCTTGCCAGCCGCTTTGGTTTCCCCCCCCCCCCGCCAGTCACCTGGGCTCTGCCGCGTTGTAGTCCCCAAATAACACACAAGACGCTGTATTAATTATGAAGCTGTTGGCCTTGCTTGTTTCTTACTGGCTAGCTCTGACTTAAGTATTTATCCCATAATTATTAATCTAAGTATTTCTCTTACCGGAGAAAAGTTCCGGACATCTTACTTCTCTGGCGGGCTACATTGTGACTCCCTTTGTTTCTCCTACCCAGAGTCCTCCTGGACTCCTACTCCCACCTATCTTGCTTCCCTATTGGCCAACAGTTTATTGACATATACACAGGTCTTCCCCATCAGAAGTGAAATCAATTTCACCCCATACTCAGAGTTCAATTAAATTGTAATTTAAAATATAAAATGGAAATTAGTATAGCATCCATAAGAAATAAACAGGAATATATTTATGATATCAAGACAGGCACAGAGTTAGGACAGAAGAAATATGTTCCACAAAGCCAAGCTGCTCACTGGATCACACTAAAGAATTTGACTCATGAAAATGATCCTTTAGTAGGGTCAAATATCACAAACGGCCAGAACAGAAATATACACTGAGCGAATAAATAATTTACATATGTCTATTCAGCAATGGGGAGAGTTATCAGCCAGAAAACAGTATAAATACCATAAAACTTCATTTAAAGAAATTCAAAACATAATTAATTTATATGCAGAATTTTTTAAGAAGGGCAATGACAGACAAGAATCATAATGGAGGTGTTCAGTGACTCATCATAGTCCATTTCTTGGCCTTGGTGCTGTTTATACAGGTGTGCTGGCTTTGGGGAAATCCCTTATACTGTGCACTTATGGGCTGTTCATTTCTCTGACATCAAAAAAAAATTCTCCAAAGAACAGGTGAGAACAGGTATCATGCCTTGTATAGAAGTTAAACTTAAGGTGGGATCCACAACAGCTTCCATTGAAGCATTTCATTAAACAAGCTATTTTTTAAATTAATAATCTCTAAAGCAGAAATGGATCACACAGAAAAATATCCCTAACGAAAAATTCACTGAGGAATTCAATATGGGGAAGATATATGGGAAACAGCTGAAAGTAAGTGTACAATACAGACAAACATTTAGCCTTTTTCCTTAATCAACATGGTTTGAAATAATGCTTTAAATAGTCATCTGTACCAACCACTCTTCTGGCTCATAATGAATAGTACAATGACATTTAGAAGCACTCAACAAGCCAGGCATGGGGGTGCATGCCCTTAATACCAGTACTTAGAGACCAAAGGCAGAGGATTGTGCCAGTCTAAAGCTAATCTGGGTCACAGTGTGAGTTCAAAACCGGCCTACAAAGCAGAGACAGATACCCACAGCTAAACACTGAACTGAATTCCTGGAACCTAGTGACAGAGATGGAGGAATGATGAGCAAAGGCGTCAAGACCATGATGATGAAACCCACAAAGACAGCTGACCGGATAAGGGGGAGCTCTTGAATCCCAGACTGATGAATGAGAGGCTAACAGGAGCCTGATCCAGACTCCATGAATGTAGTGCCAGGGAGGAGGCCACAGAAAGCACTGGGGCCTTGGGTAGTAGATCAGTGTTTGCCATGGTGTATGAATGATCTTTGAGAGCCCATTCCAAATAGAGGGATGCTCTCTCAGCCTGGACACATGGGGTTGGGGCCTAGGTCCTGCCCTGGATGAAATGACAGACTTTGGAGATCCTCCCAAGGAGGGCCTCCCCCTCCCTGGGGAATGATGTGGGGATCGGATGGGGGACTGGGGGAGCTGGTGGAGGGGTAAGGGAGGAGGGGTGGGAGAGGGAGCTGGGATTGACATGTGAAGCATTCATGTTTCTAATTTGAATAAAAACATATATTGAGAAAAAAAAAGCCAGCCTACAATACATAACCTTGAATCAAAAGACAAAACAATTGAAAATGCATTTAATTTTTAGTAAATATTCAACAAATCTGGGAATGCAGCTCAGTATACAGCCTTTAGATAGTTTCTCCAGGCCCTCGGCTTAATCCCCTATAAATATAAATAATATGTAAAATAAATAAGACCAACAATTCAGCAGGTAAAGACACTTGCCACCAAGCCTGAAAATCTGTGTTACATCCCCACAACTCACATGCTGGAAGGAGATAATGACTCCCACATTGTCCTCGGACCTCCACACAGGGCATGCATGTGCCCCATCTAAAGATCCCTGGCAGGTGGCACCTGTGCCAGGGTCCTCACTGAGATGCTAAGCTAAGCTTGAGAAGGCTGCACTTTCCTTCTGGTTCTTTCAGTGGCTGCTTAGTCCTAAGAGGAAGGGACACAGTGCAGTACTTCATGCAGCACACCAAGATTCTGTAAGAAGGCACATAAGACCCCTGCCCTACAGGGCTTGGTATTTGAAGAGGGCTAAACAGAAAAGTAAAAGCAAAAATGTTTGAAAGTGCTTGTTTAAGGTGTCTATTATTTATTTAGTGCATATGTGTGAGCCCATGCCACAGCAATCATGTGGAGGTCAGGGGACAACCTTCCACCATATAGGATCCTGGGATGGAACTCAGGTCATCAGGCTTGGCAGCCATCACCTCCAGCCACTGAGCAATCTTACAGTCCTTAAATACTGTCTATTTCAGTTGTGAGCCCTGCTTGCAACAGCTGAGCCATCGCTCCAGCCCCTAAAGAATATGCTTTGCATCATCTGCCCTAGCCCTTGTCTAGCTTGGGTCTTTCTCCTCTAATCACACTGACCTTTGTGCTGTCCTAAAACACCACAGATTGGGTCTGATCCAAGGGCTTTGCACCAACCTTCCCTATAACCAAAATTCCTCTCCCAGATCTCTATATGACACTCTCAGTCTCAGGCTTTCAAAGTCATCTTGTGAGAGAAATCGCTCTGAATGGCCTGTGTAAGGTGGTATTCCTCACTGGACTCCATGAGGACAGGGGCCTCTGTCCTAACTATCTGGAACAGGGACTTGTGAACAGACAAAGACAGCCTCCAGAGCCACACCTCCCCAAGGTTGCCATGACAGCATCATTCCCATTTTCCAGAAGACTTTCTCCCCCCACAACTGGCCCAGACAGGTCTAGAGTAACTCAGGAAGAAACTGAAGGGAGACTTTCTCTCATCTCTCGGGCTATCTTACTCCACTGGAGAACATAACAGCCTAACACAGGACCTTTACTGGATTTCTTCCTGTAGACCAGTGGTTCTCAACCTGTGGGTCAGGATCCCCTTGGGAACCACATGGCAGATATTCCGCATATCAGATATTTACATTATGATTCATACAATAGCAAAATTACAGTTATGAAGTAGCAAAGAAAGAATTTCATGGTGAGGGGGCCACCGCAGCATGAAGGATGTATTAAAGGGTCGCAGCATTAGGAAGGTTGAGAACCACCACTCTAGAATCTCTTGACACGTAGCCAGCCTTTCAGAAGCCTGCAGCCATTATTATTGTTTGCCCATTGGAGAAGCGGTGAGCGCTCAGTGTTTCAGATGGGGCTCCGAGAGTAGCAGAGGCAGCTGCTCACTAATCACTGCTCTAATTAGGGCTTTGTTTGGTAAGCAGATAAGGATTTAGAGACCCATTACATGTGATAAAAATGGACTTGTCTGCTACCCTCAAGGCTCTCGTGAAGCCTGAGGAGACTGTTCAGCCCATCACTTGGCCATATGTGCATTAAACACCCTCCTGCAAGTGTCTGCTGTCAGGCTGGTTCATTACTAAGACTCGCTTCTGTATGTTCCCAGACTCCTCAGGTGTAAGCACCCCAAGTCCAAACCACTGTCTCCGAGAAAAGTCACTGCCTACAAGAGCAACATCCTACCAGAAACATGTCAAACCTGAATGCAGAAAAATTTCCTCCTTTTTCTTTCTCAAGTAACATGTCCCGCTGCTGACAAATGCATTTTTTTTCAGAGATTAAATGGTGATAAAACCATCTTTCATGGAAGTGTCTATTCTTATCTCCTCAAACTGAAGTCTACAGCACGCCTCTTTTGGAATCTTATGGCTGTGGCACACAGTCACAGGTTTCACAGACCAACATGCTAAGGAAGTTAGAGGAGATGGTTATTGGTGCCTGCCACAGTCTGAGTGGGAAACGCTCCCACAGACTCATCGCTTTTGTCTTGTTATACGAATGGTATGCAGGAGTGTTTTACCTGCTTGCACATACATGCACCACAAGCATGCACTGCCCACGGAGGACAAAGAAGGCATCAAAGCAACTGGAACTGGAGTTTACACGGGATTATAAAGCTTCCCTGTGACCGCTGGGAACCAAGCCTGGTTCCCCAGTCAAGAGCATCAAATGTTCTTACCCACTCAGTCATCCTGAACTTGCAATCCCAAATTGGTGGTGCTGTCTGGGAAGGCTGAGGAACTTTTAGGAATTGGAGCCTGGCTGGAGGAAGTGGCCCAGCCCACTTCCTACTCAGGTCTCTGCTTCCTGCTAACAGGAAGTAAACAGCTTCCCCTGCCTCCATGTTTGCTCAGTTATGATGGGCAGTGTCTCCTGAGCTGTGACCACAATAAGCCCTTCCTTACACTGTTTTGGTCAGCCTGTCAAGTGATGAGAAAAGTAACTAACATGGGAAATGGGACCTGTCTGCCCATTTAGCTTAAAGGCCTTCTGAACCATCTGTGGGAGAACATTGTAGAAGAGTTTGGAGTTGTGGGCCAGAAAAGCCCTACAATGCTACAAGCAGAACTCAATGGGCATCAGCTGGGAGTTCCAGACACCAGAATGCCCACAGAAATGCAGACAGCAAAGGCTGTTTGGGTGCGTCTAGAAGTAAATAAGGACTGGCCTGCAACCTGTTGTTATAATCTCATTTGTCTGGTTTGTTTTGTTTTTGTCTGTGTTCTGAAATCTTGAGTAAGGTTCAAGAAACACCACACAAGACTGTAAAGAGCCAGAGGACAGGACTCCTGTTGCTAGACAATGTTTTTTAGACAAGGAAGTGCGCCCATGAAAGACTATAAGAGCCAGAGGACAGGACTCCTGTTTCTAGATAGTGTCTTTTAGACAAGGAAGTGCACCCATGCAATCTCAGCCATGTGGCTGCCTAAGCAAGACCTACATAATAACACCATCAGTACGGATGGAGGATTTCACAAGGGCCCACCCCTAGGTAAGGAGCAATCATTGGCACTGTACAAAATGGCAGGCTTCCTTCCTAACATTTCCATTCAAGTGTACCCTGCACTTAAATTAAACTCCCCCATTAACCTCTCCTGTCCTCTCCAACTCCTGTTAACCTCTGACATACGAAACAGTCCTCCTACCTACCTGAGTGTGTGAGACTTGAGTGCCACAGAAGAAGAAAAAATATGAATTACTTGTCTGAGTCTGATTTATTCTGCTTAACATA